>NC_088869.1:58143391-58496201 GCF_032884065.1 Artemia franciscana | reverse complement strand
GAGTTAGGGGTTGCCAGAGGTAGCAGCCTCTCTATCATAGAGATTATTCAATGTTTTTGTGTTTTCTTTTAAATGTGATTAAAATTCCTTTTCAATTATAATTCAAGATTAGGATAAGCACGAAATCGAGATAGTAATTTAATTTCTAGGATAATTCAGTTTTTCTTAAATTCTCTTGCGGCTAGATTGTCTTGGATAGTTCGTTTAGAATGTTTTCTCTATACATTGATGTAAACATTGATGTTCGGATACTTGTCCAAAATAGTCTGATTGTCTTAGAGATGGCAAATGCTATTATTTGTTAATTCTCTTCTGGATTATCAAGCTGTTAGGGTTAGGCTCGTCTGCAGAATATAATCTATATAAGGAATACAAAATATGTGCAACTCAAATATGTTTAATGTTTCCTTTTAGGAAAAGTGAGTTTTTTATTTTTGGCCCAATTTAAAAAAAGGCAACGAAAAAGAGATAAATGAAATGATGATAGGTATGTTTTCATTAATTACGAAGGCCGGGTCACTTTTGAAAAATAAAGGTAAATATGGTTAGAATAGAGAATAACACCGTTTTCAAATGCTGGGTGAGGGTGATTAGATAAAAAGAACTGCCATTGAGCTGTTATATTACTAAGCCATCAAAAAAACATATTACAGTTTGTATCTTAGGTTAGCATATAGAAATCTAGACAATAGACAGCTATTGATATGCCTGACCTTAAAATCAATACTGCTAGGTTTAAATTATCCACTAAACCGAAGATATTTCTCACATGTCCATTATTTGGAGGAGAACAAAAGTAAGGCTTTTGGGCAAGTTATTTTTTGTGCGAGTTAATAAAAAAGAACCTGATTTTACAAATTATGTTATGTAGCAAAATAAGATCATTTCAGTTTTGGTACTTAGAACAATATAATTCTTTTGAGTTAGATAAATTGGAAGGTATGGCATCGCAATCATGACAAGTCTTTTCTACATTCTATAACTTAAATAGGAATCTACGATTGTGCTCCATGGATGAAAGCTTATAAGCGGAATCTTTGAGCACAAAATATACTTTTTTTGAGAAAGCAGGTAGTAGTCTTTGGGCATTGAAAACGAGATTATATGGTAAATATCGCTTGAAATAAAGCAAAAAATCCAGGTAATCATCAAGGTGGATTTTCTTGGAAACTAACCATTATAATAAAGAAATCTCACTTCTTCAGTTTCAGGAAAGCACTGTTTAATGAATTTTTGTTACTCCTTTTAATTGATCCATTATTTGCTAACTTTGGAGATAAATGAAACTATTATTTTCTTTCCATTGGTTAAATTAAAGAAGTAAATAAAAACTAAGAACAATGTCATAATGAAATTACGGTCTAAATACCTGCTCAAATATATTAAATTTTGTTCTCTAAATCAGAATTAAAGGAAATTAGCCTCAAACGGTAATGAAGACGGTTTTCCACCTGAGGTAAGACAGGAGGACTTGTATTCCATTATTGATTAGACTGGATAAGAATTGGAATAGACAGAAAGCAGCTAAAAAAACCTAGAAAATATAGCGTATAAGCCTTGAGAAATACCTGGAGAGAAAGAAACTGTTAAGAAAACAATTTTATTTCATAATATGCAGAATAATCATAGTTTGGGGTGGGGGCTGTCAACCGTGGATGCATTGTTATATATTCTTTAGACTATTATAAACAAAATTTGCATTGCACAAATTTCAATGAAATGTGTTTGGCGAAAAGAGCGGTAGTTGATGGGGAGAGGCTAGCTGGCCTCCATCTCTTTTAACTTCTAAAAAAGAGCCAGAGCCTCCAATTTCAACAAAACGTGCCTTTAAAGCTTATACAACCGTCCCTTCTATAAGAATCTTAAATGCCCTAGGAGCATAACTTACAACTCTTACCCCCAGGCCCCGGTGGTTTGTATCAGCTCTAAAAGCCTTTTTATATGATCTTTGCATTATTTTGAATATAAGGATTGTCACAAAATTTCTATTGGATTTATTTTGGGAAAAAAAGACGTGTGTGTTTTAGGTGCACTCTGGTAGCTATAATTCTTAAAAATGGCACTATAACTTCTCATTACCAATCCAATGAGTTCCCTCCAAAGCCAGTACGACCACCCTTTCTATAAAAAAAAACTTATATACCCCCAGGGTATAACTTACTACCCTTGCCCTGAGAGCTGGAAGGGGGTTGTCTTCCTCACAGACATAATTTCTGGGCCCTTCAATTATGGTGAACAAATTTGCAAACTCCAGATTTCGATTGGAGGTGCTTGGATAAATGATGGACGGGGGGGGGGGGGCTGGTTACTTTAAATCATTTCTGACTCTTAAAATTGGGAACTATAACTTCCAATTTCAAATCAAATGAGCCCCGTCTGAAGTTAATACTACCGCCCATTCCATAAAAACCTCATATGTCACCAGGGCTTGACTTACAATCCTTACCTAGGGCCTTGGGGGGGGGTTGTCCACCTTAGAGGTATTATTGTATGTTCTTTGCACTATTTTCACAATTTCAATAAGATTTTTTGTTAAAAAGAAGGGGTTGTTGGAGGTGGGACTAGTTACCCTCGTTCACATTTGATTCTTGAAAGGGAACTAAAACTTCTAATGTCCAACCAAATGTCCAACATCCTCTAATGTTAAACAACCATCCCTTTTATAAAAAAGCTAAATGCCCCTGGGCATAGCTTACAACCCTCGCCCCTAGCCTCTGGTGGTTTGTATCAACCTCAAAAGTATTTTGATTACAATTTTGAGTAAAAAGGGCACTATAATATCCAATTTCAAATCAAATGAGCCATGTTTGAACTTTATATGACCGCCCATTCTATAAGAAACCTGATATACCCCCAGTATATGACTTACAACCCTATCCCCAGGTCACTAGAGGGTTTTGTCAAACCTAGATGCATTTTTATATGATTTTTGGACTATTTTGAATAATTTTTATTAGATTTCCATATTGGACTCAATATTACTACTACCACTACTAACAAATCACTCTAGCACAAAGCCACCTGAGGCCAACCCATCTACGCAAGCTCCTCTATCATCCCAATCTATTCAAAGCCTCCCTCTTTATACCCTCTAAGGAAGTTCATATTTCCTTCTAATTTTTCTTTATGACATCCTCCCACCTCCACTGTGGATGACCAGCTTTCCGTTTAGCCCTAGACAGTTCGTCGAAAACGACAATCTTTGGCAATCTATCATCCTTCATTCGCAGAACCTGCTCTATCCTTGTCAACCTTTCTTTCACATTGAACCACATTTTTTGTAGAGTCTACTGTTTGAAATATGGTCAATCATCTGTGTACCCGGAACAATCCATATGCGATTTCTCTGGAAAACACCTAACAAATTTTCATATGCTTTTTGGAGCGCCCGTGTTTCAGAGCCATACTTGGCAACTGTCATCACTGTAACTTCGTATATTCTAATCTTGGTTTGCACACTTATCTTCCTATTCTTCCAAACTTTTTTTTAACTGTGATTAAAACACCCTGAGCCTTTGCTATTCTGCTTTTGTGTTCTTCACTGCTTCCACCGTCTCAACTAATGATGCTAACAAGGTAAATGAAGCTTTTCACCTGATCAATCATTTCGTTTCCCAGCTTCACCTTTTCACCATTCCTAGGCTTAATGGCTTACTTTTCTTAGCATTTATTTTCAAACCTATTCTAGCACCCTGAACTCGAATAATCTCTAGAAAATCATTCATCTTGCTCACGCTTTCATATAGGACGCTTAAATCGTCAGCGTAATCTAAGTCCAGAAGAGTTTTTCCTCCCATTTCCCAGATGTTATCCCCATTTGATTCCGTGTTTCCCATTACCTTTCCTGTTCTTCTTAAGACACAATCCGTCAAAATGATCCATATAATGGGCGATATTTAATACGAAACCAGCTGCTGACCTCATTTCTTATCTTAAACGCGAGAATGTTATTCTCGTACCTGGTACTAATAACTTTAATGTATTCGTCTGGTATACAATGCTAAAACCTTCGCTATAGCTCTCCTATCAACAGAATCAAACACTTGTTCATAATCTATAAAACTGAGGACCAAAGGTATTTGATAACTCAGGCACTTGTCAATTATTAAGCTAAGAATGAGAATTTTGGTCGACACATACTCTACCTTTTGTCTAACCGCACTGTTCTTCTCTTAAAACTTTGTCTTCAGCATCTCTCAGTCTAAAAAGTATCATATTAGTAACTAATTAGCTATCTACAGAGACCAGACTAATGCATTGATAATTATCCCACTCAATCTTATCACCTTTCTTATACAATGGTTTAATTAAGTTTTCTCTAAATTCGCTGAGTACTTTCCCTTTTCAAAAATCGTATTTAAAATAAACACATTTACCACACTATTAGCACCTGGAGCCTTATTAATTTTTAATCCTTTTATTACTGTTGCTAATTCCTCCTCACAAAGCAAATTTTCCTTCACGTCCAAGGTATCACAATCTTTTCATTTTCTTATATATCTTGTCTTGCAACTCTATTTCGGTTTCGGTTTTCGGCACATTCTCAAAATGTTCTACCCCACTCTTTAACCATTTCCTTGTCACTAATTATTGTCCCCTTCCTATCTTTAACTGGCACAAATCCAGATTGACTGCTCCCTCTCTGTCAATATAATGTTTACTACTATGCCGTCTAGCTGTATCTTCCAGATCTACGACAATTTCATCTATGCCACTTCACATCTCCGTAATCCATATTTTGAAGCTTTCTCCTCTTTCTTTACGTTCGTTTTGTTTTCATATGATCTGTCACTCAGTTGATTCTAGTACAAGCCTATTCTTCTCTAAATTAATAAATCTTTTTCACTAATATTCTTAGCTGCTGCAGTCCTAAATTTCTTCCCGAAGACACCATCAGCGACTTCACAAATTGTTTTCCTAAAATTACTCCATCCGTCTTCTACCTTGTCAAATCTTAAACTCTCCAGTTTAGTTTTCAACTGTTCCTGGAAAGATGCTCTCAAATTCTCATCTTGGAGTCCACGTCAAAACTTCCCGGGAGGTAGTTGCCCTTCTGAAATTTCAGCTTTAAATTAACCCTGGACACTACCAGATGGTGGTCTTTCCTTTTAGCATCAATAAGAGCACTCCTATATACCTTAGTACCTTGTATTGATCCTGCCAGTCTTTGGTTCACAATAACATAATCAGTAACGTTTGATGTCTTACCATCACGTGAAGACCATGTTCATTTATGGGCCATTTTGTGACTAAAGACCGTATTGGTTATAACTAGATTGTTATACCTACAAAATTGCAACAGTCAGTAGCCATTACTGTTTTCTTGTCCTACACCAACTTTACCTAGGTTAGGATACCATATATTTCTATGGACTTGGGCGTAGAAATCTCCTAATAAAAACATCATATTTCTACCTGGGACCCTGTCGATTTGCTCCAGTAACTGTAAGTAAAATAATAATAATATTTTTTTTTTTTTAACCCACTAAAGTACAAGGCAAGGGGAGTAAATAAATGAGAATGAAAGAAAAATAACACAACTATCCAAGCGATAAAACATATACAATACAACCATAACTCAACTAACGAAAGAACCTCTAAAAGATAACACAACTATAAAACGAAAACAGGTGAAAGCTAAGGGATAAATAAACGAACTAAGGGGTGGAAGGGGCCCAGAGAAAAAATGTATTTCTTTTCAAATTTTGAGCCTAACTTTCGCAAAGAAGTAATAGTTTTTGAAGCCCCGTAATATCGAATTATTTTCTTGTTCCTATAAGACCGATGTAAATAAAGCAGAAACTTACAATAGCGGAAATATAATATACGCAATTCAGCCAAATCCTTTTTTTCAGGATAGGTGAAATACCAGACACGAAAAGTATTGAATGGTCACAAAAGCTACTATACAGCAATGCAAGCGCTTTTCGAGAATAATGACCACGATTAGCTACTATTTTACCATAACCCACTTTAAGTTTTTCTTTAACATCCCGTACAATATTGGTCTTAAAAGATTATAAATTCGAACAAATATGGGTGCCTAACCACCACAAATCAGAGACACGATGGACAGAGAAGTTTGAACACGAAAGACAAATGTGCATAGACTTTGCACATTGGAAACACTTTGGAAATGTCTTGAAATAGATGATATAGAATTCGAGAGGCTATATCTGGAACGGCTTAAAAGAAGTATATCATCCGCATAATATAAGAGACATTTACCAAATCACAAAAAAGAAAGGGTATAATTTGGGATAGCACACTGTGGATGCAAATACTGAAAAGATACGGTGAAAGAACACCACCTTGACGCACTCCCCGAACGGATTGGAATATTCACATAAGAATTAAAGTGAAACATTAACCGAACATAAGAATTGCTATACCAAAACTGGAGAACCTGAACGACAGAAACGTTGACTCCAGGACTGACAAGGGAAAACATAACTTGAGCATGACAAACACTGTCAAAAGCTTTAGACAGGTCCAGGGCACAAAAATGGACCTCAGGGCCACTGGCTTGAGCCTTTAAAAGGACAGAGGTTAAAACAAGATTGGCATGCTGGCAACCAATACGCTGCCTAAATTCAAACTGATTTTGACTGTTATCCATAATTTTTGTTGCAAAAGGTAACAAGACATACTCAAAACTTTGCTTAAATTACAGGCCACGGTTATGGGTCTATAGGAATCACAACTTAAAGGATCGTTTCCACGCTTTAGCACCAAGGTTACTGCACCACTTAGAGAGGAGTCAGGCAAATTTGGGATGCCAGAGAGGATCCCAAGCAAATTTGGAAAAGTAGTAACAGGTGGACCACTAAGTCTCACGACTTCGTTCGAAGATGAGACAGCAATACCATCATGATCAACAGATATCGATTTAAGTTGTTTAATACTTTAGAGTACTTGTTCACAGGAGATCGGGATTATATGCTTCCGCTGCAGCTTCAGGGGAACTAAATCACTAAAGAGATACGAGAAACGAGAATGCATAGCATAGGTAATGATAGTGAAAATATTAGAATTTTGCTTAATCCAAGAAGCCACAGGAATAACATCACTAGAAGCAGAGGGTTCCAGCCTTGAAGAATTGATCACTTGTCTCCATTGAGAAGCAGTTTTGGGAAATTTGGAGCCGTTATACCGTACACTACGCAGATACTGCTTGAATTCTTCTTTGGTCTTCTTTTTAATATCAAAAACGTGGCATACTTTTGGGCGACCGTAGGCGATCCAGATACGAAGCCAGAATTTCGTTCTATTTTTAATGCCTTTTAATTCAGGGTCATCTTTCCAAATGGAACTACGAGTTTTTAACGAACTCGGACACGAGGGACGGCAACAGCTTCTGCTTGTTTCAAGCAGGCAACGATTTGAAGGTATTTTGTGTTTAACAGGGAGCGAGCATTTGGTAAATAAACACTAGTGCACAGCAAGCTCAACGGGATTTGAATATTTGAGAGGAGAGCAGCAAGGGTAGAAATATAATGGAAGGTCAGTTTTTCTCCATTCACTTTTATAACACCGCTTCTTATCAAGTTTATTGGAAGTTACAGGCAACCGGGATTGTGAAAAACAAATGGAGACGCTTAAGGATCGCGGGAGATGGTGGTAATCACGCTAATCCTCGTCCACATGTACATCCGAGGAAGACCCCGGAGCAGAGCATGCACAATGGTCAATGCTGTGCAGAGTTCCACTGTTATGAATGTACGTGTGTCTATAATCTTTTGGGATAATACGGAAGGTAAAGCACTCTAAAATAGAAACTAGCAGGTAAAGACTCTAAAATAAGTTCAGCGTGGCTTGAAGTATTGCATAAATCACGGTCGAAGTCGCCCATTAGAACCCAATCTCATCCATGACTTTCAATATTTTTGATCAACCTGCTGATGGAGGAGCACACAGTTGCAAATTTTGTCAGAGAAGACAGTAAATTCTGGTTATGAGGAAGGTAAACATTCACCAGTACAAGATTACCAATCCTAATAGCCAAAAAATTATCAGCCTAGTGTTATAATACAAAAGCGAGGATAAGGACAGGAGTTTAACTAGGCAAGCAAGTCCACCTGAGGGTCTCCCTTTGGTTTTACGAGGGTTTGCTGTATAAGCAATGCAATCGTCACATCTACGGAGCAAATTGATACTGATTTGTGGTGGAATATGCTCTTGGAGAAAGAAGACATCAAAATCATTCAATTTTTGGCTAATTGAATGATATTTGTCCTTTGTGCCATTGATTTTGAATGAACATATGTTAAGTTGAAATTGGCAGTCATTTCTTTGCCTTTTGGCTCTTTTTGATAACATTCTGAATGACACGACACTTAAGACTAAAAGCAAAATGAGTATCCCCGCAGCTAGCACACTTTGGGATGCCTTGGTATCGAGTGTCTTTTGTAGAAACATGGGAACCAGCACATCTAGGACATTTACTAGCTTGGTCGCATTTTGCTGCTAGGTGATGCGGCGATTGACACTTGTGGCAGCAACGAGGGGTCCATATATATTAATAATATGAAAAAAACTTCGTTTTCTTAAAGAGTTAAAGAGGCTGCGTCCCAAAGTCGAACCTTAAAACGTACAGGAATTAGAAGAGGCAGTTGGGGGGCTGCCGCCCCCCAAACCCCCCGCTTTTAAAGACTCTTTTGTACAGGTTTTTTGTTTTTTTTTGCTAACCCCCCACTCTTGGCTTTGGAAAGGCCCCCTTTTAATTAACAAAAAATTGAAATGAATGAATAATGGAATAACTTCGAAAAATGTTAAACACAAGAGGACAGGAGAACCATTGCGCCGAAACTAGTAATTAGTAACAATGAAGTCCCCCCACAAAAAAAACACCTGAACAAAAGAGTCTTTAAAAGCGGGGGGTTTGGGGGGCGGCAGCCCCCCAACTGCCTCTTTCAATTCCTGTACGTTTTAAGGTTCGACTTTGGGACGCAGCCTCTTTAACTCTAAGAAAACGAAGTTTTTTTTCATATTATTTCTGTACTTTTTTCTACAATCCATGGTGGATGTAATTTAATAATTCCTGTACTCCTCGTACAGGAATTAGGAGAGGAAATTGGGTGGCTGCCGCCCCCCCGCTTTTAAATCATTGTATAAAATAGAAAAAAATAGATAGAATGACCGAAATGTTTCTTTTGCTCATAAGAAGCTAATATTCTGTTATCTCTCAAATGATAAGCTGTCCAGGTGTTATCAAAATTTTTTTGATGTTGTGAAAAAAACCGCCCGTAAGGGACTTGAGCCCTTGACCCGAGGATTAAAAGTCCCACGCTCTACCGACTGAGCTAATCACTTGCATGTGTGTAAATATAACTTCTAAATAACTTTTAAAAATTTCAAATTAACATGGGCTCTTATGGAGAGAAATGCGTTAATTAAGTAGCTAATGCGTGGTTTCTGGAAAACAGGGAAGGAGTTATCGGATCGAGCTGAAATTTCGCGGATATGCTCTTGGGCCGTAAGGGACCTTAACTTGTGAATTTCAGCCCGATCGAACAACGTTAAAAGGGGGTGGGGTTGGGGGGTCGAAACTTTCGGGGGGTTAAGATTTTCCTACGAAAATTTCCAGGAAAATTACTCGGAGAATTCCGCATCGAATGAGTCTTCTTACACCCAGATCCGATGTCGGCTGTGACCTGTAGGCGTCTAGGAAAAAAAAGAAAATGAACATTAAGTGGCTATGCGTGGTTTCTGGAAAACAGGGAAGGAGTTATCGGATCGAGCTGAAATTTCGCGGATAAGCTCCTGGGAATTTCAGCCCGATCAGACAACGTTTAAAGGGGGGCTGGGGTTGA
The DNA here is from genome assembly GCF_032884065.1 of Artemia franciscana. Classification (NCBI taxonomy): domain Eukaryota; kingdom Metazoa; phylum Arthropoda; class Branchiopoda; order Anostraca; family Artemiidae; genus Artemia; species Artemia franciscana. Next base: position 58,486,389 of record NC_088869.1, on the reverse strand, counting down.
CGGGTCGAAACTTTCGGCCAGATTTTCCCCATGAAGGAAAAGTTGGAGGGAGATGAAATTTGGCAGGTTTCTTGTTTGGAGCTCGGGCTACGAAATGCATCCCTCCCCATCCCTCTGCGACCACTAGAACCGAAGATCGCTTAACATTGTCGTGGGTCGCCTCTTTATAGAGGCACGAGTGTGCCTCCTTGAAAACTTGGAATATTTCATATCCCATTTTTAAGCGCAACCGGCAAGCATTAGAGATCGCAATAGCGTCTTGGAAAGACACTGTCACTGAGGTCGAGCTGCCAATCCTATTTGCATCAACAACACCATCGCGACCAATAAACAGCTCCGCCGCACTAGCTTTATTTACGCCTTTCACAATTCCAAAGAGTTTGTATTCTTTGAGTCTGATGTCACAGCTATTTAGTACGCTAGAAGTAGCGTCACAGAAATCTTTTGCTGCAGTAGTGTCAATCCGAACGAAAAGCTTATCACCTAAGGCTCTTACACTATGAATAACTTCATGACTACGGATTTTGGCAATTGCATCCTTACGTTTAATTGGATTGTCCAAATCAGTCGGGATTTTCGAAATGACGATATTAGCTTGATTTTCAACGGGTTTGCTAGAACTGTAATTTGGGAGCGGTGGATAATTTAGATCACAGACCGTGATTTTTCTGTAATGAACTTTAGCGTACTATCAAGTTTGGATATTTTGAATGCAAGCTGAGAAAAAGCATCAGCTGGAATAAATGGTACTTCAGTAGGTGAAATAATTACAAAAGTTGAAACCAGAAGATCACCACTACTGTCACATCTACGCAATAGATCAATCGTGTCCTTTAAGTGTCTATAAGAAGCATTTTCATCAACTCTCTGGGGGGTATTTCGTTCTTGACTACTAGACCCCAAAGATCAAGCTTTGGGTCTTTTATTAGCCTTTCCGAGAAAAAACCGGCGGCAAGGGTACAAATCCCGTCATCTTAAATTCCTTTCTTTAAGTTGCTTTGCTGGAGAATGAATCAAAAAACAGGAAATACCATCATTCATAATGCACCACCATGGAAAACCCTGACAGAGACAAGTATATAATATATCTTCTACCTATATATATATATATATATATATATATATATATATATATATATATATATATATATATATATATATATGTATATATATATATATATATATATATATATATATATATATATATATATATATATATATATATATATATATATATTTATATAGATAGATAGATAGATGGATAGATATATATATATATATAGTTATATAGTTATATAGTTATATATATAGTTTTTAATTGTTTTAAAAATTAGAATTGTGGCAAAGAGTCAAACTTTAGCGTAAAGAGCGAGGGATTGCGGAGGGGAAAACCCATTTCATATACGTAGTTATTTCTGTTCGTTTTAAGTTTTAATGTCGCTCCTTACTTTCAGTTAAAAAACTAGTTTTTTATTTGATTTCTGAACATTTTTGAATTAATGCATCTTTGATTTTGGCTCTCCGTACATAAATTATTAAAATAAAATTTGCATACTAATGAGGCGAAGAATTGCCCTCCAATTCTTTGGTTACTTAAAAAGGAAACTAGAACTTTTAATTTTTAACGAATATTTTTATTAGTAAAAAGTATACGTAACTTAAGAATTAACTTACGTAAGAAACTTTTATATTTTTATTATGTATATGAGGGGGGTTTGTCCCCTCGTTAATACCTCGCTCTTTATACTAAATCTTACATTTGGTCCCAATTCTTTAAGAATGACCCCTGAATCAGAAAGGCCGTAGAATAAGTAGTTGAAATTACTAAAAATACTTTAGCATAAAGAGCGTTTTATTTATCTCGTAAATACCTCGCTCTTTATGCTAAAGTACTTTTAGAACCCCTCATATGCTTAATAATCTCTGTTCGTCTTAAGTTTTAATGCTACTCCTTACTTTCAATTGAAAACACTTTCATGTTTGTTTTTTCATTTTTTTTATAGTAATGCTGGAAAATCCTGCGCCCTTTTCATTGAGTTTCTCTTCCCCCATGACATATTCCTCCAAAGAAAGATCCTCCCACATAGCCCCCTCCCCTCAACCCAACCACCAAAACCAAAAGAATCCCCCTTAAAACGTCTGTACACTTCCCAATAACCATTACTGTATGTAAACACTGGTCAAAGTTTGTAACTTGCAGCCCCTCCCCAAGGGATTGTGGGAGAGTAAGTCATCCCCAAAGACATAGTTACTATGGTTTTCGACTATGCGGAAAAAATGACTATCTCAAAATTTTGATCCGTTAACTTTGGGAAAAAATGAGCGTGGAAGGGGGCCTAGGTGCCCTCCAATTTTTTTGGTCACTTAAAAAGGGCTCTAGAACTTTTCACTTCCATTAGAATGAGCCCTCTTGCGACATTCTAGGACCACTTGGTCGATACGATGACCCCTGGGAAAAAGAAATGATGATAGAAGGTAATAAGCTTACCTAAGCTATGGATGTCAGGTGATTGATTTTTCTTCTAACGATAATTTCGACAGGACCTGTGCCTGTCATCATCAGGTTAATTCAAATTTCTTGCCGGAGAATTTTACTTTCCAGTGATTTCCGGCAAGAAATTTGAATTAACCTGATGACGACAGGCACAGGTCCTGTCGAAATTATCGTTAGAAGAAAAATCAATCACCTGACATCCATAGTTTAGGTAAGCTTATTACCTTCTATCATCATTATGTATGAAAGTCAGGTTGGCCTCAGAGAATATATGGGAAAAAGAAAAAAAAACAAATAAACACCCACCCGCGATCTGTCTTCTGGCAAAAATACGAAATTCCACATTTTTGTAGATAGGAGCTTGAATTTTTTTTGCTATAGGAGCTTGAAAATTTTTGCTATAGGGTTCTCTGATACGCTGAATGTGATGGTGTGATTTTCGTTAAGATTCTATGACTTTAAGGGGTGTTTCTCCCTATTTTCCAAAATAACGTAAATTTTCTCAGGCTCGTAACTTTTGATGATAAAGACTAAATTTGATGAAACTTATATATTTGAAATCAAAATAAAAATGCGATTCTTTTGATGTATCTTTTAGCATAACAATTCCGATTTTTAGAGTTTCGTTTACTATGGAGCCGGGTCGCTCCTTACTACAGTTCGTTACCACGAAATGTTTGAAAATAAGCCTTATATATTTTTGACGACTGACGTCATTATAAAGATTGAGCATCATGACGTCGTGTATGTTCTTTGTATGTATGTATATGAAGTCATTATAAGTATATAAGGCTTTGTATATGACGTCATTATAAGTATATAAGGCTTGCAATTCAAAGAGAATATTTAGTATAAATCCTACAATGGCAGAAGAAACAGCCGAGGAATCAAATCGTGCGAGAAATTTTAGTATAAATCCTACAATGGCAGAAGAAACAGCCGAGGAATTGGCTCATAGGGATAATGCCAAAAGGCTTGCGGCTAAAAGAGAAAGTAACAACAGAAAGCGTGCCGAGGAATCACAAGAACAACGTGAAAACAGGGTTTCGGCTCAAAGAGAAATTACCAAAAAAATCGTGCCGAGGAATCCCAAGAGCAACGTGAAAACAGGCTTGCGGCTTAAAGTCCCTATTGCAAGACCTTGAAATTTAATGGTGAAACAATGGGAATTTGTTGTGCCTCAGGAAAAGTTAATGAAGACCGGGACATCGGGACACAGGGAATATAAATGACGACCGGAACACTCAAAGAGAAATTACAGACCGAGGACACAAATGGTGACCGGGACACAGGGAATATAAATGACGACTGGGACACTAAAAGAGAAATTACAGACCGGGACACCGGGATACAAATGACGACCGGGACACAGGGAATATAAATGACGACAGGGACACAACTACAACGGGGACGCCGGGGGGAAAGGGGGATATATAAACGACGATGGAGACACAATCCAGGGGAAACAAAGCTCAAGGGCAATCATTAGAAAAATGCGGTATAGATCTGAATACGGATTGTTTTTCCCATGGACAATAATATGTTTTTTGTCGCGACAAACAACGCTCGTGAAGTTGTTTGTCGACTGACGTCATGTTTTTCGACTGACGAAATTACAGACCGGGACAACCGGGACACAGGGATTATAAATGACGACCGGGACACTCAAAGAGAAATTACAGACTGGGACACCGGGAATATAAATGACGACCGGGACACAGGGACACAACTACAACGGGGACGCCGGTGGGCACAGGGGGATATATAAATGACGACGGGGACACAGGGAATGTTCGATTAGTAATTACCATCAACAAAGCTCAAGGGTATTCATTAGAATAATGAGGTATAGATCTGAATACGGATTGTTTTTCCCATGGACAATTATATGTTGCATGTTCAAGAGTCGGTAAACCTGACAATCTATTTATATGCACAGACAATGGGACGGCGAAGAATGTTGTATATTCGCAAGTTTTACATAGTTAAAAATATATCTATCTATATTCACATGTGGGACACGGGGACACAACTACAATGGCGTGTAACGACTTAAGCGTGCGGGGGGGGGGGATTGGGGGGCGCGAAGTGCCCCCATCAAATAGGTGTTGGGGTGGCGCGAAGCGCTACCCCAACAGCTAGTGGTATATAATATCTAGTCGTATGGTGTATATAGTATGTTCTCAAAAATTCACGCAATGCACAATACTGTCGTGACGTCACCTTCTCCTTGGGATGTACCCCAATAAACAAGGGAAGTGTCAGTCCCCTGATCCCCACAGTTTAAGGGAGACTCTCCCCGCAGATACAATGGCGCTTGAGACGGGGAGCTGCCCATCTTCTGCTTACCAATTTAGGTTACTTTGCAAAAATCTTATAGATAACTATGCCAAGCCAGTTGTTGAGAAAAGTCACTGAATCAATTATAAAATATAGGTCAGGATTATAAGTCAAATATAATCCCAAGCCAATTATTGCGAAATGTCAAATTAATTCACTTCAAAAAAGAATCTGAGTCCATCTGAGTCACTAGTATCTCCATCAGTCGGTTCTACAGGGGCATATACTACAATAACTGATACCCGGAACTTTTTTTCATAAAATGAGCAATTGGTTTTCTATTATTAATGTCCTCCTAGCCTAAGCAAGACTTAGCAGCTTCTTTAATCATCATGAACCCTACTCCCTGTCCATTTATCCATCCTTCCTTCCGAGTAAACAAATTCTATGGGGTATGAGTTTCTCTGAGTCAAGTTCGAATCGTCTGAATTCGTCAGTCATTTTTCAACGTCGTAACATTCCAAGTTCCAATTTTCAAATCCTTTAAATCATTGAAATTATTTTGGCCTTAGAAAAAACAATAGTCGCCCTGTTGCAATTGTCCTCCTATGGAGGATCTTCCGCCGATGGTGTTCTGCACCACCATGCAATTTAGCCCTTTACTGGGAGAACGTTTGTTACTCGCAAGACGTGTGCGCATATCGGTAGGCCCCTTTGAGTTTACATATGATGGACCTTCTTTCTCTTTCACCTGCATTTACTGCTCCAGACAAGGGTTGCCCAGTTTCTATTATGGACAATTTTTATTGAGTTCCTCAAAATGATCTAACATCGCTAGGGATATCAGAAACATTTTGACCATATGCATCCTTGTTTCTCAGAACTAGAAGCAAAGTTCCTCAAAATTATTTAGCATTGCTAAATATATCAGATGCATTTTGACCGTATACATCCTTGTTTCTCCAAACTAAAAGATAAGTTCCTTAAAATGATCTAACATTGATCATTGATCTAAAAAGAAACTTAAGCTAGGCTATTCGAAAATTCTGGGAAATGGAAGCCATTTCACCGTCTCATCCATATTTTTTTTTTTTTTGCAAATAGTTTCATTTTTTGCGTTTCTGTGTCTTAAAAAGAGCACTAGAATTTCTGAAAACCGATTTACTGAGTCTCCTCCGAAGTTTGTGCAACCACGCTATCTAAAAAAAACCTTAGTTGCCCCCAGGACATTACTTAAAACCCTTGCCCTGAGGGCAGTGGGGGGGGCTCATCCTCAAAGACATAATTTCCAGGGCATTCAACTACGTTGAACAAAATGGCTATCTCAAAATTTTAGTAGGAAGTTTTTGGGGGAAATAATGGGAGTGGGAGGGCTTTTACAATCTGATTACTTTCGACTAATAAAAAGGGCTTTTTAATCTCGTAAATTTCAGCTAAATTAGCCCTTTTTGAAGTTTACACGACAACTCCTTCCATAGGAAGTGTCTTGGTCTGACAAACCCCCCAAGAATGATAATAATAACCAGTGCCAACGTTCTTTACCTTGGCAGTTCTATTGCGCTGCCTATGATAGAGTTGTTACTCACGATAATTATTACGTTTTTCTCTTTTGATAAGTATACTTTCAGCAAAAATTTATGTTTCGCATGATCTATCTTGATTGTACCATTTTACTCTGCTTTTTGTCGAAGCAATATAAATTATTTCTAGAAACGATAGTGACTGACACCGCTAGTGAAGGAGAAAGGGACTTACAGATCAATCTTACTGAAAATCAGATTATACAAAGAGAAGAACAAGAAGAAAGCAATAATATCGATCGAGTGGATCTGCTATCTGCTAGTGTTGCTGCTTCCGCTTTAGGTAAATGGGAAAAACACACAAAGGTTCGTTTTCTAATTTTTAAATTCGTATAATCTAAAAATCTACCTCTTCGCAGGAGAGATAAGTTTAGCGAAACCCCTTCTTTTAAATGCTTTGCATTTAAGAAAATATTTTGAAAATAATCTGTGCCGGTTGGTCAAAACACATGGCGATATCAAGTCGAACAAAGCTCTCTCTTTTAGATACTCATTATGGGATACCACACCCAGACAATTAGGACATTTACTCATGAGGTTGTCCTCCAGGTCCGCAATAAGCATCAGGAAGACAGCCAGACAGAGAATGTTTCCTGAGGCACTCCAGCTAGCTGTGAATGTTACGTAAAAATTTTGAAAGATGACTCTTAATGGTTGCTGGTGAAGGAAATATCCATACTCTATAGGGTCGACTGGGTATCCCTAAAACTTTTGGCATATTAAAAAGGAAGCAAATCGAAAAGCAAAAAAAGCAAATATCAGTTTAATCCACTGCTCCTGACTTTTTTGTCTTTGCCCCTTACTTTATGTGTTTATGGCCCAGTCATTCAATCTCTATAGAATTGTCCTAACCAATGTGATGAGATTCTTAAGAGTAATTAAATTAATTTTTTTTTAACTGAAAAAAAGGAGCGACATTAAAACTTAAAACGAACAGAAATTACCCTGTATATGAAAGGGGCTGTTCCCTCTTCAACGCCCTGCTCTTTACGCTAAAGTTTGACTCTTCTATATTCGTATGTTTTTATTACGTATATGAGAGGGTTCGCTCACTCGTCAATACCTCGCTCTTTACACTAAAGCTTAAATTTTGTCCCCTGAATCACAAAGGCCGTAGAACAAACACTTTAAATTACTAAAAATAATTTAGCATAAAGAGTGAGGTATTAGGAGGAGGTGAACCCCTTATATGCTTAATATTTTCTATTATTTTTAAATTTTAATGCTACTCCTTACTTTCGTTTGAAAAAAACTTTCATATTTATTTTTTCATTGTTTTTTTTTAAATAATGCTAGAAAATGCTGCGACCCCTTCATGGAAATCTTCTTCCCCCATGACAAATTTCTCCATGGAAAGTTTATCCCACATAACCCCCTCTTCTCACCCATCCTCCCAACCAAAAAATCCCCCTGAAAACGTTTGTACACTTTCCAATAGCCATTACTATATGCAAACACTGGTCAAAGTTTGTAACTTGCAGCCCCTCCCACGGGGACTGTGGGGGAGTACGTCATACCCAAAGTTATATTTATAAGGTTTTTCGACTATGCTGAATAAAATGGCTATCTCAGAATTTTGATCCGAAGACTTTTGGAAAAAAAGAGTGTGGGAGGGGACCTAATTGCCAAATTATAGGTGCCCCCATGACAAATTCCTCAATGGAAAGCTTACCCCTCATAACCCCCTCTTCTCAACCCATCCTCCCAACCTAAAAATCCCCCTGAAAACGTCTATACACTTCCCAATAACCATTACTATATGCAAACACTGGTTAAAGTTTGTAACTTGCAGACCCTCTCACGGGGACTGTGGGAGAGTAAGTCGTCCCCAAAGACATAATTATAAGGTTTTTCGACTATGCTGAATAAGTGGCTATCTCAGAATTTTGATCCGACGACTTTTGGCAAAAAAATTAGCACAGGAGGGGGCCTCGGTGGCCTCCAATTTTTTGGTCACTTAAAAAGGGCACTAGAAATTTTCATTTCCGTTCGAATGAGCCCTCTTGCAAAATTCTAGGACCACTGGGTTGATACGATCACCCCTGGGAAAAAGAAAAAAAAAACAAATAAACACGCATCCGTGATTTGTCTTCTGGCAAAAAATACAAATTCCACATTTTTGTAGATAGGAGCTTGGAACTTGTAGAGTAGGGTTCTCTGATACGCTGAATCTGATGGTGTGATTTTCGTTAAGATTGTATGACTTTTAGGAGGTGTTTCCCCCATTTTCTAAAATAGGGCAAATTTTCTCAGGCTCTTAACTTTTGAAGGGTAAGATTGAACTTGATGAAACTTATGTATTTAAAATCAGCATTAAAATGTGATTCTTTTGATGTAACTATTTGTATCGAAATTCCGTTTTTTAGAGTTCTGGTTACTATTGAGCCGGGTCGCTCCTTACTACAGTTCGTTACCACGAACTGTTTGATGTAACACATTCACGAATACTATCCTAACCTTTTTTCTTTAAAATTGTCCATTTACAACATAAACTTGTACTTTATCAAAGAAAAAGCTCTTGAGTTGACCTAGTAGAGAGCCCCGTATTATTTCTTTCCTTCCCCCTCTAATTACGTCTTCTTGCAGAAGGAAGGCCGTAGAAACTTGAGAGTGGAGCTATTCGATTGAAAATTAAAATTCTAGTGTCACTTCGAGGGTTGGAAGCGATTGCATGAGGACCAGTACCCCACATTTGCCCTCTTAGGTCACCCACTACCCTTAACTCTCCAATACCTACACAAAATGTTCACATAGTCCTTCTCCAAAATTAGCAATAAATATATTCATATATAAGTCCAATAGATATGTCATGAAGATGTCAGTACTCCCTACAACCCCTAGGGTAAAGGCCTTAAATTACTCAAATTACCAAATCTGAGGGAAAAAATTTAGTTTCTACATTCCTTAAAAAAAAATGGATTTTTTCAAACTCACTTGAAATTTTTCTTTTTGTGGAAATAATTAAAAAGATGATTACACGTAACTATTACTGATAGAACTTCAATGATAGAGCTGATAGAATTTAACCAAAACTAAAAGTTTTCAATTTAAAAACCAACAGTAGTTAATTTAAAAAAAACAATTCTCAAAAAGTTGTTTAAAGAAAAGTAAAAACTAGTATTGAAATCAAAATTGAGCAGAAATAAAGACATACAATAATCCGAACTTAAATTTAACCTAAGTTAAATTGTATTAGTATGTCAAACTTGCTGAAAATTTCACAAACAAGTGTAGCGTAACTGCCCTCATAAACCCTCTAAAGGCCAGATTGTCATTTGCGCATCACTGAAACCAAAATGTCTTTAAGTAGTTATGCTTCAGTCATTATATTATTGAAAAATCGAAAATACAGGGACTTCGATGAATTAATATCCTTTTATTTAAAACAGCTAATCTAGTTCATTAGTCTGATGTCCAGTTAATTTATGCTTTACTTTACTGAAGTGTAAATAACGCTCTGGATACAAATGCAACAATTCTATTATAATTCTAATAGGAATATTAAATTACTGTTGATCTGCTTTTTTTTTGCTTAGGTGTTTTCACAAAATTATTAGACGTTGATTTCTAGATCTGCAGTGCTTTATTTGCATGCTGTAATACATTTTTATTCTATATATTGTGTGTTTATCTTTCAGGGAATCGGATCCAAAATAATGGCAAAACTGGGATATGTCATGGGTTCAGGCCTGGGGAAACACGGAGAAGGTCGAACGGAACCCGTTGAAGCCATTGTCCTTCCACGCGGTAAATCCTTAGGTATGTTTGAAATTGCTTCAGTTGAGTTAGGTTGAGGCCTAGGAAAACACAGAGAAGGACGAATAGAACCTGTTGTAGCCACTGTCCTTCAACTTGGCAAATCCTCAGGTTTTTTGAAACTAATTCAGTAGAGTGGGGTTCAGGCCTGGCGAAACACGGAGGAGGAGGAATGGAACCCGTTAAAGTCATTTTCCTACCGAGCGGTAAATCCTTATATATGTTTGAAACTGCTTCAATTGCATATAAAGTTATGTTATGTGGATTCTCTTTGAAACTTAAGGACCAACAATTTTATTTGCAAGCTGTCCGTAACCTCATCATTTTCTTCTTATTTTTCTCAAGACTTCTTTTGACTTATGAAGAAGTTTTAGTAAGTTAACTCAGTTCCCTATCATAAAGAATATTGGTAACGATTGAGAGTGTGTAACTAATGACATGGGTCAAAGTGAAACTGGTATATAGGTACTGATGCATTCTAGTTTCTATGTTTCTTTGCTTTCTCTTTTTTTGAGAATAGACTAGGTTCGTGACTATTGATTGTGGATTTCTATTTAGATTAGTTAAAAAAATGCACAAAAGAAGTTTTTCAAAGAACAGTAAAGAGGTACATTAAACCAAAGTTGAACAGAAATTAAGTTAACTAATTTTTAAAGCGTGAAACCTCAGTAAATAAATGAAACCCGAAATGAACAAGAATTACAATTATTAATCAAACTCAAAACGTGTAGAAACTGCCATAAACAGGGGTAGGACTAATGTCCATGTGCCTTCTAAAGACCAGAACATAATTTATACTTTAGTGTAAACAATATTCATTTCCATTTGCTTTTCTCATAGCATCAAAAAAGGAACGTAAATTCACCACTATATTCATTCTTTCCTGAAAGTCGTAAAAAGTTTTGAGTTTTTAAAGCGAAAAAAAGAGAAAACGTTTAAAATATATTTGCTTTCAGCAAAGTGCAGATTATGTTCTCATCTTTAGGAAACACCGGGGGCGTTAACCCTATGCTTTTTTAGGGCAGTTTCTGCTCATTTTAAGTTTGATTTGGCTATATATTGTAACTTTTGTTCCTTTTAGACTTCATTTGTTTATTCATGATGGTTTATTGAAGTTTACTATAGTTGTAAGTAGTCACTGTTGCAGCTGATAGTAGCAACAGTCACATGTAGTCGTATTCACCATTCCAAGTATTTGCAGTTACAGTCGCAAGTAGGTGCAGTCGCAGTCATAATTGCTGCGGATGCAAGTAGTTATTGTAGTCAAATCTACCTTTAGTTGCATTCAGAGTCCCAATTTGTCACAGCCGTAGTCACAAGCAGGTTGATTTACTATTGCAAGTGGTCACAGCGGCAATTTTTTGCAGTCGTCAATAAACACAAATGCAAGCATTGACAAATGTAGATATTTGCAGTAGTATTGGTAGTAGTAGTAATATTAGCAGTAGTAGCATGTATAGTAGCCGTAGTAAAAGTAGTATTAGTAGTCATGATTGTAGTAGCCCTGAAAGTTAACTTTAATACCCTCAGCCGATTCTTAGTTATTAATGATGCGCGATTCTGGCAACTTGCATTCAGATAGTGTTCTTTGATCGTGTTCAACATACACCCCAACATCCATTAAAACTTTCACCTTATCCCAAGTTATCCCAAATGTAATGCAGATGCGCCCTTTTAACAACCATAATTAATTAAGCAGTCTCCTAAATATGCCCTAAAAACTTCAACTTAATATCTTTATTCGTTCCAACGTTATTGTAAATGTGTCCATATAACAGATGGACAACAAGTCTTTTGGTGTAGTTCATCGTTTCCAATAACACACTTTGAAAGTTCCATCGTGACATTCTTAACTATTACTGGGATGTTGAAATTATGTTTTTTTTACAATCATATAGTAGGCCTACCTTTTGATTTATTTTTATTGCCCTTCAAACTTCTGTGAAAAATAAAACTTAATACCTTCTTCTACTCCTAGACATTGTGTCTATTTTATTTTATGCTACTTAAACTATTTTGATTTATTTCAATAATAGCTGTAGTAGTAGCAGTTGAAGTAGTTGCAAAAAGGTACTTATAGCGATACCTCTGAAAGTTTTAGCTTAATATCTTAAGGTATTGTGGGATATTGTTGATATACCCATTTGGTATCCTGCATATGCAAAGTGTATTTTTGTCAAGTTAGATATGTTCCTCAAAATGCCTTGTAAGCTTTAACTTTATACTCCAATTCGTCCATATATAGTGCCATAAGGCCACTTTGACAACCTTCTTTCATATAGTATGTTTTAATTTAGTTAAGCACCAATCTCACCATTCCTTGATAATTTCAACTTAATACCCTTAGTATTAGCAACAATAGTAGTAGTACCAGGAGTACTTGGAGTAGTAACAGTGATAGCTCTGATAGCATTAGTAGTAATAGCAGTGATGTTATTACCATAGTAAATACGTTCTGAGACCATACTGGCTATGCATGACATATGAGAACAAAGAAAGGGAACAAAAAATTAAAAGAGAAAAAACAAATAGGTGAAAAAACGAGGATTTTATCAGCCAGTAGCTAAATATGAAAAAACAAGCAAATATTTTGACAAGGACCTCCGCCAAGTCGTCCTCAGTGCTCAAAGAAAACAAAGAAAAAAAACCCAGCAAAATCTAACCTTTATAAGTGACCTACACGAGAGGAAGACAGATACTCTAATCTGTCTTCCTCTCGTGTAGGTCACTTATAAAGGTTAGATTTTGCTGGGGTTTTTTTTGTTTTTTTTTCTTTGTTTTCTTTGAGCACTGAGGACGACTTGGCGGAGGTCCTTGTCGAAATATTTGCTTGTTTTTTCATATTTAGCTACTGGCTGATAAAATCCTCGTTTTTTCACCTATTTGTTTTTTCTCTTTTAATTTTTTGTTCCCTTTCTTTGTTCTCATATGTTATTACCATAGTGCATTTTCGGTTAGTTCGTCATACCCTTAACTTGGTCTGATAGTTTCAACTTATAAATTTAAGCCATTTCTTGAATTTTTCTGATGCACCGTTTTTGATAGTCCACTTCAACATAGTTTGTCTTTATTTAGTTCAACATTCCCCTCAGGAATCCCTGAAAATTTCACCATAACACAATTAATCTTTGTAATAGTAGTACTAGTAGCAGTATGCAAATCATGTTGTTTTATTTGATCGTCATCCTCCCCAAATTGCTCTGAAAGTTTGAACTTAGTGCTCTAAGCTATTGCAGAGATATTGCTGATACGCCCTTTGCTGATACAACCTGCGCACATGTATTACGTTTCGATTTAACTCAATATCCTCAAATTGCTCTGAAAGTTTTCACTTAATGGTCTAAACTTTTCCTGAGTTATTGCTGATGTGCTCTTTGCTAATACAGTCTGCCTACGCGTAGTATGTTTCGATTCGATTCAACGTCTTTAGTATGCATTTATTCCTTATGATTCGTTCAACGTCTCCTTTCGCATGTCATTTTCCCAGCATAAAGCTGTCAAGTCTTTTGATAACCTGGATCGACATAGTATTTTTTTGTGTAGTTCAACATACTCTTAACAATCCATGAAAGTTTTACCTTAATACCCTAGTTTTACCTTAATACCTAAACTGCCCATAAAGATTCAATGAAAGTTTCACCTTAATGTCATTAGCCTCGGTAATAAATTAATCGTAGTAGCTATAGTAGTAGTAGTAGTATGAAAAGAGTGTTAGCACGCAATATACTCTAAAAATTTGGACTCATTGCTTTAAATCGTTCCTGAGATATTGCTGATACACCCTTTGGAAAACCTACATGCACATTTTGAGGTTTGATTCATTTTTTCATCTCCCTAAAAATTTTCTGGAAGCTGCATCTCAATATTCTTAGCTTTAGCTGTAATAATAGTCGTATATATCGTGTTATTAGTCGTATTCCAGTATTAGTAACGGTGAGTACACAGCGTCCTATTTTCAACAATGCCCTCAACTCTCTTAGAAATTTTGTAACGTAATACCCTAAGCTCTTTCTGGAACGTTGCTGATACGTTCTTTGGGCAATCTCCTTGCATATAGTGTGTTCTTATTTGTTTTAACATCCTCTCAACATTTCCAAAAATTTTCACCTTACTACCTTTAGCTCTAGCAATAGTGGTAGCAGTAATATTAATGAACACAGTAGTAGTAGTAGTAGTAGTAGTAGTAGTAGTAGTAGTAGTAGTAGTAGTAGTAGTAGTAGTAGCAGTAGTAGTAGTAGTAGTAGTAGTAGTAGTAGTAGTAGTAATAGTAGTAGTAGTAGTAGTAGTAGTAGTAATAGTAGTAGTAGTAGTAGTAGTAGTAATGGCAGTAGCAGTAGAAATGGCACTAGCATGCTAATATTTTTTAATGGTTAGTTCAACACCACCTACCCTACACGATTCATTTTATTACTTAATTTCAACGAAGTAAACCAAGTTTCAACTGCGTCTTTAGCCTATAATTGCTTGACCATGAAACTAACCCGTGAACCAAACAGGAACCTTTGAATACCAATACTCTGGAGGAATATCAGAGTATTCTCTGGGAGATATCGTCAACAGAGCTGAAACAATCAGCTTTGACAAACATCTCTCGCCTATATTGGAATGTATTATAATCACTCTTTTAATATAAGGAACAAGAGCCAAGAGCTCATATGGCACTTGTAACGAGGTCGGAAGAACCAAGAGCTTCTTCCCACCGAGTTTCATTACAATCTCTTCATTCTAAGCGTGAGCTCTGAGACAAGAGATCCTTCTAAATATCAAATTTTATTAAGATCCGATAACCCGCTCGTAAGTTAAAAATACCTCATTTTTTCTAATTTTTCCGAATTAACCGTCTTTCCACACCACCCAGATGGTCAAATCGGGGAAGCGACTGTTTCTAATTTAATCTGGTCGGGTCCCTGACGTGCCTGCCAACTTTCAGCGATCGCTATATTGATCACGTAATTTCAGATCTTCTTCATGTAAAAATTAGGATGGTCTGGAATTCGAACTTGAGACCTCTCGCACCCTAAGTGACAATCATACCCCTAGACCACAAGCCATACCTAAAAAGAACAATCAGTTGTTTTATGGGCAAATAAAATTCTTCTCAACTATCTTCGTCGCTCGCTCCCCCCCCCCCAGATGGTTGAATCAGGGAAGAGACTATTTTTAATTTAATCCAGTCTGGTCCCTGATACGCCTGCCAACTTTCATCGTCCTAGCCTATCTGGAAGTGCCCAAACTATTTAATCCTCCTCAACTCCTTCAAAGAGAGTGGATCCAATCCGGTTATGTCAGTAACGTATCTAGGACATGTGCTTATTCTTCCCACGAAGTTTCATCCCGGTCTCTACTCTAAGCGTTTTCCACAATTTCTGGTTTCCCCTCCAACTCCCCCAACCTCTCAGGATTCGGTTGGGATTTAAAATAAAAGCTCTGAGACACCAGATTGTTCTAAATATCAAATTTTATAAGATATGATCTCCCGTTCGTAAGTTAAAAATCCATCATCTTTTTTATTTTTTCAAGATTAACCCCCCCACCCCTACTACCCCAAAGAGAGTCAATCCGGTCTTGTTATGTCAATCACGTATCTAAGACTTGTGCTTATTCTTCCCACCAAGTATCATCACGATCTCTCCACTCTAAGTGTTTTCCAAGATTTCCGGTTTCCTCCTCCCAACTCCCCCCAATGTCACCGGATCCTGTCAAGATCTAAAATAAGAGCCTTGAGACACGAGGTCCTTCTAAATGTAAAATTTCATTAAAATCCAATCACCCGTTCGTAAGTTAAAGATACCTCATTTTTTCTATTTTTTTTTTAATTACCGAGTTAGCCCCCACCCCAACTCCCCCAAGGAGAACGGATCTGGTCCGGTTATGTCAATCATGTATCTAGTACTTGCGCTTATTCTTCCCACCGAGTTTCATCCCGATCTCTCCACTCTTAAGGGTTTCCAAGATTTCCGGTCCCCCCTCCCAACTCACCCAAATGAAACTGGATCCGGTAGGTATTAAAAATAAGAGGTCCGAGTTACGAGTTTCTTCTAAATATCAAATTTCATAAAGATCCAATCACTCGTTCGTAAGTTAAAAATACACCATTTTTTTCAATTTTTCCAAATTAACCCTCCCTCCCTCCCCAACTTCTCCAAAGAGAGTTGACCCGTTTTGGTTATGTCAGTCACTATCTACGACTTCTTGGTTATGTTAGTCACGTATCTAGGACTTTTGCTTATTATTCCCACCAAGTTTCATCCCGATCTCTCCACTCTAAGCGTTTCCCAGGATTTCAGGTTTCCTCCTACAACTCCCCCAATGTCACCGAATCCTGTCGGGATTTAAACGAAAGCCCTGAGAGACGATATCCTACTAAAAATTAAATTTCATTAAGATCCGATCACCCGTTTGTTAGTTAAAAATGCCTAATTTCTTCAAATTTTTTCCGAATTAACCCTCCCCCCACTCCCCTCCTCCAGATGGTCGAATTGGGAAAACTTCTATTTCTAATTTAATCTAGTCTAGTCCCTGATACGCCTGACAAACCTCGTCGTCCTAGCTTATCTGGAAGTGCCCAAACAAGCAAAACCGGGACAGACAGACCGACAGAAATTGTGATCGCTATATGTCACTTGGTAAATACCAGGAGCTATAAAAAGTCACTTTTAATTGCCAGGCAACATTCGGCAGAAAACTAACTCTAAAAGTCACCCAATTAGAGCAAGGGGAAGTTGCCCTCTCTCGCTAACTAAGAATCGGGACCTTTAGAAGAAAGGTAGTAATGAATGATCCTTTATCATCCAATTCACCAGCATCTAGTGAAGTCAAACAGTTGATGGTAACGAATCAAACAATTCGTGGTAATGAACTGTAGTAAGGAGCGACCCGGCTCAACAGTAACCGAAACTGTAAAAAACGGAATTTTAATACTAATAGTTACACCCAAAGAATTGAATTTTTTTGTTGATTTCAAATATATAAGTTTCATCAAGTTTAGTCTTACTCATCAATAGTTACGAGCCTGAGAAAATTTGCCTTAGTTTAGAAAATTGGAGAACCCCCCCCCCCCCTAAAATTCATTGAAAATGACTACATGTATCGTTAATTGTTTAATTTTTATTAAATTTATTTTAAAGTCGACACAATTTGACGTATTTTACTTATTCACTTTCCAATTGCGTTTTTTTTTCAGATCACTGTATGGAGATAAAAGAAAAAGCAAAAGGGAAGCGCCTACAGAGGGTGAAGAAGGGATCGAAGCGGAAAAGCCTCATTGGCAAAGAACAAGAAATAAAATTCATTAAAGAACAGACTGGAGAGGAAAACCATTTTCTGTTCTCATTCGATCTTTTAAAGACAAGAACAAGTTCTGGAATTACAGGTTAGCTGCTTTCATACTATACAATGAACTAGAATAAGGAACAAAGAGCATGGGTGACTTGCGGTGGTAGAAACAGGCATCGTGATACTATACAATTTTGATTCCACCCGATTAACTAGGGTAAATAACAAAGTGTACGGGGTAAACATCCAATTTCAATTATATCATTTAAATTGAATAGGAAAACTGTATTAGTAAAAGTTACAGTTATAGGAAAAAGTAAGTGAATATCCGTCTTAATTTCAGTTTCTATAGGAATGTCCACGGATAACCAAAAGATTAATATCCTGTGGTAAGAGGTACATTGGTGCATTTGTGAATTACGTAACATTTGTTTTATTAATCAAGAAAGAGACACTCCAGGGCAGGGCATATTTAATAGCTCTAAAAACAATACTTTAGATGCCATTGAAAAATGAGCCATATAGTAACAAAAGAAGGCAAAAAATATACTAAAAAAAACTGACTCGTTTCTGTGGGAGCTTGGATTATGCACGCTTTTCTTAGTTGTGACAAGATACTTGGGAAAGTTAAATTTCATCTTGGGGGAGGGCAAAACGAGATTGGGGTGGGAGGCCATTTTTTTACCAAAAATTAGTTAAAAAAAAATAGTGTTCTGAAAAAGACTTCCACATGACACTGGTTCAGGGATGGTAACTAGTGTTTTGGCTCGTCTAAAAAGTAAAAGTTTATTACAAAAAGAAATTTATGGTGATTCAAAACAGTCTCAAACCCCTTGGAAACGGCGTTAGGTCAAAACGAAAAGTGTAAAATTGGAATCAGCATTGTCGAAAATGTTGTACTGGGAAATTATAGTCCACCACCTTGAACGACAAGGAAAATTACTTTTTTGCATGGGTAGCACTGATATGTTTTTTTTCTAACAGGGCTAGAGGGTAACCATAACAGAATAGAGGGATCTTTGATAGTTCATTCGAACGAAAATAAATTTTTCTAGTGTTATATTTAAGTGACAAAAATTCTGGAAGGTATATTGCCCCCTCCCCAAAAGGTCCCCTTCCCCCAAGGTCGTCCAATCAAAATTTTGAGCTAATCATTTTGTTCAACATAGTCCAAAGGACAAATAACTATGACTTTGGTGATATGACCCTTCATTGTCCCTGGGAAAAGGGATGTAAGCAGTATAGGGTGTATCGGTATAAGCGCAATGGTATCGGACGTATTGGTATCCTGCATATGTGGAGCGGGCATATCAGTTCTGGATCTTTTTTCTATCATGGTTTTCCAAAATTTGATCGAATTTGAGTCATGTTTTGTTTTTAGGAATTTAGGGTGGAATTTTGCAGGGAAGGGATTTTCCATGAGAAGGATTTGCCTTCTGACGCTGCCTTCTGATTTGCCTTCTGACTCAGCAATGGTAATTGATATTTCGATAAATCTTAAAAGTAAAGGTTTATAGGGAAAAGAAATTTATGGTCATTTAGAAAAAAAAAACACTAAATAATAGTATCAGATCAAATTAGAAGTTTTTGGAATTAGCATCGTCAGAAACTACGGATAAACGGATCGAGGGAAAGGAGGCTGGGGGACCCTGTGTCCCTAAAAATTTTTGTGGTATCATTAATCCGTTTTATTGGTTTTTAAATAAACTTGTCAATATAGTCAAATACTGGCGCCTTCTCACATTATCCCTCCCCCCAAAGATGTTGCTCTATATCTGCCTTTGTATAGAAGAATTGTAGTCCATCGTCATAGTTACAGCATTAACTGAAACCTAGTAAAGAGCAAACCACAGCTCATAGTCACTAAAAGTTCAGAAACCCTTTTTGAAAAAAAAAACTGTCTAGTAAAAAAATTTGCCATCTTTCACTGATTACGAAATAGTAACTACTATTTCAGTTCATCTTAAAAGTAAAAGTTTCTTGCAAAAAAAAATTAAAGGTAATTTTGAAAAAGCCTGAAACCCCTCGAAAATGGCGTTGGATCGCAAATAAAGAAAAGCACTATTGGAGTCAGCATGGTTGAAAACCTTGTATAGGATAATTACAGTCCTTCGCCTTGAACAATAAGGAAAATCACTTTTTTGCCTGGGTAACATTGATGTGTCTCTTTTTCTACCAGGACTAGCGGGTAACCAGAACATCAGAGATATGTTTAATGGGTTATTTAAAAGCTATTTATCATAACTGCCTCCTTTTTGTTAATTCTGCAATCTGCGTGTGCCGGATGGCTCTAAAAGTGGCACATTTTGCGCCATTTCTCAAGGGATGGAGTTAGCGGGCTACTGGGACATCGTAGACCGATGTTTAATAGCTCATGTTGCTCATGCCTACGTTTTTCGATATATTTTACCATCTATAAGTGCTAATTGGCACTAAAAACTGCACTTTTGATGCCACTTCTCAAGTGGAAAAGCTGGGGCCAGTGGCCTGTGAGAACTTTTTAGAGAGGTTTTTAATGGCTAATTTTAAAGCTATAATTCTTATCTACGTGCTTTATTAATTAATTAAAAAACAAGTTTTTTTAACTGCAAGTAAGGAGTGACATTAACACTTAAAACGAACGGAATAATTTCTGTTCGGTCTAAGTTTTAATGTCGCTCCTCACTTGCAGTTAAAAAAAAACTTGTTTTCTTATTTAATTTCTGAACGCTTTTGAATTAGTGCGTGTTTTGATTTTGCCTCACCCGACATGAATAAATAAAACGAATTTAGATTTTGTCAATACCTCACTCTTTACGCTGAAGCTTGAATTTTGTCCCAAATTTTTAAGAATAGTCCCCGAAAAACAAAGGCCATAGAATAAATAGTTGAAATTACTAAAAATACTTTAGCGTAAAGAGCAGGTATTATGGAGGAGACGAATCCCCTTATATACGTAATATTTTATGTTCGTGTTAAGTTCTAATGCTGCTCATTACTTCCAGTTGAAAAAAATGTATTTATTTTCTCATTGTTTTTTAAATAATGCTTGAAAATCTTGCACCTTTTTCATGGAAATTCTCTTCCCTCATGATAAATTCTTCCGTGGAAAGATCCTCCCATGTAACCCCCTCCCCAGACCTACCCCCACCACAACGTGAAAAAGTCCCTCTGAAACCGTCTGTACACTTCATAACAACCATTGCTATATCTAAACAATGGTCAAAGTTTATAACTCGCAGCCCCTCCCCCGGGGACTGTGGGGGATTAAGTCGTCCCCAAAGACATAGTTATTAGGTTTTTGACGAAGTTGAACAGAATGGCTATCTCAAAATTTTGATCCTGTAACTTTGGGGGAGAAATGTTCGTGGGAGGGGGCTTAGGTACCATCCAATTTTTTATTACTTAAAAAGGGCACTAGAGCTTTTAATTTCCGTTCGAATGAGCCCTCTCGCGATATTCTGGGACAACTGAGTCGATAAGACCACCCCCCCCCCTGGGAAAAAAAACAACAACAAAAAAACAAACAAACAAATAAAGACGCGTCCATGATCTATCTTCTGGCAAAAAAATAGAAAATTCTGCATTTCTGTAGATTGGAGCTTGAAACTTTTACAGTAGGGTTTTCTGATACGCTAAATCTGATGGTGTTATTTTCATTGTGATTTTATGACTTGTAGGGGGGTGTCTTCCCCTGTTTTCTAAAATAAGGCAAATTTTCTCAGGCTCGTAACTTTTGATGGGTAAGACTAGACTTAATGAAATTATATATTTAAAATCAGCATTAAAATGCGATTCTTTTGATGCAACTATTGATATCAAAATTCAGAATTTTAGAGTTTTGGTTACTATTGAGCCTGGTCGCTCCTTACTACAGTTCGGTACCATGAAATGTTTGATTCTACAATCCTTAAGTCTCATATAACACTAAAAACTGCACTTTTGGTACCCTTTCCTAAGCGGAAAAACTTGGGAGCATAAATTGTTACCATTGTAACAATTATGGTCCAAAACCCTTAACTAGAGGTTTATAAGATCCCCTCGCGTATTACTCCCTTCCCGATATTCTTAGCAAGTTTCATAAATTGTCTGCTCACCTTAAAAGTTAAAGGTTATTGTGAAAACAAATTTATGGTGATCAGAGGCAACGGTGTGTTAAAGGCCATCCGGCTCCAGTGTTTTATTATTTATTTTTTATTTGTTTTTCCCATAGGTAATCATATGGAAGGTGTGTTCGTATAAACCACAGATGAGGCTCATTCGGTTGGAGATCGGAAGTTCTAGTGTCCTTTTATTAGTTAAAGTGATCTGAAGGCAACTAGCCCTTTCCCCCCTGTCCTTTTTCCCTAAATGCATCGGATTAAAACTTTGAAATAACCATTTTGTTAAAACTCCGGTGTTGATACAACCCCTCAGGGGCCGGCGTTTTAAATTATGCCCTGGGAGCATATATGGTTCATATGGAACGGATGCTCGTATAAACTTCGGAGAGCGCTCATTTTTATTGGGAATCGAAATTTCTAGTTCACTTTTTAAGAGCCAAAAAATATCACAAGGCAACTACCCCCCCCCCCCCCTATACCCTTTATCTCCAAACCCATCCGAAAAAAAAATTATGAAATAGCCATTTTGTTAAAAATAGTTCACACCGTAGATAACAAAAACTCCAGGGTTGACACAAACCCTCAGAACTCGAGGATAAGTGTTTTAAGTTATGCCCTGGGGATATATAAGGTTTTATGTTATGATTGGTCGTATAAATTTCAGAGGTGGCTCATTTGATTGGAAGTTGAAAGTTCTGGTTGCCTTTTTATGAGTCAAACGGGATCAGAGGGCATATACCCCCCCACACACACACACCTTTGTTTCTTCAAATGTATCTGATCAAAATTTTGAGATATTCATTTTGTTCAAAACAGTTTAAAGTCAAAAAAACAAAAATTTATTGGTTGACACAACCCCCTGATAAGTGTTGTAAGTTATGCACCAGGGACATATAAGGTTTTCATGTAAATAATAATCGTATCAACTTCAGAGATGGATCATTTGATGATAATTTTTAAGTTTTAGTTGCCGTTTTAAGAGTCAAAAGTCAACTGAGGGCATCTATTCCCTCTTACACGCACTCTCTTTAAAACAAACGTATTTAATCAAAATTTTGAGATAGCTATTAAATAAATAAAATTTTGAACTGATGGTCTTTCAGTAATTAATTGTATTACATATCAAACATTCAGTTTTTCTTTACTTTCAAGACTAATCAAAACACATAGGGTTTTCAGTAAAGCGCCATTGACGCAGTAGATTTTAGGCTTTTACAGTGAAAGAAGGAGGCAGAACTCAAAACTTTCACAAAACTTTGAGGACAATGTCAAACGAAATCAAAGTCTTACATCCAGGATGATTGTTAAAAGGGTTTAAACTTTAAAGTTTAAGTTAAAAACTTTCTAGGTATGCTGAGGTGAATGTTGAAATTAGGTCAATGAAGGAGACAGTTAAACTAAGCAAAATATGCAGTAAAATTAAATTACAACGGTCGTACTTTGAAATAAAAATTCAGCTATCATAACAGCATGAAGAAAAAAATTCAGCCTGCTATAGCACTTAATGTGAGCAGTAAGAATAAGAACAGCCCTATTAAAAACTTTAAGTTTGAAGAGAAACACACAGATTTCACATGCAACAAAATGAGAGTTGATTTATTGAATAATTTAGTCCAAAATTCTTCCTCCGTCTCCGGGCGGGTGGAGCAAGAAAATTATGCAATTAGATTAAATTACCATGGTTGTACTTTAAAATAAAAATTCATTTATCATAACAGCGTGAAGAAAATATCCAAATAACTATAGCACTTAATGTGAGTAGCAACAATAAGAACAGCCCTATGTAGAAACTTATGATTTTAAGAGTAACGAAGAGATTTCACATGTAACAAAATAAGAGTTGCTTTATTGAATTATCAAATCCAAAAATTCTGCCCCCTTCTCCTGGCGGGCGGAGCAAGAAAAATTTTCAATAAGATTAAATTACCATGATTTGTGCTTTAAAATAAAAATTCAGTTATCATAACAGCATGAAGAAGATATCCAACTAACTATAGTACTTAACGTGAGAAGTAACAATAAGAACAGCCCTATGTAAAACGTTAAGGTTCTAAGAGAGAGAAAAACAGATTTCACATGCAACAAAATAAAGAATTGATATATCATTCAGTTCAAAAATTAAATATGTTGAAATAATAAGATAAAAGTATCATAACGAAAACAATAAGTGAATTTAAAAAGTTGCATTGTTTTATAGGGATGGGAGGGGGAAGGTAACTGAGGGTACTCTTACTTTCATAAACTATGATTTCTTAAAATTGATTTTACTTTCACCTAATGTATCTTTGTTAATTCATTCCTATGTTGTTTGTTTGTTCTCTATAGATAACCAGAAGATGAAAGTTCCAATTCGATCCTTACAATCAGAGAGAAACGAGCTTGGAGAGACTGTTGATGAAAGTTGTCAAAAAGTTTCTCAGCTTGGAGAATCTGTGCTGAATGAAGAAGAAGCCCTTGATCTTCCTAGCAATATGGTTGGTGCAGCTAAGAGTGGGATCATTGCAACTGAAAATCCCTTGTCAGAATGTAATACCAAGGCTAGCAGTTTTAACCAGACAAACATCAAGGTAGTGCATATACTCTAGTTAGTTTAAGTAATATCTTGTTTTCTTATGTAACGACAGTATTATTTTTAAACTTCAAATACTAAGAATTTTTCTTTTCTGGCAGCCTGAAAGCTTATTTTGACATAAAAAAAACTTATAGGCTCATGTTTAGGGGGCTTTCCTTGTTTTGAGATAAGAAGCATTCCGGATAGTAAATATTTCTCTTTGTCAGATTTCTCTTCAAATAACTAGACTGTCTATGTGTATCCAACAGTTCATGTATATGTGTATCCAACAGTTTATGTGTATCCAACAATTCTGAAAAATTAGAAAAAATGAGGTATTTTCAACGTACGAAGGAGTGATCGGATCTTAATGAAATTTAAAGTTTGGAAGGATATCGTGTCTCAGAGCTCTTATTTTAAATTCCGACCAGATTCAGTGACATTGGGGGGAGTTGGGAGGGGACCTAAAATCTTGGAAAACGTTTAGAGTGGAGGGATCGGGATGAAACCTGGTGGGAAAAATAAGCAAAAGCCCTAGATATGTGATTGACATCGGACCCGCTCTCTTTGGGGGAGTTGGGGGGGGGGGCTAGGGGTAATTCTGAAAAAAATAGAAAAATTAGGTATTTTTAACTTACGAAGGAGTGATCATAACTTAATGAAATTTTATATTTAGAAGGATCTCGTAGCTTAGATATCTTATTTTAAATCCCGACTGGATCCAGTATCATTGGGGGAGGGGAGTAATCGGAAATCTTGGAAAACGCTTAAAGTGGAGAGATCAGGATGAAACTTGATGGGAAAAATAAGCACAAGTCCCTGATACGTGATTGACATAGCCGGAATGGATCCGCTCTCTTTGGGGGAGTTGGGGGGGGGGCTAGGGTTAATTCTAAAAATTGGAAAAAATGACGTATTTTTAACTTACGAAGGAGTAATCATATCATAATGAAATTTTATATTCAGAAGGACCTCGTAGCTTAGATATCTTATTTTAAATCCCGACTGGATCAAGTGTCATTGGGGGGAGGGGGAATCAGAAATTTTGGAAAATGCTTAAAGCGGAGAGATCAGGATGGAACATGGTGGGAAGAATAAACACAAGTCTAAGATACTTGACTGAAATAACCGGAACTGATCCGCTCTCTTTGGTGGAGTTGGGGGGGGGATTAATTCGGAAAAATTGAAAAAATGAGGTATTTGTAACTTACGAACGGGTGATCAGATCTTAATGAAATTTGATATTTAGAAGGGTCTTGTGCTTTAGAACTCTAATTTTAAATCCCAACCAGATTCAGTGAC
Organism: Artemia franciscana; assembly: GCF_032884065.1. Lineage (NCBI taxonomy): Eukaryota > Metazoa > Arthropoda > Branchiopoda > Anostraca > Artemiidae > Artemia > Artemia franciscana. The sequence goes on along the minus strand of NC_088869.1, from coordinate 58,461,069 downwards.
GTTGGGGGGAGTTGGAGGGGGAAACCGGAATTCTCGGAAAACGTGAAAATCGAGGTATCTTACGAATGGGTGATCGGATCTTAATGAAACTTGATATATAGAAGAATCTTATGTCTCAGATGCTCCATTTTCAATTCGAATTGGATCCGAGGACATAGAGGGTTGGAGGGGGGAAACATTAATCTTGGAAACTGGAAATCTTATAAAACGCTTAGAGTGGAGAGATCGAGATGAAATTTGATGGGAAGAATAAGCACAAGTTATAGATACGTGATTGACATAATTGGAACGGATTCGTTCTCTTTGGGGGAGCTGGGGTTGTCAATTTGGAAAAATTAGAAAAAATGAGATATATTTAATCACCCGGATATCAGAAATGGTTGTTTGGCGAGTTTCGTGTTTCTGGGCGTACTAGGACGATGAAAATTGGTAGACGTGTCAGGAACCGGCATAAATTCACTTGATAATTGTCGGTTCTCAGATTCGGACATTGGGGGGGGGTTGGAGGGAGGGAAAATTGTGAAAATTGAGGTATGTTTATCTTACGAATGGATGATTGGATCTTAACGAAACTTGATAAATGGAAAGATTTCATGTCTCGGATGATCTATTTTGAATGCGGATCGGATCCGGGAAAATTGGGTAGTGGAGGGGGGAAATGGAAATCTTGGAAACTAGGAATCTTGCAAAAGGCTTAGAGTGGAGAGATCTAGATGAAACCAGAAGGTGCTTGTGTGACACCCCCCCCCACACCATGAAACAAAAATTCTGGTTATGGTTCTGTAAGGCAGCTTTCCGAAATACCTTCAAACTTGTTTATGTATAACTCTTCACTAAACTAGGTATATGCCTAGAGAAAATGAAGAGAAGGAAACATGTTAAGAAGGAAACATGTTAGAGACGGAAATACGATAAGAAAACAATTCACAATATGCATAACAATTGTAGCAAACAGATTTTTCATGGAACCCCCTATATTTCCCCCCCCCCTTAATGTGTAGATATACATTCGAAATTATATATTTCTCCTCTATTCTCCCAGTGCGTCTCTCTTGTTTCATATCTGTACTTGTTAATTGAATTAACTGTTTAAAAGAAGAACCGGAAAACAAGTGATTTATTATTAGAGAATAATAAATCTGTTATTATTAATAGAGAATCTGTTATTATTAGAGAAGCGCAACCATTTTTTACCTTTCTAAAATCCCCATTCAATGAAACTAAAAATGTGTAAAGTGCTTACAGGTAACATTACATGACTTGCTTACAGGTAACATTATCTATAGAGCAAAGCATATTAGTCCATGAGCCCCATGGGCAGCGGGGTGAGATCTCTATTATATATTTGTTCAACAAAGTGTTAAAAAAACCTCAAACGAGGTTTTTATAGCACTTGGTATTAACCAAGTGACAGATAGCGATCGCAAATTCTGTCGGTCTGTCAGTCTGTTGGTCTGTCGGTCTGTCAGTCTGTCGGTTTGTCTGTCCCGGTTTTGCTACTTTAGGTACTTCCAGGTAAGCTAGGACGATGAAATTTGGCAGGTGTATCGGGGACCGGACCTGATTAAAGTAGAAATAGTCGCTTTCATGATTTGACCATCTGGAGGGGAGTGGGGGGGTCGGTAAATTCGAAAAAAAAAACAGAAAAAATGAAGTATTTTTAACTTACGAATGGGTGATGGGATGTTAATGAAATTTGATATTTGGAAGGATATCTTGTCTCAGATCTCTTATTTTAAATCCCAATCAGACCCGGTGACATTAGGGGGAGCTGGGGGGACCTAAAATCTTGGAAATCGCTTAGAATGGAGGGATCGGGATGAAACTTGATGGGAAAAATAAGCAGAAGTCCTAGATACGTGATTGACATAACCGGAACGGATCTGCTCTGTTTGGGGGAGTTGGGGAGGGGGGTTAATTCTGAAAATTAGAAGAAATGAGGTATTTTTAACTTACAAATTAGTGATCGGATCATAAAGAAATTTGAAGTTTTGAAGAATATCATGTCTCACAGCTCGCAAATGACAGATAGCGATCGCAAATTCTGTCGGTCTGTCGGTCTGTCAGTCTGTTGGTCTGTCGATCTGTCAGTCTGTCGGTTTGTCTGTCCCGGTTTTGCTACTTTAGGTACTTCCAGGTAAGCTAGGACGATGAAATTTGGCAGGTGTATCGGGGACCGGACCTGATTAAATTAGAAATAGTCGCTTTCATGATTTGACCATCTGCAGGGGAGTGGGGGGGTCGGTAAATTCGGAAAAAAAACAGAAAAAATGAAGTATTTTTAACTTACGAATGGGTGATGGGATGTTAATGAAATTTGATATTTGGAAGGATATCTTGTCTCAGATCTCTTATTTTAAATCCCAATCAGACCCGGTGACATTAGGGGGAGCTGGGGGGACCTAAAATCTTGGAAATCGCTTAGAATGGAGGGATCGGGATGAAACTTGATGGGAAAAATAAGCAGAAGTCCTAGATACGTGATTGACATAACCGGAACGGATCTGCTCTGTTTGGGGGAGTTGGGGAGGGGGGTTAATTCTGAAAATTAGAAGAAATGAGGTATTTTTAACTTACAAATTAGTGATCGGATCATAAAGAAATTTGAAGTTTTGAAGAATATCATGTCTCAGAGCTCGCAAATGACAGATAGCGATCGCAAATTCTGTCGGTCTGTCGGTCTGTCAGTCTGTTGGTCTGTCGATCTGTCAGTCTGTCGGTTTGTCTGTCCCGGTTTTGCTACTTTAGGTACTTCCAGGTAAGCTAGGACGATGAAATTTGGCAGGTGTATCGGGGACCGGACCTGATTAAATTAGAAATAGTCGCTTTCATGATTTGACCATCTGGAGGGGAGTGGGGGGGTCGGTAAATTCGGAAAAAAAACAGAAAAAATGAAGTATTTTTAACTTACGAATGGGTGATGGGATGTTAGTGAAATTTGATATTTGGAAGGATATCTTGTCTCAGATCTCTTATTTTAAATCCCAATCAGACCCGGTGACATTAGGGGGAGCTGGGGGGACCTAAAATCTTTGAAATCGCTTAGAATGGAGGGATCGGGATGAAACTTGATGGGAAAAATAAGCAGAAGTCCTAGATACGTGATTGACATAACCGGAACGGATCTGCTCTGTTTGGGGGAGTTGGGGAGGGGGGTTAATTCTGAAAATTAGAAGAAATGAGGTATTTTTAACTTACAAATGAGTGATCGGATCATAAAGAAATTTGAAGTTTGGAAGAATATCATGTCTCAGAGCTTTAATTTTGAATCTTGACTGGATCCGTTGATTTTGGGGAGAATTGAGGGGGGAACGTAAAATCTTGGAAAACGCTTAGAGTTGAGGGATCGGGGTGAAACTTGGTGGGAAAAATAAGCACAAGTCCTAGATACGTGATTGATATAACCGGAACGCATCCGCTCTCTTTGCGGGAGTTTGGGGAGGAGGGTTAATTCTGAAAAATTCGAAAAATGAGGTATTTTTTAACTTACGAAGGATTGATCGGATCTTAATGAAATTTGATTTTTGGAAGGATAGGGAGTTCGGGGGGACCTAAAATCTTGGAAAACGCTTAGAGTGGAGGGATCGGGATGAAACTTGGTGGTAAAAATAATCGTAAGTCCTAGATACGTGATTGAAATAACCGGAACGGATCCGTTCTCTTTCAGGAGTTGGGGGAGGAGGGATAGTGTGTCTCATAGCTCTTATTTTGAATCCCGACCGGATCTGGTGACATTGGGAGGGGAGTTCGGGGGGGTGCCTAGAATCCTGGAAAACACTTAGAGTGGAGGGATCAGGATGAAACTTGGTGGTAAAAATAATCTTAAGTCCTGGATACGTGATTGAAATAGCCGGAACGGATCCGCTCTCTTTGGGGGAGTTTGGGGAGGAGGATTAATTCTTAAAATAATGAGGTATTTTTAAATTACGAAGGAGTGATCAGATCTTAATGAAATTTGATGTTTACAAGGTTATCGTGTCTCAGAGCTCTAATCTTAAATCCCGATCGGATCCGGTGAAGGGGAAGTTTGGGGGGGGGGGCGGAACCTAAAATCTTGGAAAACGCTTATAGTGGAGGGATTGGGATGAAACTTGGTGGGAAAAATAAGCACAAGTCCTAGATACGGGATTTACATAATCGGAACGGATCTGCTCTCTTCGTTTTTTTAATTCTAAAAAATTATAAAAAATGAGTTGATCGGATCTTAATGAAACTTGGTATATAGAAGAATCTTATGTCTCAGATGTTCCATATTCAATCCGAATCGGATCCGGGGATATAGAGGGTTAGAGGGGGGAAACAGAAATCTTGGAAACCGAAAATCTTGAGAAAAAAGGGTAGTAGTCTTGAGAATTACTGGGTAGAATAAGCACAAGTTATAGATACGAGATTGACATAATTGGTACGGTTCCGTTCTATTTGAGGGAGCTGGGGGTTGTTAATTTGGAAAAATCGAGAAAGAAAAATTGAGGTATTTTTAACTTAAGAACGGGTGACCGGATCTTAATGAAATTTGGTATTTAGAAGGAACTCATGTCTCAGAGCTCTTATTTCAAATCCCGACCAGATCTTTTGACGTTGGGGAAGTTGGAGGGGGAAACCGGAGATCTTGGAAAACGCTTATAAATGTCGTAGATACGTGATTGACGTAACCGGACTGGATCCGCTCTCTTTGGTGTTTGGTGGTGGGGTTCAGTGCTTTGGTGAGTTTGGTGCTTCTGGCCGTGCTAGGACGATGAAAATTAGTAGGTGTGTCAGGGAACTGCACAAATTGACTTGTTAAAGTCTTTTTCCCCGATTCGACCATCTGGGGGGCTGAAGGGAGAGGAAAAATCAGAAAAATTGAGGTATTTTTAACTTACGAGTGGGTGATTGGATCTTAATGAATTTTAATATTTAGAAGGACCTCGTGACTCAGAGCTCTTATTTTAAATCCCGACCGTTATTAAGCCTCTGATTTTCCTTTTAAAGCAATGTATTTATTCTTAGAATTTTGCTAGAGCTCATACCATATGAGCTCTTGGCTCTTGGCTCTTCCGACCTCGTCACAAGTGCCATATGAGCTCTTGGCTCTTGTTTTTTTAACTAAGTTATTGCAGTGGATTTTTCATGAAACTTTCTCTGATGATGTATAAATGCGCATCTTTGCTTATGAAGGAAGAGTATTGACTTATTGTGTAGGTGGGGAGAGGTCAGATATCCAAGAGATTGCAATTCAGCATTCGAATCGTCTGACTCTCCAAGAACCTTCATATTATAGAATGGGTTATGTCGGAGAAGGTGGTAACTAATTTCTTATCTCCAATGCATTAAGACTAAGTCTGAATAAGGGTGCTGTGGGGTGATACCTCTCTTCTTTTTACAGAAAAATGTTTCTGTCATTTGTTTAAAAGCCATATTTAACTAAACTGAATTGCTTCATATTTCATGAAATTACACACATAGATATGTAAGTTCGTATCAGTTATTATGAAGAAGAGCGGTGTGTAAGTTTGTTGGTAGAGTGAGGAGGGACACATTAAAATGGGCATTTTACAATATTCGAACTCTCATTGAGCCTCCAGATAAATGTAGAATGAATTTTTGGGAAATGGGGCTGGACTGAATTGATATCTAATCCTTTTTTATTTCCAGAAACTTTTCTTCGAAGCCTTTGTTATTGTTGCCTGTAGGAGGGCAATTATGGTATTATAACAATACTAGCTGTTGGGGAGGCGCTTCGCGCCACCCCAACACCTAGTTGGTGGGGGCGTTTCGCACCCACCCCAAGCCCCCCCCCCCACCGCGCGCAAGTCGTTACGTGACATATTAGTTACGCGCCATTGTAGTTGTGTCCCTGTGTCCCACCTGTGAATATAGATATATATATATATATATATTTTTAACTACGTAAAACTTGCGAATGTACAACATTCTTGGCTGTCCCATTGTCTGTGTATATAAATAGATTTTCAGGTTTACCGGCTCTTGAACATGCGACATATAATTGTCCATGGGAAAAACAATCTGTATTCAGATCTATACCTCATTATTCTAATGATTGCCCTTGAGCTTTGTTGATGGTGATTGCTAATCGAACATTCCCTGTGTCCCTGTCGTCATTTATATATCCCCCTCTGCCCCCCGGCGTCTCCGTTGTTGTTGTTTCCCTGTGTCCCGGTCGTCATTTGTGTCCCGGTGTCCCAGTCTGTAATTTCTCTTTGAGTGTCGCAGTCGTCATGTATATTCCCTGTGTCCCGGTCGTCATTTGTGTTCCGGTGTCTCGGTCTGTCGTCATTTACATTCCCTGTGTCCCGGTCGTCATTTGTGTCCCGGTGCCTTGTTGATGGTGATTGCTAATCGAACATTCCTTGTGTCCCGGTAACTTTCTCTTTGAGTGTCGCGGTCGTCATTTATATTCCCTATGTCCCAGTGTCCCGGTCGTCATTTGTGTCCCGATGTCCCGGTGTGTAATTTCGTTAATCAACAAACATGACGTCAGTCGACACACAAACATGACGTCACTAGACACACAGACAACTTATTTTTATATATATAGATGTACCGGTGTCCCGGTCGTCATTTGTGTCCCGATGTCCCGGTGTATAATTTCGTCAATCAACAAACATGACGTCAGTCAACACACAAACATGACGTCACTCGACACACACACACACAGACAACTTATTTTTATATATATAGATTATAACATTATGGTATCAAACAAATATCAAGGTAATGCCTGTAATCTTGGTAATTTGAATGACGTCTTGGTTCGTTTTGTAAAAGCAATTCAATGCTCAAGTTTCAAACGCTGAGAATATATCTTCTCTGGTTAGCCGAAATTGGGTTCGACAATAGAAATCTAAGCTGTTTCTTCCATGGCTTTCCATATTTTCAGCAAAAAAATATCCCGGATGGTGAATATTGGGATATCGAATCTTTCTTTATTCCCAAAAAACTTTTGTTCAAAGCTTATTTTCTTGTCGCTAGGGAGGGGAGGGGGGTTAATAGTGCCAATAGGATACTTTTTTTCCTTGTAGCATAAGATTTTACATTCACATGGCTAGTGGCACAAAGGTAAAAAGGTGAGGCGGGGTCTCAAGGACCTAACCTGTAAATTTGTTTTGGGGAAAGGGGCTGGTAAGTACAACTATTAGCTTTGTTTTCAGCGATTTAGACACTAATATTATTCATTTTATGTACAAGCTTTCTTGTATCTAATTATGTGTAGCGAATGTATTTAAGCATCTGAACACCCTATTGTAGAGGTTATAAAAGCTACAGCCGCGTAGAGGATCAAAAGCTATGCAGAATTTTTATTCTTACGACCAATAATACCCTTTTTCGTCCATCCAAAATTTTTCAGTAAAAAATATTTCTAAGGGCTTATTCAAACTTTCGAATTTTGTCTAATGAGGTCTAAATTTTATTTGTCTAATTTTTAAATTGTCTAATTTTGTCTTAATTTTATCTACAATCCAAAATTTTAATTCTTAAGAAAGAAAAAAAAAACATTTTTTAAATTGTCTAATTTTGTCTTAATTTTATCTACAATCCAAAATTTTAATTCTTAAGAAAGAAAAAAAAAAACAGCCAAAAAAAAAGCATTTTTCAAATAAAAATACCTGACCAAAAATATGTCTGAAAATTTAAGGGGTGGAGCGGAGAGAAGAAATGTAGGGGACCTATTTCCTCTCTATTAAGAGAGGATATAGAAATCCAGAGAAATACTATGGTTGATTTTAAAGCCCTATTTCTTGACCTTGAAGAGAAGTGAAAACGATCTGCCGACAAATGAAAATGATGCTTTTGTGACCAGACAACGCTGTTAGGGCCCTAGTGAGACTTTTGAAACCCAGTGAAATTGCCGGAAGAAAACAAATACTTTGACACCTTCTTCCATCTCTCTGGGAATATCTTCTACGAACCTTGCAGATCTGAGCTATTTGGAACTTTCCTACCTAGTCAATTGAGTAATGGAAAATCATGTTCGTAATATCATAGGCAGCACAATAGCGCTGCCTAAGTAAAAAGCAATATGGGCAAAATGTATTTTTTTTTTATTTAGACCAGGGCACTTCGTATTGAAGGAGATGTCGTAGAGAGTTAGAAAAAGGCTCATTCGATTGGAAATTAAAAGGGCCAGTGCTCTTTTTAATAGTCAAAAGTTATTGGAGGGCAACTAACCCCCTTCCCACATCCACCATTTCCCAAAATACACTCAATCGAAATTTGAGATGGGTATTTTTTTTAACGTAGTTGAAAGATTCGTAAATTATGTCTTTCAGGATGACCAACCCCCCACAGCGCTTAGGGCAAGGGTTGTAAGTTATGCCCTGGGGGGTATAAGGATTTATATAGAAAGGGTGATCGTAAAAACTTCGGAGGGGGCTCATTGGATTGCTAATCGGAAGTTTTAGCGCTCTTTTTTTTATACGGAGTGATAAGAAGTTGGATACCCCCCCCCCCCCCCCGCCTACAGTCCCTATTTTCCCGAAATGCATCTGATAGAAATTTGGAGATTGGCATTTGTTGTTGTAGAATCTTCGAAAATAGCTTATTCGATTGAAAAATGAAAGGGCTAGTGCTCTTTATAGTCAAAAGTGATTGAAGGACAACTAACCCCCCTCCATCGCCACCATTTCCCCTAACAGATCCAATCAAAACTTTGAGATAGCCATTTTGTTCAATGGAATTGAAAGGTCCTGAAATAATGTCTTTGAGGATGACAACCCCCTACAGCCCTCGAGGCAATGTTTGTAAGTTTTGCCCTAGGGGCATAGAAGGTATATATAGAAAGGCTGATCGGAGGGGGCTCATTGATCGGTTAATCAGATGTTCTAGTGCCCTTCTTAAGAACCAAAGTGATCGGAGGGTGGTTGATCTCCCTCCCCCACACCCCCACACACCTCGTATTTTTTAAAATGCATAGGAATTTTATGATGGCCATTTTATGTCGTAGATACTTCGAATAGGGCTCACTCGATTGGAAATCGAAAGGGTTAGTTCTCTTTTTAAAAGTCTAACCCCCTACGCCATCGTTTCTCAAAACATATTAAGTCAAAACTCTGAAATAGTCATTTTGTTCAGCGTAGTTGAAAGGTCTGGAAATTATGTCTTTGAGTATGACCCCCCCCCCAGTCCTCAAGGGTCGTAAGTTATACCCAAAGATCATATAAGGTTTATATGGCAAGTGTGGTCGTAATAACTTTGGAGTGGGCTCATTAGATTAGAGTTTAGATTTTCTAATACTCTTTTAAGAGTCAAAGTAGTCGGGGGCCAGCACCCCCCCCCCCTATCGTATATTTCCCAAGTGCATCCGATAAAAATTTTGAGATTGCCATTTGTTCGAAAACACTCCAAAGATCATATAAACAAGGCATTTAGGGTTGACATAATTCATCGGAGTCTGGGGGTAAGGGTTGTAAGTTATGCCCGAGGGGCTTATAAGGTTTTTGTAGAAGGCGTGGTCGTGGAATTTCTAGAAGAGGTACATTTTATTGGTAATGCACAGTTTTAGTTTAATTTTAAGAGTCAAACATGATGGAAAGTAAGTAGCCCCCCCCCCTCCGACATCCTTTTTCCCGAACTGCATTCAGTTGAAATTGTGCGATAGCCATTTTGTTACGAATAGTCCAAAAGTCGTATAACAATGTCTTTAGGGTGGACACAATCCTACAGAGCCCATTGGAAACGATTGTAAGTTATGACCGGGGCATATCAAGTTCTTATGGAACGGGTATCGTATAAACTTGGATTGGATGGAGCTCATTTGATTGGAAGTCTGAAGCTTCAGTGCCCTTCTTGATAGTCAAAAGGGGATAGAGGGCAATCAGCCACCCTAAACCTATCATTCCCTAAAACACGTCTGATCAAAATCTTAGGATCTCTATTTTGTTCAGCATTGTTGAAAGGCCCAGTAACTACATTCTAAGGACAAGGGCTGTAAGTTAGGCAACTCGTTCATTGTTTGCACGTATTACTTGTTATTGAGAAAGATATGCATGTTTGAACTTTACTTTCCAAGAAGACGAAGGGCATTGGGGAATGCCCTTTCAGAGAATGTTGAGGGGAGTGTTGAACAAAACCAAAGCATGTTATGTGTATATAACATTACCGCTAATACTACTGTTACTGCTACATTTGCTATTACTACTTCTATTGCAACTACTTGTAAGGCTAGGAGCATTGAGATGAAAATTCCAAAAAGTATATGAAGATACAGTTTATATAAAGGGCATATCAGCAATGTCATTGCAATGGCTAATTGCATTAAATTGAAGCTTTCGGGACTTGATGAGAGGGATGTTTCACTTCCCAGAAGGGAATATATTAATACTACTGCTGCTAGTAGTTGTACCGCTATTCAACACTATTGCTAATAATATCAATACTACTACTGTAACTACTGTTATAACTATGCCTAAGGGTATGAAATTAAAATTATTTTAAGTGTCAAAAAGATTTAAGGCCGGACGCTCCTCAAAAAATTATACTGCCTGTTAGTTCTTTTTCAATCGCGGCATATCACACAAATACTCAAGGTTATCAGATTTCACTGCCGTCATTAAACTCAAGGGGTTTCTCACTGAAAATTACGACTAATGTATATTCATTCTTCGTAATTCGACAAGTAAATAGGAATATTTATTTGGAAAAGAACTATTATTCGAGGAGAAAATTAGAGAAATTATTATTCGAGATTTTTTTGGAGGAGAGGGGTTCAGCTCTTACGAAAGAAATACCAGGAAAACACAGGAAAATTAAACATTTCGCTGATAAAATTAAGCATTATACAAATTTAAGGTGGGTGAATCCCTCGCCTGCGTGTGGGCCTGTGGTCTGGTCATCATTATTTGCCAGGAGACGCGGTATAAAATTGTGGAAATTACAAATAAAAAGTACATATTTTCGGGTTTTTACTTCATGCAGACCTATTTAGAAAAATATAATTTAAATAATTGCTCGCAGCGAAGTGACAAATTTATTTCATTTTATCAAAAAGTTCGTGGTAATGAACTGTACTAAGGAGCGACCCGGCTCAATAGTAACCAAAACTCTAAAAAACGGATTTTTAATACCAATAGCTACATGAACAAAATCGCGTTTTAATGCTGACTTTAAATATATGAGATACCTATCTAAAATTACGAGTCTAAGAAAAATTGCCTTATTTTAGAAAATAGAGGGAAACACCCGATAAAAGTAATAAAACCAAAATTACACCCATCCGAATCGGCCTATCAGGGAACCCTACCGTGGAAGTGTTAAGCTTCTATCAGCAAAAATATGGATTTTTTTTTCCAGGGGTGATTATATCGAACCAGTTGTCATAGAATGTTGCGAGCGGGCTCATTCCAACGGAAATGAAGTTATATACAAGTGAATTATATATACAAAATGAAGTATATAGTACCCTTTTTAAGTGATCTAAAAAATTGGAGGGCACCCAGGCCTCCTCCCACGCTAATTATTTTCCCACAGTCACCCGACTAAAATTGTGAGATAGCCATTTTATTCAGCATAGTCGAAAAACCTTATAACTGTGTCTTTGGGGACGACTTATTCCACCAGAATCCCCGTGGAAGGGGCTACAAGTTACAAACTTTGATCAGTGTTTATATAGTAATGGTTATTGGGAAATGTACAGACGTTTTCAGGAGTATTTTTGGTTGGGGGGGGGGAGGGTTGAGAACAGGGGGTTATGTTGGGGGAACTTTCCATGGAGGAATTTGTCATGGGGAAGAAAATTTCCATGAAGGGAGCGCAGGATTTTCTAGCCTTATTTCAAAATAGAACAATACAAAAATAAATATGAAACAGTTTTTTCAACTGAAAGTAAGGAGCAGCATTAAAATTTAACACTAACAGAATACAGAAGTTCGGTACGTAAGCTAACTCGTAAGTTACGTAGATCTTTTACTAGCAAAAACGTTCGTAAAATATTAAAAGTTCTAGTTCTAGTTGCCTTTTTAAGTAACCAAAACATTGGAGGGCAACTAAGCCTCCTCCCCTGCTCCTTTTTTCTCAAAGTGATTCTATCAAAATTATGAGAAAGCCATATAAATATGAAATTTCGTTTTAATTATTCATCTGCGGAGAGCCAAAATCAAAACATGCATTAGTTCAAAAACGTTCAGATATTAAATAAAAAAAAGACATGTTTTTAACTGAAAGCAAGGAGCAACATTAAAACTTAAAACGAATATAAATTAATTCGTATGTGAAAGGGGCTGCTCCCTCCTCAACGCCCCGCTCTTTACGCTAAAGTTTTACTCTTTCTCTCAATTCTACTTTTTAAAACAGTAAAAAACTTTAGCGTAAAAAGCGGGGCGTTGAGGAGGGAGCAGCCCCTTTCATATACGAAGTGATTTCTGATCGTTTAAGTTTTAATGTCGCTCCTTACTTTCAGTTAAAAAAAAACTTGTTTTTTTTATTTAGCTTATCCATACGGGTTCATTAAAAAATATTCTAAAGTTCGATTGTTGCTTGAGTATTTGTATATCTGAATTTGTATTCGGATAAGACTGTAATGACACATGATAACTACCCATACCTAGCACAGTTGGATTTATATAAACGGTTCTCGTATCTCCATACTTCTTGGCAACCTTCCGTCGACAATTTCTGGTAACAGTGCCTCAAAATAAAATTTTTGTAGATTTGGCAGCATTTTGTTAGACCAGAATTCACGTTCACGACCAATCTTTTCATAATGTAATTCCTCTTCCCCTAAAAATATTACAAAGTATACAAAATCAATGTCACAACATTCCAATTGCATTTGAACTTGGTAATAGTAGTCATGTGTTCTTTTCAGCTTTATTTCACTATTAACTTTCTTTTCAAGACTTTTTTTTAAGCGCTATCCACTCTTCCAATGTAAGCCCTTTTGCTGTCAAAGGGCACTTTACCTCCAAAAGAGCCTTCTCACCCGAAGGAAAAATTGCTATCCCGTCCGGACTGGCCCCTAGAAACCCATATTCCTTGTGAATGAAAAGCCCAGCAGAGTTCACAATGCAACCCATTTTCTTTGCAAAAGCTGCAATAGCTACAGGCTCATACATCTGACCATGCTCCATTGCCTTTGTTTGGCGGTTTCTGGGATACAGCAGCTGCCGAACTAATGAGCCCACAGTCTTCAACCACCTTTTACAAAAAGCACCAGCTACGGAAGCTGTAATTCTGTTTTTTCTGTATTCTATCCAGCTATTATCGATAGAATTTCTCTGAAGCCTAGTGGCTTTTTCGATACTGAGGATATCTGTTGCAGTACATTGGAGACGAGTCAAAAATCTGTTTTTGCAATTTCGAGCGCACTGCAATCAAGATCCGGAGCAGTTGCGTTCGAGCCGTAGTTTTTGTCTGCTCCGGTTGGCTCCCTGATTTCTTTTGAAGGGAGTTTTGTGGAAGCATTAGTGAAAAGGCGCTTTTTAGCAGACAGTTTTTTACGTCGAGTAGTAGTCATGGCCCTCTGTTGTGCAAGTTTTTTCAACTGCCTACTTGGTGTAGATCCTACAGTTCTTCGAAATATTTCAAGGCGAGCTGAGTGACCTTTCGTAATTCCTGCTGCTTTAACACGGGTGGTATATCGCGCACTTTGGCTAACCATGATGTTTTTGCCACCTATAAGCCTTGCTACTATGCTCATAAAATATTCTGCCAGGTTGCTCGTGTGGTTTCCTATCAGTAGACGAGCCCTTCTGGTCAGCGTATCAAAGGCTGAATACACATGGCTGAGAAAGATGTTGCTAGGGGTGTCTTCAGGATTGACCTGTAGAACTTTCCCGGAGAACGAGCAGCGTGTAGGACAAAATCTATGGTCGCCACGGAAAAAATGTAGAGGAATTGCCTTCAGCGCACTGATGAGATCCTTCACGCTTTTCTTCTCTGTGGTGGCACATACAATTGCATTTCTGGCAAAATCACACATTTTCTTTATTATTGCGGCACTAAGAAATCTTCTGCATTCGGCATTTTCATGCTGCTTCTTATATAGTCTGTTTTTCAAGCATTTGCACGCATGATTAGCACACTCAATTTTTTCTACATTTCTGCCATATGGTACCCTTGCTATAATTTCAGAATGGGTACTTGAATCGCCGTCGGCAACAAATCGAGTATATCTTAGATTGTGCATGGATGTTGCTATTCGGAATGCGTCAACTAATATATCTAACTCCATACCTCTACTGGGCCCCTGCCAGTTCATAAAACATGTATGTTCAGGAACAGATCTATTTACTTGATGCCTGTATTTCACGCAAGTACAGCAATATTTGTTCCTAATTCCTAGATTTAAGAGTTTCTTCGAATAGAAACCTATCACCACTCCACAGCCTGAGAGTGCACGATATCTATTCCCATAACTTCGTGTACACCAGCTTCCATCAACTATAACACATGTCTCTACAGCTCCATTTGGGTGAATTTTCTCACCTGCTTCCAATGCCATCCTTCGCTCGGTTTTCCCATTTTCGATAAGATAGTCATAGAGAACTTTTTCCAATTCTACGCAAATTTCTTTCTCAAATTTCGTAAAGACTTTTTGAGACGGGGTATTTATTCCAATGGTAGAGAAAAGTTCTTGAACCTGGGCGTGAGTCATTCCACCATTTATTGCACCAACCACTACCTCTTTGTTGACACTTACTGTTCCTGTTTCTGTTTTGTGTTTCTTTCTGATAGTATTCACACTATCAAAATCAGTCCTTTTCCGTTTTTTGACTACGGTTTTCGTTGAGTCTTTTTTTTAAGCCTTCTAGGAGCAAGGGGTTTTTCTGTGTGAATTGTGGCTTCCTCATGACATGATTCGCATTTGAAGATGAGTCTTGATCGCAATCCAGCTCTATGTTCTTTAGAAAACATCATATTTGAAACCAAATTGATGTCTTCGCACCTGTAAATAAAATGCTAATTGGTTGTGAGGAAGTAAAATAGTAAAGTAGCGATTTTATTGTTTTGGTAGAAAGGAAAGTGCTATAGCTTCAAAAAGGATAGGTAGTATGTAGAGTAGTGAGCGATGTAGGGTAATTAAAATATGAAATAAAATATAAAATATAGCTAGAAATGGGTGAGAAGTGGAAATTATACGATCTAACCGAAAGTTTGTTGTATTTCATTGTCAGATTAAACCACCCAATTTTATTTATGTATGTAACCAAGCCAAAAACTGTCCTGGAACTACCAATCAGGAAAGCCAAGTATTTCAAAACATTACAAAGTCCTTTGGGGCATGACAGGAAATACCCTCTAAACAGACCCGTGTCGATTTACCAAATTCCAACGGAAATTACTAACCAAATTCCAACAAAATTTAAGTCTCACTTGACTCCCTAAAATCAAATTCAAAGTAAAAATCTGTGCCCCAAATTCAGTTGCATCTCAACTATCATTTAAATTTTTATTCGAGTAATTCACAAAGTTCTTATTAGTACGATTAAAAATACCAATATGCTTTTATGAGTTAGGAGGATCAAATTAGCTAGTTTATTTCTCAAATCCTTTAAAGCCTTTGCAGACATTCTTTCAGAACCTTTATCCGTACTTTTTAATGATTAGATAAAAAAAAACAAGCATTTGAAATGAAAGTAAGGAGCAACATTAAAACTTAGAACGAACAGAAATTATCCCGTATATGAAAGAGGCTGTTTCCTCCTCAACGCCCCACTCTTTACGCTAAAGTTTGACTCTTTCTCTTAACTCTACTTTTTAAAACAGTAAAAAATTTAGCGTAAAGAGCGGGGCGTTGATGAGGAAGCAGCCCCTTTCATATACGAAGTAATTTCTGTTCGTTTTAAGTTTTCAGTATTGTTTCAGTTCGTTTCAGTATTGATTCAGAGTTCAAAGTGAACGCACCTGTCTTAGATTGGATATTTTTTTTTAACATTAACAAATCAATATACTTTTTCATACCGATCTGTCATTCAACGTGTGAACTAGAGAACTTGTTTGACTAGTATTACTGACGGAGCCCAGTCTCTGTTATTTGGATACGGCTAGCAACTAAGCTAATGTTTTTAATTAAAGTTTAAATTTCACTTGAGAGTGGCCTTTAAAGCTAAATAAATATGTCGTCAATCAGCCAAAAAATGTTTGATGATAGAATGAAGGCTCTGGAAAAGAAGCTAGATTTCATAATTAGCAAACAAAGTGAGCTTGCTATTACAGTGTCGTCGATCTCGGATGAGGTTCAAATTTTGAAAAATGAATCGAAGTCTCGTGATTCGAAGATTGTTTTCCTAGAAAACCAGCTTGAAGAGCAAAAGTCGAGATGTGATACAATCGAAGCGAAATTACTCGAAATGGAAGTTAAAGACCGTAAACTCAACTTAATCATCCACGGATTATCAAAAGAAAAACAGCAACAGACAGTTTTCGCAAATGTGTCAACATTATTCTCATCGACAATGGAAATCACGGATAAGGTTCAAATATTACAGTGCTACCGAATGTCTCAGAAGTCGAACGTGTCTGCCCGTAAGCCGACCGCCCCTCCAGTTTTCCTCTCAGTATCCTCAGAAAAATATATTCAATGTATTTTCAGATCAATATCGAAATTGAAAGGAACAGGGGTCCGGATCTGCACGGACTTGCCGACCAAATTAAATACTGTGAGAAATGAATTACTGGCTAAAGGTAAGGAATTACGAGATAATGGATCCGTACAATTTACACGCCTGAAGCAAAAAGGTGCCAAATTGTGGCTTGAATACAAATCGGATTCAGAGTCGCAGTGGGAAAAAGCGTAAGATCACTAAAGGCGACTAGTGTGAGAATATAAGGTCTACTCCGCTCTTGATTGATATATTTTGCATTTTTGTGCTTGTGTGATGTTGATTATTTACTTTCGTGTGTTACTTAGGCTAACTTGGTTCAAGATTTTCTTTATTATTTTTACCCCAGTTATTTCTGTTCACTTATACCTACTCAATATAAGTTTGCTCGAAGGATGGCAGGTTTTTCATGATTCATCAATGGCACGGGGTCCTTGTCGCGCGGACTTGCTGGCACGAGGTAGGATCTTTCCGACTCTTTTTAAATGAATTCTAAGTTTGCGGTTGTGGGGGGACGCGATAGGCTGGCAGCTTTGAAGGGGAAACCTCTAAACCTTTCGTTACTTTCTGAAACTTTTAATGTTTTTGGCCAAAGAGAAAATAATACTTTTTCAGAAATAAAACCGTCATCGTATGTTTCTCCTGATGAAATAAATAGACTTGAAGATAATTCGAAGAGAATTGGATTTATAAACACACAGGGACTAATTAGTTCTATTGATGAACTAACCAGATTATTGCCAAGAAATCAAATTGATATTTTGGGAGTTTGTGAAACATTCATCAGTGATGCGACAAAACATAATGTTAAAATTCCGGGATATAATTTCATTGAAAAAAGTAGACAAAACCATGGAAAAGGTGGCCTCGGGTTATTTTTGAAAGAAGGAGTGCATTTTAAACGTCTGCCAGAGCTCGAAAAATATGACGTTGAAAAATTGTGTGAAATTTTGGCTGTTGAATGTCGGGCCGGAACCAAGAAATTACAAATTTGTGTCGTTTATAAGCCTCCGTTGGCACCAATCCCGCTTTTTCTGCAATCTTTGGAATCCTTATTAGCATCTTTAGACGATAAAGATGTTGTGGTCATGGGGGATTTTAATATAAATTTACTGAATTATGATGAAAATACTCAAACAACCGATTTTATTTCTCTAATGACATCAAAATCACTAATTCCCTCATGTACAATACCAACGCGGGTTTCACTCACTAGTGCAACTCTCATCGACAACATATTTTTAACAACACCAGCCACGTCTTCACAAGTTGTTTTAACGGATTTTTCTGATCATTTTTCGTTGATTTCCGATGTGAAATATCAGCTTCAAACAAAAAAAGCACCAGCAATATCACACCGGATTATCAATCAAAAAAATATGGACTGTTTAAAGGATAAATTGAATATAATCGATTGGTCTCCTGTATTTGATGTTGAAGACGTAAACTCTGCAATGGCTCATTTCTTTGAAAAATTTTACGCTGCTTTTGATGAGTCATGCCCCAGAGTAAAAACACGAAAAGGAAAATATAATCAACCCATTCAACCGTGGATATCACCCTCCCTTTTGACCTCAATAAAACAAAAAAACTGTCTTTATAAAAAATTGTTATCATTCCCAAGCGAAGAAAATAAAACAACATTCAAAAAATACAAAAATCTACTTTCAAAAATAATACGTAATGCTAAAACAAAATTTTATTTTGATTCTTTTAGAGAAGTAAGTAAGTCACCAAAGAAAACTTGGGAGCTAATCAATTCATGCTTAAATCGATCACCAAAAACTTCTAAACCATCAGAAATAAAGGACGCTCATGGTCATATAATTGAAAGGGAGCTAGAAATAGCTAATTACATGAATTTGCATTTCGCGTCAATTGGACACTCGGTAGCCAACAAGCTCCAACATAACCTGCCCTATGGTCAATGTGATTATCGTACATACCTTGTAAAGCCTTCTGTAAAATCTATGTTTTTAACACCGGTAACAGAGAAAGAGCTTGCCAATATTGGTAAGCTTTTGAAAAATGGGAATTCCCCGGGGATTGATGAATCGTCTACGAACATTGTGAAAGTTGTTTTACCGAGTATTAATAAAGTAATGTGTCATTTGATAAATCTGTCATTTAGATCAGGAACTTTTCCGGATTCATTGAAGAAAGCAAAGGTGATACCACTGTATAAAAGCTCTGACCGGAGCGATTGCACGAATTACAGACCGATATCTATTCTTTCAGGCTTTTCTAAATTAATGGAGCGATGTTTTTATAATCGAGTGTATAATTTCCTTACTTCGAATGATTATTTTTCAAAAAATCAGTATGGGTTTAGAAAGGGACATAGTACGCAGGACGCTATCCTGACAATGGTCCAATTTATTCACGAATGTCTTGATAAAAAAATGATTCCGGCTAGTATTTTTTTGGATCTTGAGAAGGCATTTGACACGATTTGTCACGAAATATTGTTGTTTAAATTAAACCATGGCGGGATACGAGGACCAGCGCACGATTTTATCGCATCTTACCTAACAGGTCGATCCCAAGTAACAACTATCAATAAAACAGCTTCGGATCCATGCTTATTGCCCAATATTGGTGTTCCTCAGGGTTCAATTCTGGGACCACTGCTCTTCCTAATATACATAAATGACCTTCCAACAGAAACCAACACCCTGAATGTCCTTTTCGCCGATGATACTGGATCAACACTTGCAGGGAAGTCGGAAGATGATGTCAAAGAGAAGCTGCAAATCGTGTTTTCCCAGCTGATTGTATGGCTAAAAGCTAATCTTTTGTCATTGAATTCCGCCAAAACGAAATTCATCATTTATAGTAGACTTGGACACAAAGCAAAAGGAATTTCAACTATAATTGATCAGGCTACAGATATTCGAATTCAAAGGGTAACTTCACTCCGGTATCTTGGTATAACTATTGATGAAAATCTATCTTATAAAGAACATTGTAATAGATCACGCGTTAAAATCTCCCAAGGAGTTGGTGTAATGAGGAGGCTTCAGCATTTTTTCCCCTATGAAGTTCTACGACTCATTTATTTTGCCTTGGTGCATTCCCATCTTACGTATTGTCCCCTAATTTATTTAGCAACTTTCAAATATCATATAAAACCGATACAGACTCTTCAAAACCGGGCTCTTCGAATTTTGCAAAGATATTTACCGTCACCTTCTTCCTATCCAAATAAATCTAAAACTGAAACTATATATTTATTAACTAATATTTTGCCTGTTTCAGAATTATTCACTCTTCATTCTTTTTTATTTAAGGTAAAATATAACCGCTCAGAACTGCCTCCGTACTTTCGTACGAGAAATTTTTTCCCTGAGCAACCTGACCATGTTTATGAAACCCGTAATAAATGGAGAATGCAGCACCTGAAATTAACCACTGAGAGATCACGGTTCTCGCCATATTTTTCGATCATGGGTTCATGGCATTTTTATCTACCATATATTGACTGCAGTAAATCTCTCCCACATATTAAAAAGCAACTTCATTCTATCCTTATAAATAAATTCAAGAATCAGTAATAAAAAAAAATCTTAAAGTGAATAGTTGTTTGTTTGATATTGATAAGGTGGGCTCATTTTATTTTTTTTTATTATTATTTTTTTTTCAAATAAGTTACCAGTCATCGATCACCCTCGCTTGCACACTGTTTTGTTTTGTTTTTCAGATTGATATTTGCCGAGTGTCAGTTGTTTTGTGGGTGGGTTCCCGTCTAGTGGTGAGTCGTGGATTTATTGATATTTATTTTATGCATTTGTTTTTGTTTCTTTTTTCTGTAAAATAGGTGTGCTATATTGTTATACCGGGTCTTTGTCAATCGACCTTGTGTCTCCGGCTTGACCCTTTTTTTATATATATTGTGTGTGTTGTACAGAAGTTTAAATAAAATCTTGAATCTTGAATCTAATGTCGCTCCTTACTTCTGTTAAAAAAACTGTTTTTTTTTTTATTTAATTTCTGAACGTTTTTGAATCAATGCATGTTTTGATTTTGGCTCTCCGCAGATGAATAATTAAACCGAAATTTTAATATTTATTTTTTTGTCTAAAGTGCTTTCTTATAGTTTTGATCGAATTATTTTGAGAAAAAATGGAGCGGGGGAGGATGCCTAGTTGCCGTCCGATTTTTTGGTTGCTTAAAAAGGCAACTAAAAATTTTAATTTTTTACGAATCTTTTTATTAGTAAAAGATATACGTAACTTACAAATTAGCTTACGTAACTAACTTCTGTATTCTCATGTTTTTATTACGTATACGAAGGGGCTCACCCCCTCGTTAGTACCTCGCTCTTTACATTAAAGCTTAAATTTTGTCCCAATTTCTTAAGAATGACCCCTGAATCACAAAAGCCGTAGAATAAATTACTAAAAATAAATTAATTACATAAGTTGAAATTACTAAAAATACTTTAGCATAAAGAGCGAGGTATTAGGAGGAGGTAAACCCCTCATATGCGTAATAATTTCTGTTCGTTTTAAGTTTTAATGCTTCTCCTTACTTTCAGTTGAAAAAGCTTTTTCATATTTATTTTTTCATTGTTTTTTTTTAAATAATACTAGAAAATCCTGGGCTCCCTTCATGAAAATTTTCTTCCCCCATGACAAATTCCTCCAAGGAAAGTTCCCCCAACATATCCCCCTCTTCTTCGAGTTACGAGTTTGGAAAATAAGGGGAAACACCCCTAAACGTCATAGTATATTTTTTTTTTTTCAAATTGGCAAGTTTTTTTTTTTTCAAATGGAGAGTTGTGAGACAGAGTCAAACTTTAGCGTAGAAAGCAAGGCGTTGAGAAGGGAACAGCCCCTATCATATACGGAGTAATTTCTGTTCGTTTTAAGTTTTAATGTTGCTCCTTACTTTCAGTTAAAAAAACTTGTTTTTTTTTATTTATTTCAGAATAGCGCGACTCATTTTTTCCACCGATTGATTAGCTTTCGTCATAAATTAATACAGAAGTAAAAAGTGGGGCTATTTCAAAATGTAATGGGGAAATATATAATGGGCTACAAACTGTCGCTTAAAGAGGGGCGAGGGGTGGGGTATAGCGAAGCATTCGCTCTTAGGAATAGTATAAGTAGCTACTTATGGTTGTTTTAAGTTCTTTTCTGAATTTTTAGGCCTTCCTTCAAATGTGCCCCTCTCCTTATTTTTTACCAAAAATATAATTTAAAAGATCTACTGTTTAATACTGTAAAAACTTTAGCGTAAAGAGCGAGGCGTTGAGGAGGGAACAGCCCCTTTCATATACTGGGTAATTTCTGTTCGTTTTAAGTTTTAATGTTACTCCTTCCTTTCATTTAAAAAAAAATCGTTTTTTATTTAATTTCTGAATGTTTTTTTAGTTAATCCATGTTTTGATTTCGGCTCTGCGCAGATGAATAATTAAAACGAAATTTGAATTTTTATTTTTTTGGCTAAACGGCTTTCTCATAATTTTGATCGAACGATTTTGAGAAAAATGAGCGGGGAAGGAGGCCCAGCTGCTCTCCAATTTTTTGCTACTTAAAAAGGCAACTAGAGCTTTTAGTTTTTTACGATTGTTTTCATTAGTAAAAATATACGTAACTTACGAATTAGCTTACCTAACGAGCTTCTATATTCGCAGGTATCTATTACGTATATAAGGGGGGCTCGCCCACTTGTCAATACCTCGCTCATTACACTAAAGCTTAAATTTTGTCCTAAATCCTTAAGAATGACCCCTGAAGCACAAAGGCCGTAGAATAAATAATTGAAATTACTAAAGAATACTTTAGCGTAAAGAGTGAGAGATTAGGAGGAAATGAACCCCTTATATGTGTAATATTTTTTGTTCTTTTTAAGTTTTACCGCTGGTCCTTACTTTCAGTTGAAAACACTTTTTCATATTTATTTTTTCATTGCTTTTTTAAATCATGCTAGAAAATCCTGCCCCCTCCCATTCATGGAAAATTTTCCTCCCCATGACAAATTCCTCCATGGAAAGTTTCCCCAACATAACCTCCTCTTCTCAACCCCTCCTTCCAACCAAAAAATCCCACTGAAAACGTCTGTACACTTCCCAATAATCATTACTATGTGCAAACACTGGTCAAAGTTTTAACTTGCAGCTTCTCCCATGGGGACTTTGGGGGAGTAAGTCGTCCTGAAAGACATAGTTATAAGGTTTTTCAACTATGCTGAATAAAATGGCTATATCAGGGTTTTGATGGCGCTAGAACTTTTCTTTTCCATTTGAATGAGCCCTCTCGCAAAATTTTAAGACCACTGGGTCGGTACAATCACCCTTGGAAAAAAGAATTAAATAAATAAACACGCATCTGGGATTTGTGTTTTGGCAAAATATACAAAATTCTACATTCTTGTAGATAGGAGCTTGAAACTTGTACAATAAGGTTCTATGATACGCTGAATCTGATGGTGTTACTTTCTTAACTTTCTGTTTTGAGATGAAAATATCTTTAAAAGTTATCGAACATTCTTTCTCTATAGCAGAAAAGACAATTATCAAGAATTAATAAGGTACAAGTTGTATTAATTGCAACCCAGAATAATTCCCCATCCTAATAATTTTGATAGCAGTAAATCAATGACGTAAAATGAAAGACAAAGAAAAAACTTACATGTGGCGAATCACGAGCTTTTCATAATTCTCAAAAAGGTAAGGCAGATCCACAATCCAGCGTGAGCCTTTTAGAAGGTCTGACCCCAAATTTCTTCCAGAAGTGATAACTTTCAACACAAAAGGGGCATTTGTTCCAATTCCTTCGGAACTTGATTCATCATGAACCGAGGCATCCGTTAAGTCTTCTAACATATATTTTGGTAAACGCGGTCTGCCTCTAGCCCGATAATTTAATTTCAACTTTTCACGATGGGCCTGCACATTTGGCAAATGGAGCCCTCGTATATTTCTTTTTTTCCCATGTTACTGTGGTCAATAACAAGAACTATATAAGAACTTTATTAGGGTTTTGACCATTTTTATCGGGGTTCACTTACTAAAGGGTTGAATTGTTTCTTGGAAAGGCCTTGGACTTGAGACTGGTCATTTGACTGCTTTAGTATGGGTAATTTTTATTGGGGTTTATTTACCAAGGGGTGGAATTGTTTCTTGGAAAGGCCTTGGACTTGAGACTGGTCATTGACTGCTTTTGTAGTTTGCTTTGGTAGTTCTACAGCAAGACTCGGGTTTTGCTATAACAAATTTAAATATTCTGGGGACATTTTGTTTCGTTCATTAGTTATTTTGTTTCATTCATTAGTTATTAATTAGCTTGTTTTATATATTTTTAATTCTTATTTCAGTACGAAGATTATGCAAAATTGTACTTATACTACAATACATAAATTTGTCCTGAATTTATTTTAATTAAACCAAAACGATAGATCAATCTTTTTAAAATAAAACCATTGCTTCTTATTCGGCCCTTGTGCTGTGTTCAATTTATCTCTAGGATTAGACGCAGCTTATCCTTAATTATTTATACAATACAATTTTCTTATATATTCATTAACCGGCAGTTTGGTGTCTGCACCTTACTTCTTCTCTAGACTCTGTTTAAACAGGTTAGAACTAAATAATGCTTGACTGAATCGCTCCTGAACAATCCGAGTGGTTAACCCCTTGGTGTAATTTTTGCATTCTTAGATGCTCCGATTACAGCTCAATCTAACCTTTTGAGGGGAAATTTTGATTTCGGAATACAAATATGTAAAGTATTTGAAGGGACTGCAGCCAGGAGGTATATATTATAGAAAAAAGCTTCTTGTTGATGAATATAAAATTTTTTGCTCTATTTTTGATACCCCACAACAACAATGTCAAGCATAGCAATCTAGAATGCAAACCCGAAACAGGTTTTATAATTATTTTGGAATTATAAAAAAAATAATTGTCGGCTTTAAGATTTGATTATGCCAAAATATTCATCAGATTTTTTTACTTCTATTGACATAAAAACCGCCAAAATCACTAATTCAGGAACGTCAGGCAAACTCCAAATGTTTAACGTGGGAGGTATAGGAAGATTCTTTGCGAGTCTGTCCAGCCTTAACAGGAATATCTTAGGGACTGTTTGGTGTGTGAAGTCGACACCAACAGGGCTTGTTGTAAGGGATGTTGAACTGAGCAAAAGATAATATTTGCGCCCTAATGCTACTCAATCTACTCATAGTGCAACTATTACTATTTTTGCCACTACTGCCACTAAAGCTTAGGCTACTACTATTAGTTCTAATGCTACTACTACTACTACTGCTGTTGTCAAGCGGACGCATCAGAAATTCTTCAGGAACGGTTGATGGTATTAAGCTGAAACTTTCAGCGGGTGTTACAGAGGATGTTGAAGAAACCAAAGGTGCTATGTAGTAGGAGAAAAATAAGTTTTGACCAGGAAAAAATTGGTACAGAAATGGTTTCTTCACTATCCGGACCGGAAAAAAATGCTTAACAACATATCAAAAATCTAAATCTCTAGCTCGATGCAAAATTGTTTTTTTTTTTAATGTTTTTTTATTTATATTCTCAAAAACCGGGAAAAAAAATTAAAAACGTAAACTATTATGTTTTACACATCTTTTTAGATCAGCTTTTGGCTCTGAATTCATTTCTGATGCTCATTTCGTTACCTGACCAAAAGAAAAATATTTATCAGCAAAAAAAAAAAAAATGGGGGAAAAAACTGTGTCTTTGGGGAAAAAAAACTTACCAGCGTTGTAGTCTATTTGGCTATGTAAACGAAAGGCTTAGAAAAAAAAAAGACTAAACAACAATAAACAGGAATGACGAAACACCTCAGCGCCAAACACCATGAGACAAGGTAGGTTCTAACTTAATGTGTTCAGAGAAAAGCTTTTACCTTAGTTTTCAAATATATAAAAATTGCACATCATCAAAATATAGGAACTAGATTTTTCATCATCACAGTTAACTGTTATTCTTCTTCACTAAGTTCTTCTTCTTGAAATTTCGAATTGTTGCACGAGCTTCCCTTACAGGTACGGCAGGCTATAGTACACTCAAGTCCATTTTTCTTACAGGTACACTTTTCACTATCACAGCCGTCAATACGACACAAGCATTTGATAATTTTCAGCAGCTGAGACGGAGCGGCAGGGAGATCTGTTTTTATTGGCGCAAAAACTTCGTTATCCTGCAGTTTCCATCCCAGGCGTAAAGGGTCTACTGGGTTCCTGAGCCAGATTTGAACTTGGCAGTAGACACGTAGCGAGTGGTACTTCGCTGCTGCCTGAGTCGGTGGCAGTTCTTGTGGATGCACGAAAGTGGTGGCAGTTCTCACTTTTCTGTGAAAGATTAGCTTTCTGGCAGTGTCCAGGTTCGAAACATCAGGGCAACCGTACAGTATCAACAATGCTCGCTCTCCTGCTGCCACAATATCGTCAAGCGATGCGAGCTTGTCGCCAAATATAGCAGCGCTGTCCCTGAAACTCTTGTTGGAAAGTACCAGCTGAACGGCTTTGCCCTTTCCTATTCCGTAAAGGTGAGAGGTTGTATCACAACCCAGCACGGCATGACAGAACGGTATCAGATTTCTGACATCTGTTCCTAGCTTCTGCTTCATCTCACTAATATCCCAAGTTGAACTAGTACCGCCAAACTTAGCTTCAGGCGAGAAATATAAACGCCCGGAACGCGAATCTGATCGACTGATCAGAAGAACCAAGATGTCAGTATCATCAGCAACCACGATTGTGTCTGTAAGACTAGCAGCTTCTACGGCTTTTTCTACAATCAGAACGTCGGCGTCTCTTTCCGAGTGGAAAATTCGGAAACCAACGGCTTCCAAATGGTTGCCGAGCAGCTTCAGGAAACGTCCTTTGTTTGTCTTACGTGAAAGAAACTCTTCTTTTTTCATGCAGAGGGTCATGTCTTCGGTGAAAAAGACTTGGCGGCCAACCATCCTTGCTCGACGTAAATGGGTAGCATCTTTGATTGCTGGACCACCTTCATATCCGTCAAACACAACGATCGCACTAGGGTACCTTGCTTGTACGTAATGGACGTATGAAGCAAAGATGACCTTGAAGGTTGACCCTACCTTCCATGGAACTCGATGTAGAAGAGAACCACCATCCAAGACGATGTTACACGCAGAAACAGGTCTTGAGGGTGACTGAGTCTCAATCCTGCAAGCCAGAAAGATCGCTTTTGCAAGCTCTGGCTTATTTGCTTTTCTCATAAGGCCATCGCTTTCGAAAAGAGAAGGAGGAATCGTACAAAGTTCGTACTGGAAGTATTCTTGTCGGAGGTCAGTTCATTGGGCTACTATTATAAACCGCTGGAAAAGGAGCGCTGGATCTATGTGCGCTACCACAGAAGACCCCGCCTTTTTGGCATTCATTAGGGTCACTTGGTCTTTTTTCTTGAAGACTTGCTCCTTCAAGGTTTTTCCCGTCATCTTACTTAGAATCAACTTTCCAGCCACATCGGCCTCGTCAACATTAACATCTTGGGAAGAAGTTATGCCGTTGGCAATGTTTCTAAGCTGATTGTCACCTCTGAACGAAGAAGATTCTCTGAAGTATCCGACGAGCTTCTGGGTATCGTCGAAGTCACGCTCTTTGCTACTGGAACTCATGTCGAGGTGCTGCTCACTTGTCGAGTGACCAATTTTTGTCAAATTTTGCATCAAGAGGTTGATCCCCAGGCATGCTGGTCTTGACAGAACCCAAATGGCTCTCTGCTGTTCTGTCATCCCACCTCCAGTTGTAAGACCGCCCGATGTTTTCAGACTTCTCATATACTCCTGCTCGATGACAAAATCTGCCGAGAGCCCACCCCAGCGTCGATCTGATCTTCTAATGGTGTGACCTCCCTGTTCAAATGCTTCGAAGATTGGTGGGTGACTAGTTTGAAGCTTAGCCATCTCTTTCTGGTATATCCAGATCGACTTGACATAGAGGTTATGTCCAGATGCTGCTAGAAACGGAAGCATCTCTACTGCAGATTGTAGGTGCAAATCCCACAGGCCTAGTCTCTCGGCACGTATGAACTTAAGCAGTATGTCAACCATGTCAAGATACTGAAACCAGAGCTTCGCTGTTCTCTGAGTCAGCAGGTCTTGGCGTCTCTGCTTGAGAAAGTTTTCAAGTTGCTTGAGCTGGGGATCATGACTGAGATCTTCGGGTGGGAGGTATCCATCCAGTACGTTAGCGAAGGCAGTAGACATGTCTAGAGACGTCAACGTCGCTTGCTCTTCTTCGAGGAGATGAGCATATATGGCCGAGCTCACGAGAATGTGCGCTCGAACAGCTCTAGAAATCGCTTTTCCAGAAAGAATGTGCGGCACTGCACCAGTCGCGTATACCAATTCCAGAACCTCTTTCAGACCAGAACCTTCCATGAGGTGTCCTATGCATCCGACGAAACTCATCTTCAAATGAAAACCGCCTAACTTGAGAACAATACTACTCAGCTCATTCGTCGTGTCGTACTTGAGGATCTTCATAGACTTCCACCAGAGCGGCTGGTCAAATGTGAGAACGGGTGTGAATCCGTAGGTTCTGCCTTGCGAAGCTACAAAGTGCAAGGTTGAGTAAAGGCAGGATTCGTTGCTAGACGGGAGGTCAATTATGGGCAAAAACAAGACGCTTGCCTTGCTGCGAAGGTTTCCCGTTTCATGATGTATTTGGTTAGAGAAAACTGACTGCATGAATCCATTCCAGCTCGGCCTTGGGACATTCAGGAACCCGGTAGCTAACCAGAGGTGATCGAGTGAGACATACGGGTCGTTGACATTTTTGCCAGGGATCTTCTCATATTGCACCTTTGAAAGCACTGTCTCACTTAAGCGGTAAGGGTAGATGGGAATTTTTCCTTTTTGGGCTACTTCATCTAATGAAACTTCAACTCTCGGAATGGGCGATCGGCTGTTAATGAGAGGAGGCGTGACTGTTGCTAGCAGAGCCATCCCATGGAAAGTGTTTCTTCCGTCCATCGTGCAAACATCGTGATCTGCATTATCAGCTATATGCTGCACAGCATGTGCGGAGGTAACTCCTGCAAGGCTAGATTCATCATGGACTGATGCACAGTGTTTAAATTTCTGGACTTCAGCATAGGAGGAGCAGAATCCATGGCTGTGTAAAGTGTCAATAAGAAATCTGGACTTGAAATGGTGATCCAGTTGCACTGCTAAGCCTAGTTGCGTGGACAAATGAGGGCACGCGGGCGAGCTGCTTGAACGATGGAATTGCCAATGGCAAGCACTTTGGAGGAAATATTGGTTCCAACGAATATTTCATCTATGAACACCATTAGGCTATCAGGTAGAGAGCCTTCCAGCTGTTCTCCAGAAGAAATCTGCTTTGCGGTCATTTATGATTCCTTCTGTGCTGGCAGTCCTTTGATATCACTTTTGATAATCTTTGCTGCTGCTCTAATAAGGTTGATTTTCTCACTCTCTTCGTTATCGGTTTTGTCCAAGTAATAAAAATTCTGGAGTATCGCTGATGCTTTTTCTTTGAATGTCACCACGTCAGCCTTACCGTCAATAGTTGCAAATACTAGCTGGTCACTGAAATATTCCAGAAGCTTGCTCTTCAAGTACTTGTTACAGTACGGTTCAAGGTGTGTCCCATTCAAAAGCTCTCCCATTTTAACAACAAGTTCACTGACTGTATACTGTTCTTCGTCATTTTCTTCAAAAAAAGTAGCCAGCTTCAAAAACGCCTGATATCTTTCATCGTGACCTGGCCTCCCCCTTTTTGGACTTTTTTATCTGGCTCAGTATCTTCGAGTATTCCAAAAAGTTCTTGCGTCGCAAATCTGGCTGGAATGCTCTTATTTAATGGAAACATAGAAGAACAGGCTGCGTGATAAATGGCGTCAACTGCGTGCTGGTCTGACACTGCACATATTCGGTGGAAAACGTTATTTGACCAATCATCATCACGGCTTTTGCACACTGCCTTTATACTCTCTTCAAAGTCTTTAGTCCGAACCTTGTACCACTCGTGTCCTTTTCTGTGGGTAGTGTGGAGATTTATCCTTGTAGTGCAGAAAAAGCAACTCTCTTGGAAGTTGAAACTTGGAGTCCGTGATCGGAGTACCACTGTTTCTGCTTCCGTCTTTTCTTGCAAGGTTCGTCGTCTCTCATTCTCAATTTCCAACAGGTATATTTTGTTTGTGAAAGTCTTTCTGCAAGCAACATGGACTTGGTTCCCTGCCTCGACAGAGATGCTGGTACCTCTCGTTTTGCTAGCTTCATTGATCGCCGTAGCTCCTTTTTCTGCCAGTACCGACGATTCTGAGGTGTCTATTGAACCTTCACAAAGAGGACATAAAACTGCGGTCTCAGCCATCTAAAAAAGAGAATTGGGAATAAGTGAGCTGTCGGTGAATGTTACAACGAAAACCCTCATTCTGAACCGAAACATTCGTGCTCCTCTTCGAAAAATACCCCGTGATCGTGTGTCGCTTGATTTCTTTTTTTTTTTTTTTACTTCATACAAAAACAAAAACAAAACATAAAAAAGAATTAAATGATTAAACGTGATGTTTCTGTCTAATAAAAGAGCACAAAAACAATCGTTTCTTAAAAGGGAAACCATCAATAAACTACTTTTCTTTTCACGGTTCCTCATTCTTGGATTCTGGAAATATCTAAAAAATAGTTGCAAAAAACGTGAAAAAAAGGGAATTTTGCAACGGGATGGAGATTTAGATTTTTGATATGTTGTAGAGCTCTCTTTTCTGAACACAGTGGTGCAAAAATAATTTCTGTACCAATTTTTTCCTGGTTCGACCATTTTTTTCCGTATCTTTCCCCTACTAATGGGCATACTGCTACTAATATCGCTACTACAACTATTGCTACATCGCAAGCTAAGGGTATTAAGGTGAAGCTAAGGGTTTGAAGCTTTTAAGGAATATTTACGTGCAATTTGAGCCAAATCAAAACAAACTGTGATCATGTAGTATTTCAAAAAGGTTCAAAGAAATATTCGAAGAACAATTTATATTATTAAGTTAGACCTTTAAGGGTAAGTTGTGGGGGATTTTGAACTAGCCAGAAGGCATTATGTGTATACCTTTAATGCTACCACTACAGTTACTATGACTAATGACGCTAAGGCTAATAAGATGAAACTTTTAGGGAACGCTTAGGAGGAGTTTTAATTAAATGAAAAAACTGTATTGCTGCAGGTTTTCAAAAGGGTATATAAGCAATATAATAGGCACAGCCACTCTATAATACCTAGAAATATCATTGGACATTTTAAAGGAGCTAATTGGATTCAAAATGAAAAGTTATGGTGCCCTTTTTAAGAGTAACAAGGGATTGGGGGGCAAGAAGCTCTCAAACCCATTCATTTTCCAAACGCATCCAGCCAAAATTTTGATAGAGCCATTTTGTTCAGCAACGTAGAACGGCTCAGTAACTATGTGTTTAGGGATATTGGGCATTTTAACCCTGCAACTGTACCTTTATGCTTTAAAACTAAATGTTGCTTTAAACTAATGAAAAGGCAATGTGTTTATGGTTGCCAATAAGACACCTCAGCAATATATCGAGAACCACTGGGGGTATAAGTTGAAAATTTTGTGTCTATGACTATTACTACCTCTACCCTTACAATTTAAATAAATAAAGGAGTGTAAATATATCCAGGTTGTCAAAGAGCATAGATAAAATCGTTTTGGGAATGATTTTTCAGGTCAACTTCAGGATTATAGAATTTAATTAAAAAACACTTGTTTGTTTCTGGATTAAAAATTGTTGGAAAAGTTTCTCCCACTTAAAATTAGTAACCCAAACCATGGATTCTTATAGAAAAAACCGAAAATATGTAAAAATTAAAAATATGAAAAAGACTAAGTCAATAAAAACGAACAGAAAGCAATGTAAAAAAAAAAAATTCTACTAAACAAGTTTTTCAAAGTAAAGTAAAGAGCTCTATTAAGCCAAAAATGATCATAAATAGAGCCACATAATCTTCCAAGCTTAAAACTACCACAAATTACTATCAATAAGTAAATGATACTCAAAATGAACGGAAATTGCAATAAAATGCCGAGTCAAACTAAAAACGAGCAAAAATTAATATGAGCAGGGCTGATAACCTCCATGCCTTCTCAGGACCAGAACATAACTTGCTCTTTAAACCCAAGTCTTGGTTGACCCGCTTATAACAAAGAGACAAAAAACAAGAACGTTACATATATGACATTCAGTAACCTTTGTCATTAAATTATTTTATTTATAGAATCTGGAGATTGCTACCGAAGGCCAACTGAATAAGCTTATCTGTGACAAGCTTACCAAAACGACAGTTTCATATTTTATTCAATGGCTGTTTCTCTGGAATTTCAAAAAAATTGATGCCAAGAATAAACTTGATGTGTTGTTTCACGTCCTGTATGTCAAGGTTTGTGTTTTTCAAGTTGTGAAATTTTGAAAAAAAGCCGAGTTTCTTGAAATATTCAAGGCTTGGGTTGTGAAAACTGAAACTTATAGGTTATTAGGAAGAAGAGAAATTTCAAATTCGCTAATATTCGCGAATTAGAAACGGTAAAAAATCTGGAATTTTGAAAAATTGTGATTCTTGAAACGAGGAGGATCTAGTTCTAAAAAATTGGAAATTTTAAGCACTTTAGAAGGAAGATTTTTTTTATTATTCTCGAAATGGGAAGTTATTGTAATTGTAAACCGAAGGCTGGCAGGATCAATACAAGATACCTGGGTAAATAGGAGTGCTGTTATTGGTGTTAAAAGTAAAGATCTCCATCTAGTAGTGTCTAAGAGGAATTTAAAGCTGAAATTTCGGTAGGATAACTACCTCCAGGGAAGCTATGATGCTGGTAGACTCCAGGGTGATAATTTGAGAGCACCTTTCCAGGAGCAATTGAATACCAAACTGAAGAGTCTAAATTTGGCAATGTGGAAGATGAATGAAATAACTTTAGAAAAACAATTTGTGAAGTTGCTGATGGTGTTTTGGGGAAGAAAGCTAGGACTGTAGCTAG
Source organism: Artemia franciscana (assembly GCF_032884065.1). Classification (NCBI taxonomy): domain Eukaryota; kingdom Metazoa; phylum Arthropoda; class Branchiopoda; order Anostraca; family Artemiidae; genus Artemia; species Artemia franciscana. The sequence continues at coordinate 58,428,528 of NC_088869.1, read as the reverse complement.
AAATATTATTGAAAAGTTTTATTGAGAGGAGAAAGGGCTTTTACAAGAATTATATTACTGATAGATCATATGAAAACAAAAGGAATGTAAAGAAACTGAAGAAAAGCTTTAAAATATGAATTACCGATGCGTCAAGTGGAGGCCATGGGTAAAATTGCCGGGGATCTGGAAGATGCAGCTAGACGGTAAATAGTAAAATATTGAGCTGGCATGTGAATAAATTGAGAGGGAGTAGTCAATCCGGACTTGTCCCAGTTAAAAATGGGAACTGGGCTAATTTAACTTGGATAAATCCAAATTGACCATTTCTTCTCTGTTTACTTCCATGTCTGTACAATGTTTTACTATAATGCCGTTTTGCTGCGTGTTCCGGATCTTTGGCGATTTTATCCGTGGCGTACACTTCACACCTCCTTAATTTACATGTTAATACTTTCTTCACTTTCTCTGCATTCCTCTTGTTTTCGTATAATGTTTCACTCAAATAATTCTTTTACAGGTCCCTTTTTTGTACTAAACATAAAGAATTTTCACTAATATTCCTAGCTGCATTTCTATTTTTTTTTTGCCTAAGATTCCATCAGCGACTTCACAAACTATTTTTCCAAAGATTTGTATATCCATTTTCATAATTGGCAAATTTTATACTATCCAGTTTAGTTTTCAATCGTACCTGGATAGTTTCTCTCAAAGTGATCCTGATCCTGGAATGTACCAACGTCATAACTTCCCAGAAGGTAGCTACTCCTGCGAAATTTCAGCTTTACATTAACCTTAAAAAGTACTAGATGGTGATCTATACTTTTAATATCAATAACAGCACTTCTATAACCCTAGTACCTTGTGTCGATCCTTACAGTCTTTGGTTTAAAACAAAATAATCAATGAGGTTAGCTGTCTTATCAATATGTGAACGCCGTGTTAACTTTGGGTCATTTTATATTAACAAAAAGTGCATTTGTTATAACTAGTTTATTTTGTCTAAAAAAATGCAGCAGTCTGTAACCGTTACTGCTTTATTTTCTTACCAGAAATTCACCTAGACTATGATACCATCTATCCCCATTTCTATCAATCTGGGCATTAAAATCATCATATAAAATTTTTATATTTCTACCTTGGACCCTGTATATTTGTTCCTTTAGCTGTAAATAAAATTTATCTGAATCACTACTATCTCTATAAGTCGGTTCTACGGAGTATCTACTACTATGACTGGTCCTGTGCACTTTTTAGTGATAAAATGAGTGACTAGCATTCTACTATAAATACCTTTTCGACCTAAACAAGACTTGGCAGCTTCCTTATTCATCGTCTGCCCTACGTCCTACCTGTGTCCCCTATTCTTCCTGCCTGAGTAAATAAATTCTATGTCACCTAATTTCATGATTCCTATCCTTGGGATACGAGTTTCTGATAAGACCAGTTCGAAGGCTGTAATTCCTTTGGAAGTGTTGAAAATATATTTTGTTTCTTATGGCTTTTTATATTCGTATAGACGCACATATTTTTTATTCAGGTCGTTAATGAGCAAATTTCTGCTCGCAAATACACTGAAGTATGTAAATTGATGTTTGAGATTGAAGTACCCTTCGTCAGTGGAACAGGGATAGTCAGTTTCCAAAGGCTTCTTCTAGATAGGTGCCGGCAGACTTTTGGAAATCAGAAGAAGTACGAAGAAGAAATTGCGTCGAAACGAAAAGCCCTACGGGAAGCCGGTACAGAAGAAAAAAAGACAGAATTACAAACGGAATTGGACGAGAGACTAGAAAAATTAAAACTTATTTTGTTAGGGAATATCAGGTAAACTTTTTTTCAGTTTTTGTGACAGCTAGAATTTTTTTAGTATGTTTAATTATTATTTTGTATTCCAGTTCTTACAAAATGACAATTTGGCCAGAAATGTCAGTTCCTGCTCATTCCATTTAATTTGTGAAGTAGATTGATACTAATACAAATTTTATGTCCTATTCTTAGTCCCATAACGTTTAATCCTACTAAGATCCTATTAAGAAACTAAGAATTATTCTTAACGCAATAGCGTTTCCTAAGTAACGAGCGATCACGGCACAATATTAATTGTTACCACCGTACCACTATTACCACAATACCGCAGCAGCGGCTAATTGTATTAAATTGAAACTTCAAAGACATGGTGAGAGGAATGTTTAACCAACCAGAAGGGAATACGGTTATACTACTGCTGCTACTAGTACTACTGCTATTACTACTTTTATTTCTATTAATACTAATACTACTACTGTAACTGCTATATTAGAACTATGCCTGAAGGTATGAAGTTGATATTCTCTGGGAATTTGAGGAGGTGAATGAACTGAATCACTGAACGCTGTTTGTATGTAGGTTGTCAAAAGGGCACGTCAGCAATGTCTTGAGAACAGTGTGATATATGCAGTTGAAAATTACGGGGCTTGTTCCAGAGGACTTGTTCTAGTGAAATCCTGAGAGAGCATGATAAAAAGGAACAAGTTTTCTTTTGAGGGGAAAAAAAGTAAGATATTGCACAATGCTGCCACAAAAATGTGACAACACTGGTCCAAGCAGTTCGTGAGTGGATATGTTTTATTCTCCCCCCCCCCTCCAGGGCCACTTAGGTGGGTTTTCCCTAGTCTTGCTCGATGCCCTTCCCCCAAAAATTCTTTGGAACTCCCCCCAACTCCAAGCAAAAATCATGGATACGGCCCTGCCTTCCACCCCTAATGTTCGAAAACTGTTTTAATAACTCAAATAAGAACATGAAAGAAGGGAAAATGTAAGGAAAGCGCTTCTTTTTCAGATTAAGTAAACAAACAAGTTTTTTCAACGGAAAGTAAGGAGGAATATCAAAATTTAAAACTAACAGAAATTATTACGTAGATGAAAGGTATTGCTCCCTCCTCAAGACCTCACTCTTTCCGCCAAAGTTTTATTAATTTTTTTTTTTTTATTCTAATTAAGTTGACTTTGTGTTTCAGGAGTCATTCTTAAAGATTTGGAACGAAAAGTCAAACTTTTGAGTAAAGAGCGAAACCTTAAGGAGAGGGCAACCCCTTGATGTCCGAAGACTGTTTTAATAACTCAAATAAGAATATGAAAGAAGGAAAAATGCAAGGAAAACAGACTTCTTTTTCAGATTAAGTAAAAAAACAAGTTTTTGCAACTGAAAGTAAGGTGCAATATCTAAACCTAAAATGAATAGAAATTATTACGTAAATGGAAGAGGTTGCTCCCTCCTCATGACCTAACTCTTTAAGTTAAAGTTAAAAAAAAATTATTATTCTAATTAAGCAGAGTCTGTGTTTCGGGAGTCATTCTTAAAGATTCGGAACAAAAAGTCAAACTTTAGCGTAAAGAAAGAGGTCTTAAGGAGAGGTCAGCCATTTCCATATACTTCATAATTTCTGTTGGTGTTAGATTTTGACGTTGCTCCTTACTTTTAGTTGAAAAAACTTGTTCTAAAAAATCAAATTTCTGATTTTTGTCTCCCCCCCCAAACAAAAAATTCCCTCCCCACGGAAAATTCTCTCCGAAGAAAGTTTGTATTGCAGAAAATTCACCCCTCCCCTTCCAAAAAAAATTGTCTATAATTCCCAATAACAAGTGCTATGCGTAAACAATGGAAAATTAATAACTTACATACATTTTCCTAGGGACTCTAGGGGGTCACGTTATCTTCAATTGCATAGTTACTGGAGTTTTCAACTATGCTGAACAAAATGGCTATTTCAAAATTTTGATCGGTTGATACTGAGGTAAGAAGGAGGTGGGAAGGGGGCTAATTGCCCCCCATATTTTTATTAACTTAAAAAGGGCACTAGAACGTTATATTTCTGTTTGAACCAATCATTTCCACATATTCTAGTACTATTGGTTCGATGCGATCACCCCAGGAGGAAAAAAACAAATAAACACGAATCCATAGTCTTTGTTCCTGCAAATAAAAATCGAAATTTCATATTTTTCCAAATATTTTTCAATATTTTTCCAATAACCAAGTCAAACTCAAAATAAACAAAGATTAAAATGAGTAGGGTCGACCAACCCATGTCTTTTTAAGATTAAATATATAAAAAAACAAGTTTTTTTAACTGCAAGTAAAGAGCGACATTAAAACTTAAAACGAACAGAAATTATTCCGTATAAGAAACGGATTGTCCCCTCCTATACGCTTCGCTCTTTACGCTAAAGTTTGACTCTTTCTCACAATTCTACTTTTTAAAACAATAAAAAAATTTAGCATAAAGAGTGAAATGTTGAGGAGGGGACAGCCTCTTTCATATACGGAATAAATTTTCTTCGTTTTGAGTTTTAAAGTCGCTCCTTACTTGCAGTTAACAAAAATTCCTTTAATTTCTGAATGTTTTTTAATTAATGCATGTTTTGATTTTGGCTCACTGCACATGCATAATTAAAACAAAATTAGCATATTAATTTATATATTTTTTTTTTTTTGCTAAATGGGTTTCTCATATTTTTGATCGGACGATTTTGATAAAAAAAAAAGGGGTGGGGGAGGAGGCCTAGTTGCACTCCGATTTTTGGTTACTTAAAACGGCAACTAGAACTTTTTATTTTTTACGAACGTTTTTATGGCACTTTGAATTTATTATGGCATTTGGTATTTACCAAGTGACATATAGCGATCGCTATTTCTATCTCTCTGTCTGTCGGTCCCGGTCTTGCTAGTTTGGGCACTTCCAGATAAGCTAGGACAATGAAATTTAGTGGTCATATCAGGGACCAGTTAGAAATAGTCGTTTCCCCGATTCGACCATCTGGGATGGGGAGTAGGACGACGGTTAATTGGGAAAAATGAAAAAAAATGAGGTTTTTTTACTTACGAACGGGTGATCGGATCTTAATGGAAAGTTGATATTTAGAAGTTTATCTTGTCTTAGAGCTCTTATTTTATATCCCAACCAGATCTAGTGACAGGGGGAGACGGAGGGGAAGTCTGAAATCTTAGAAAACGCTTAGAGTGGAGAGACTGGGATGAAACATGGTGGGAAAAATAAGTACAAGTCCTAGATACGTGATTCACATAAATAGAACAGGCCCACCCTCTTTGGAGGAGCTGGGGGGGTTGATTTGATTAATTCGAAAAGAATAGAAAAAATGCGGTATTTTTAACTTACGAACGAGTGATTCGATCATAATGAAATTTGATATTTAGAAGGACCTTGTAACTTAGACTTCTCATTTTAAATTCCGGTTGGATCTGGGTGTAATTGGGGGAAATGGGGGGCGGGACTAGAAATCTTGAAAAACGTACAGAGTGGAGAGATCGGGACGAAACTTGGTGGGAAGAATCAGCACACGTCCTAGATACGCGATTGACATATCTGGTGATTGAATGGGTGATTGAATCTTAATGAAATTTGACGTATAGAAGGACCTCGTGTCTCAAAGCTCTTATTTTAAATCCTGACTGGGTCCGGTGATGTTGGGGGGAGTTGGAGGAAAAAACTGGAAATCTTAGAAAAAGTTTAAAGTGGAGAGACCGTGATGATACTTGTTGGGAAGAATAAGCCCAAGTCCTAGATACGTGATTAAAATAACCAGACAGGATTTTTTTGTCTTTGGAGGAGATGGGGGGGGGGTAATTCTGAAAAATTAGAAAAAATGACGTATTTTTAACTTACGAACGAGTGATCTGATCTTAATGAGATTTAATATTTAGAAGCACCTCGTGTCTCAGAACTCTTATTTTAAATCCCGCCCGGATAGGGTGACATTGAGGGGAATTGGAGGGGGAAACCGGAAATCCTGAAAAATACTTTGAGTTTAGAGATCGGGATTAAACTTAGTGGGAAGAATAAGAACATGTCTAGATACGTTGTTGACAGAACCTTGACAGAACCTTAAAGTTGTGGGGTGAGGGGGGGGGGGGTCGGCGGAAATTCGGAAAAATTAGAAAAAATTAGTTATTTTTAACTTACGGACGGTTGATCGGATCTTAATGAAATTTTTATTCAGAAAGACTTCGTGTCTTAGAGTTCTTATTTTAAATCCCAATCGGATCCGGTGAGATGGGGAGGGGGCCTGAGGTGGGAACTGGAAATCTTGGAAAACACTTAGAGTGAAGAGATCGGGATGAAACTTGGTTGGAAGAATAAGCACAAGTCCTAGATACGTGATTGACATAGCCGGACTGGATCTACTCTCTTTGGGGGAGTTTGGAGGGGGGGTACTTTGGAAAATTTTTAAAAAATGAAGTATTTTTAATTTACAAATGATTGATTGGATCTTAACGAATCTTGATATTTGGAAGGACCTCAGAGTATTTATTTTAAATCCCGACTGGATCCGATTACATTAGTTGTTGTCGGGGGGGGGGGGCGAAAATTTTGGAAAACGCTTAGAGTGGAGAGATCAGGATGAAACTTGGTGGGAACAATAAGCAAAAGTCCTAGATACGTAATTGACATAATAGAACGGGATCCGCTCTCTTTTGGGGAGTTGTAGGGGAGAGGGAGATTTCCATTGCTTTGACGAGTTCGGTGCTTCTGGACGTGCTAGGACGATGCAAATTTGTAGGTGTTTCAGGGATCTGTAGAAATTGACTTGATAATTGTTTTTCCCCGGTTCTACCATCTGGGGGGGCTGGAGGGAGAGGAAACCATGAAAATGGAGGTATGTTTGTCTTACGAATGGTTGATCGGATCTTAAAGAAACTTTATATTTAGAAAGATCTCATATCTCAGATGCTCCATTTTCAATTCGGGACACAGAGAACTGAGGGGGGAAACGGAAATCTTAGAAATCGAAAATCTTGGAAAACTCTTAGAATGGAGTGATCAGGATGATACTTGATGGGAAGATTAAGTACAAGTTCTTGATTCGTGATTGACATAACTGTACCGGATTCATTCTCTTTGATGTAGTTATGGGGATTCTTGTACTTTGGTGAGTTCAAGAATAAGTACAAGTTATAGGTATGGGATTGACATAAATGGATTGGATTCTATCTCTTTGGGGGAATTGAAGGGATTTCTAGTGCTTTGGCGAGTCCGGTGCTTCTTGACATACTAGGACGATGAAATCGATAACTCTAGTACTGAATCTAATTTTACGTTCCTACCTTGTCACTAGTGCCATATGAGCTCTTGGCTCTTGTTATTAGTAATAAATATACTTAACTTACGAGTTAACTCACATAACAAACTTCTATATTTGTTTATTTTTATTATGTATATGAGGGGGTTTTCCCCCTTGTCAATACCTCACTCTTTACGCTAAAGCTTGAATTTTGTCCCAATTGTTTAAGAAAGACCCCTGAATCAGAAAGGCCGTAGGATAAATAGTTGAAATTATTAACAATACTTTAGCATAAAGAGTGAGGTATTGTGGAGGAGACGAACTGCTTTATATACGTTATAGTTTCTGTTCGTTTTAGGATCTAATGCTGCTCCTTACTTCCAGCTGAAAAACTTTTTTGTTTATTTTTTTATTATTTTTATGGCACTTGGTATTTACCAAGTGACATATAGCGATCGCAAATTTGGCCGGCATATCAGTGACCAGACCAGATCACATTAGAAATAGTCGTTTCCCCGATTCGACTATCGGGGGGGGGAGGTTAATTCGGGAAAATTAGAAAAAATGAGGCATTTTTAACTTACGAAAAAGTGATCGGATCTTAATGAAATTTGATATTTAAAAGGATACCGTGTCTCGAAAATTTAATTTTCAATCCAGAACGGATCCGGTGACATTGGGGGAAGTTGGAGGGGGAAGCCTAAAATCTTGGAAAACGCTTAAAGTGGAGGGATCGGAATGAAACTTAGTAAGAAAAATAAGCACAAGTCCTAGATACATGATCGACATAACCGAAACGGATCCGCTCTCTTTGGAGGAGTCGGGGGGAGGGTTAATTTAGAAAAATTAGGAAAAATGAGGTATTTTTAACTTACGAAGGAGTGATCGGATCTTAATAAAATTTCATATTTAGAAGGATTTCGTAACTCAAATGTCTTAGTATAAATCCCCACCGGATCCAGTGTCATTCGGGGGAGTTGGAGGGGGGTGGATATCTTGAGAAAGGCTTAGAGTGGAGAGATCAGGATGAAACTTCGTGGGAAGAATAAGCAAAAGTCCAAGATAGGTGACTGACGTACCCGGACCGGATCCACTTTCTTTGACGGAGTGGGGGGGGGGGTAATTCGGAAAAATTAGAAAAAATGAGGTATTTTTATCTTGCGAACGGATGATCAGATCTTAATGAAATTTTATATTAAGATAGATCATGTGTTTTAGATTTCTTATTATAAATCCTGACCAGATCCGGCGACATTGGGACAGCTAGAGGGGGAAACCGGAAATCTTGGAAAACGTGAAAATTGATGTATCTTTATCTTACGAATGGGTGACCGGATCTCAATGAAACTTGATATATAGAAAGATATCATGTCTCAGATGCTCCATTTTCAACTCAAATTGGATCTAGGGACATAGAGGTTGGAGGTGGAAAATAGAAATCTTGGAAACCGGAAATATTGGATAACGCTTAGAGTAGAGAGATTGGGATGAAACTTGATGGGAAGAATAAGCGCAAGTTCTACATACGTGATTGAAATAACTAGAACGGATCCACTCTCTTTGGGGAAGTTGGGGGGTGGTGTGTTAATTCGGAAAAAATAGAAAAATTGGGGTATTTTTAACTTAAGAATGGGTGACCGGATCTTAATGAAATTTGATATTTAGACGAAACTCATGTCTCAGAACTCTTGTTTAAAATCCCGACCAGATCTGGTGATATTGGGGGGAGTTCGAGGGGGAAACTAAAAATCTTGGAAAACGCTTAGAGTGGAGAGATCGGGATGAAACTTGGTGGGTAGAATAAGCAAATGTCGTAGGGATTCGGATCGTACTGGATCCACTTTCTTTCGTGGAGTTAGGAGGGGTCGACTGCTTTGGTGAGTTTGGGGCTTCTTGATGTGCTAGGACGATGAAATTTTGTAGGCTTGTCAGGGACCTGTACAAACTGACTTGATAAAGCCTTTTTCCCCAATCCGACAATCTGGGGGGGGGGCTGAAGGGAGAGGACAAAATGAGTTATTTTTAACTTACGTGTGGCTGATCGTATCTTAATGAATTTTGATATTTAGAAGGACCTCGTGTCTCAGAGCTCTTGTTTTAAATCCCGACCGGCATTAAGCCTCTGGTTTTCCTTTTAAATCAGTCTATTGATTCTTAGAATTTCGCTAGAGCTTATTCCATATGAGCTCTTGACTCCTCCGACCTCGTCACGAGTGCCATATGAGCTCATAGCTGTTATTTTTAAATAATGCTTAAAAATCCTGCGGCCCCTTCATGGAAATTGTCCTCAGTCATGTCAAATTCCTCCATGGAAAGATCCTCCCGCAACACTCCCTCCCCCCGACACCCCTTTAACATGAAAAAAGCCTCCCTGAAAACGTCTGTACACGACCCAATAACCATTACTATATGTAAACAATGGTCAAAGTTTGTAACTTGCAGCCCCTCCCCAGGGGATTTTGGAGGATTAAGGCTTCCTGAAAGACATAATTATTAGGTTTTTCGATTATTATTTATTATGATAATTTGTGGCAAGTTTTACGCTTGAAAGATTATGTGAATTTATTTCTGACCATTTTTGGTTTAATTGAGCTTTTTACCTCTCTTTGAAAAATTTAGATTTTTGGAAAAAGTCTTCTAAATTAGTCATAAGAAACAAGATATATGAAGCAATTTTATTCTGTATTGCACTTGTAATATTCGTTACACCCATGATGTAATATTCGGCTCCTTGAAAATGACATACACATTTATGCTAAAGTTTTTGTTTTTTTAAATGTTAAAATTAACCTTTTATTGGAAGGAGCATGGTCAAGGGAGGGATATATTAGAAAGAAAACAAAAACTAACCTTCAAGATTGTTGGTTTTAGTTAGGTCAGTGTTTTATTTTCTTTCTTTTTTTGAGCGCTGACGACGACTTGGCGTACTTCTTTGTTGAAATATCTGCTTCTTTTTGTTTTTTCCCTCTTCTGGTTTTCTCCCCGTTTGGTATTTTAATTGTTTGTACATTTTAATTTCATATATAGCCAGTGTTACCTCAGAATGTATTTCAGTCTAATTACCAAGTGAGTTTTAGAAGGTTTTCTTTTTGTATCTTCAATTATCGTGAAGACTTTTTTAGTTTTTAATCCTTTTCCTTTCTATAATAAGTGCTTTTTTTACTAATTTCCAAAGTCTTCTTTTCTTAATCAGCTTTTAAAAAAGGAAAAAACAACCTTGTTAGACATTTTCTTCTAAGTGTAGTAGTTACTTAGCTCTTTTTTGAGAAACCATTTAATTGTAGTTTTTCTTTCAGTTTTTTTGGTGAATTTTTCAAATTGAAGATGGTGACAATTGAAAATGCTAATTTTTGCATATCTGAATTGCTCAAGTCTCGCACTGAGGAACACCTCGAATGCCTTTGCAAATTCATTTCCACAATTGGGAAAACTTATGAAAAAGAATATGATGCCAAAGTAAGTTTATCATTGTATATGGGAGATAAAAAAAAAAATTATCAAATTTGTGTTATTCATAACTTCTAAGCGTGCACAAGCACTGACGGAGTAACTCCTTCAAATGAAGAAGATAAAAGATGAAATGGTTTTATGTTATTTTAAGAACTATTTTTGCCGGCAAACATTGCCAAACTTGCATTGCCAAGGTTGAAGAAATTTCTTTATAAATTATTTTGTTTAAAAGAATTAAGTCTATTAAGTAAAAAAAAACAGTTTTGTGTGTTAGTCATTCCCTCAGTTAAAAAAACAATTTATTTTATAAACCTATTTATTTAACCCACTCAATAGAATAGAATAGAATAGGAATAGAATAGGTTTTATTTGCACAATCTCTCGTAGTCATAAAACTAAATGGCGCTTGTGCTTACAAAAAAGAAAAAAGGATTAAATCAAACGACAAAAAAAATCAGAAGACAAATAGTTTAAAATCAACAATTGTTATACTTTGATACAAAGAAAGGGATGAATGAGTTGGAAAAACGATTTGTGCGTGAAGGAGGTGCTGCTAATCTGTCAAATTTCTTCAACCTAGTACTTCGATGTTTCACTAAAACTGGTGGTAGTATCGATCTGTATTTATCACTTCTGAGAAGATATTGGCCAAATTCAAGGATCAAACTGAGACGACGCTCTTGAAGAGAGGGAATTTGTAAAGTGGATAATGCTAACTTATATTCGGTAAAAGCATCGCACAATATTACTTTGACTGCTCTTTTTTGTATTGACTCAAGCTGGTCACTTAGGTAAATAGTGTTATTGACTTGTGGGCCCCATACGGGACATGCATACTCTAAAATTGGTCGAATGTAAGTAAGATAGGCTATCCTTAGTTGTGTCACTGAAAAACCAAATCGACGCATTAGTATAAGTGTCCGCATCGCACTATTTGCCTTTTTGATAATTGTATCGACATGGAGGCTGAAAGAGCAGTCGATGCTAAACTTGACACCAAGCACTACTGCCGAAGATTCACTAGGATAAGGAGGAGGAGGGCACACAAAGTCTCTCTTCAGGGGATTAAAGCGAAGGATTTTAGTCTTTCCTTCGTTGATTTGGAGGCTGTTCGCAGTACATTCATCTTTGAAGTTGTTGATTATTTCGTTACAGAATTGGGGGACAGCCTCAGACTTCTCAACAATGTACTTCAGTAGGACTGACAAGTCGTCCACATACTTAAATCTTTCTTCATAGCCGGAAAGGATGAAATTTATCACTGCCAAAAACAGTAGACTAGCGAGCCTAGTACCTTGTGGGGCTCCGCATGTAAGCTCGACCCATTCGGAGTCGGTATCTCCTGGGAAAAGACTGTAAACGCACTGATAGCGGGCCTGTAAAAAATTGATCACTAAAAGGAGAATATGTTTTTGCGCACCCATGGTGCGTAGATTTGTGATAGCAACGGAATGGCGAATAAGATCAAAAGCCTTTCGGTAGTCTACGAGGAGAAGGTCGACTATAGCACTTCCTCGGTCGAGCCACTCGACAATGAGATGGTACATCCGTACTAAATAAACAGTTGTGCTGCTGCCTCTTAAGCATCCATACTGATACGGGTCTAGATGTGCAAAGACCTGTGACATAAGTTTGCGGTAAATAAACGTTTCTGCAACTTTAGAAAGGTTCGGAGTTATTGATATAGGCCGGAGTTGATCACAAGATTTTGGACACCTTACTTTTGGAATAACGCGGACATATGCTCTTTTCCAAGCACTAGGGAATACTTGCTGAAGGAAACATTGGTTGATTATAGAAGAGAGTGGCTTAGCGAGAAAAATGGCGAATTCACGTAACAGCTTTACTGGAAGCTCACCTGGGTAGGACGCACAGTTCGCTTTCAGTCTTAGGAGTTCCTTATAAACAGTGAATTCAGAGACCTCACATACGTCCTCAATCTCTGCACCAGCAATGATAGTATCAATTTCTGATTTGGTGATTGATGGAAATAAGGTACAAATGTCAGCAAAAAAAGAATTGACTTCATTAGCTGAGGTTAAGGTACCGTCCTCTTTGAGGAGCCTTAGATCTCTGAGTGTTGTCTTACCGGTAAGTCTTTTTACTGAGGAATGCCATTTGTGGGGGTCTATTGTGAGTAAGGGAGTAATTTTATCCCTCACATACTGCCTCTTGGCACGCTTGTTCAGTTTAACAATATGATTACGCAACTTGGCTGAAGCTACGGTATCACCAGCGATATGAAGGCGACAACGGGTTTTTATTAAATTCTTTAGATCATTGGTTATCCACGGTTTATCAGTGTCACTCACAGTAATGACTTTTACGGGAAAACAAGTCTGAAATTGCTCCTGAAGCAGAGTATTCAGCTTATTGACTTTAATATTAATATCCTGTTCAGAGCAAATGTCCTCAAACTGATAATTACTGATCCAGCGACCAAATGTAGATATCGAGTCCTCAGTAAGTGGTCGCACTGTATATTTGACTCGTTTTGGCTTCAGAATTGCCGAACTGGCTTCCCAGAAGATGATAAAGTGATCAGAATTCAGAGGGGGTCCTAGGGATCTCGGTGCGTAATAAAAGTCTGTCAAGTTTGTAAAAATCAAGTCAAGTATGCTGCCACTTTGATGGGTAGGTATTGTAACGGCTTGTCGCAAATCTAAAATATTTGAAACCCATTGCCTATTAGTTTGATTGAAGTCTCCGGCAATAACAAAGCCAGGAGAGACATGCTTGCGGCGCATTTTGTCTACGAAAAACTGAATGTGTTCAATCAAGTCTTTCCTGTTTTTAGCATTTTCAGGATAATAGACCGAAGCAACAATTAAACATGAAAATCTTTTTGATAAACGTGCAGGTTTGAATTCGGTCCATAATATTTCGTGGTCGAAGTCAAAAGGCTCACTTAACAGCCTTGAGGATAGGTCATTACGAACATAAAGTCCAACGCCTCCTCCTCGACGATTCAAGCCACGATCGTGACGCGTATTAAAGTAGCTTGCGTAACCTTTGATGCGCGCCGATTCGTCAGAAGTGTCCCAACATTCGCTTATTATTATTATTGAGGCGTTGTTCTGCCTGGCAATAACTTCAAGTGCATCAGTTTTGCTGTTCAAAGATCCAGCGTTACACACAAGTATATTTGGCAACTTACTTTTAGCTAAAGGACGTTCGGGCTTAAGAACGGGCGGGCTATCCTGGATGGGGCACAAGGGAGTTTCGTCAAATCTCTTCAGACTCGGTATTTTAGGTGCTCTGGATATCTTGATTTTCACCAGGTTTCGCTCAAACACTTGTTTTGGCGAAGAACAATAGTCACGGCTTGTCACTAGTACCGAAATAGCACACCCCGTACGCCTTTTCTATTTTTCAATCTTCTGTTGCCAAGGCGTCAATGCTAGATGAAAGTAATAATAAGAAGAGTTAAGCTTCTCTTTTCCGTTCTGCTTTCTAACTTTCTCCTCTCTGTTCTCCCTTTTTCAAATAAAGTAGTTGAAGCTAGATGAACGTAATGAAGGAAAAGTTAACATTTTGCCGAATGAGTTGGCTGTTATTCTTTCAAAGTATAACATTTTCTATCCAGAAAAATGTCAAATATTAGATTGAACTTCATTTCATTATTTGTGGTACCATGTTTCAACCGGCCTAAATAGGTGTAGTTTTGCTGGACTTAAAAAAATTAATCTTAAAGCTCCCTTTTTGGCCTTGGTTTAATTTTATGCTGGACTATTTTATATGAGTAGGTGTCAGTGTGACGGCCCAATCCAGAACTCTAGTTGGCTAGGACTGGGTCGTTCCTATGCTCTAGATAAAAGATTCGCTATGATCAGCACTAAAACTAACTTTATTGTAAAAGTTCAATACTAGTATTTTTAAACATTCATTAATATTTATGATGCACTATTTTCAAGTACGTGTATGATATTGTATAGAGATATTGTCAAACTTTCTAAAGCTAAGGGTGATTCCTATCGGATGTAAAGAGTTAGTAGGGCACCCTGAGGGGTCTTAGAGCCTCAAACCCGTCTTGAAATCTTTAGCTTATAATTTCCTGTATTATTTATAATCCCCACATTCTTTGTTCCTTTTCAAATTCATATTGAAATTCAGTCTTTTATATGGGGAGAATTGATTTTTGTTTTCATCTTTTTTCTTCTTTTTTTTACAAGAAAGTAGAATTACAGTGTGAAACCAAAGAGTTGTGGTTTCAATTTACCCTCAAAGCTTTAAATACTATATTTTTTTTCTCTTCATGTCGTTTCCATTAGGTTTAAGATATTCTACAGCTTTGTACGTAAATTTATATGATTTTGTATGTTTTTTTCTCTCTTGTTTTCTTTTATTTTCTCGCAAGTGTCTTTGTTGATTTGCTATGATTAAAAATAACTAAAGAATAACATAGTTTTAAGTTTTTTTTCAAATGATTGCATCTAACATATTTTGAATTTGCCCAACGTCTAAATTTCTTCTATTTGTCTGAAACTAGGAATATGAAGGACTTATAAATTATACTTTGTAAATTTTGAATGACTTAATACTACGTGACTATATTTTTGTTTTATAGAGTTTTTTTCTTCTATCTATTCTGTTTTGGCATCTTTTTATCTATGTTTCATTCCTTCCATATCACCATGGTTCACAATGACCAAAGAATAGGGCTTTGTTTTCTTTTATTATTTTATTACATCTAAAAATTTTGAATTAGTCTAATGCCTGAATAATTTGTCTAAGTGAATACATTAAGAATTTTAAGGACTGCTTTTCTGAAATTCATAAACAGTCAAAGGAAAATATAAAAAAGTTGTTTCTTTCATTCTGGTGGTTTTTCTCTACTGCTGCTTTTTTGGTGCTGCATTGTCACTAAATACGAAAATGGTTTTTGGAAAATTGAAAAAATTTTGGAAAATTGGGTTTTGGAAAATTTGGATTTTTGAAAAATTCCAAAAATAGGAAAAAAATAGAAATGAGTTTTTTGTATTTTATATATCTGTTCTTTTATCTTCTTGCCATTTCTGAAAAACTTGCTGTTCTGAGTAAAATACATCTAATGAAAGGGGGTTAAACGCCAAAAATATTGCCCATGCTTTATTTGGGCAATCAGTCTATGCCTAAAGAAAGAAAAGAACTTTTGTCAGTTTCATCCTAGTTTTGACTTTGTGAGGAATTTGAATTATTACTACTTTTAGGAATGAAGATTTCCAACGAAATAAAAATTGTTAATACTACTGAAGCATTTTTATGAATAATCGTTCGAGGATGTTGAGTGGGTTGGGGGAGGGATTGTTCTGCTCTGTGGATGTAAACATATATATTAACTAAATAACTTAAAAAACTATAAACTGTACTTTATATTTAGTTCAAAAGAGCAGCTGTTGAAGCTAAAAGTTCAGGGAAGCAAATGCACATACAGCTGACAAAGCTCGATGTATATCTTGACGAAATGAGAAAATTGAGCCAGAGTGAAGATTTGTCGTCTGGTATTCGATTGATGTTGATGGAAGTTCTTGATCTAAAGCGAAATCGGTGGGTTCCACACCGGGAAGGAGAAAAACCAAAGACAATCGTGGAAATTCGTGGTAGGTTGCAAAAAGAAAAACTCGAGAAAAAATCATCTTTGCAAGAAAATATTACCAAACAACCTCAGATGAGATACAACCTCCGTCGCAAAGGCGAGATGGTGGACGAAGCAACGAAAGCAAAAAATCTAGTAAGTCTTTTGAGACAGCCATATTGTTAAAAATAGTTCAAAAGTCAGATAACAAAACTCCGGTGTCGGCAAAACCCCCCAGGCCCCGTGGGCATACTTTGTAAGCTATGCGCTGGCGGCATATGTGGCTCTTATAGAAAAGATGGTCGTATTAACTTCATAGAGGGCTGATTTATTTGGAGAGTGAAAGTTCTAGTTCATTTTTAAGAGTCAAAAGAGACCCGAGGGCAACTAGCCTCCCTTTCCCCATGCCCTTTTCCCCCCAAACCCATCCGATAAAAATTTTGATATAGAAATTTTGTTAAAAATAGTTCAAAGGTCAGATACCAAAAACTCAAATGTCGACATAACATCTCATGACCCTGGGGCAGGTGTTGTAAGTTATGCCCTGGGGATATATATAGTTCTTATGGAAGGGATGCTCCTATAAACTACAGAGGGGGCTCGTTCGATTGGAAATTAAAAGTTCTAGTTCACTTTTTAAAAGTCAGTAGTGATCGGAGGGCAGTTAGCCTCCCCCACGCCCTTTTTTCCCAAATACATCAGAAAAAAATCCGGTATCGACACAATCTCCCGGGTCTTGGGGGCAGCCGTTTTGAATTTTACCCTTGGGTGCAAATATGGCTCTTATAGAAGAGATGCTCGTATAAACTTCAGAGAGAGCTCATTTGATTGGACATTAAAGTCCTAGTTCACTTTTTCAGAATCAAAACAGATCGGAGAGTAACTAGCCCTCCCCCCCCCCACGCCGATAAAATTTTGAGATAGCCATTTTATTAAAAATAGTTCAAACGTCAGATATTAAAATCCTGGGGTCGACACAGAATACCAGGGCCCGGGTGCAGTCGTAAGTTTTGCCCTACGGTATATACGGTTCTTATGGAAGTGATGCTCGTGTAAACTTTAGAGAGGGACCGTTGAATTGGAAATCGAAAGTTCTAGTTCACTTTCTAAGAGTCAAAAGTGATGAGAGGGTAGATACCCCTTCCCCGCGCCCTTTTCCCCCAAAAGTACCAGATTAAAATTTAGAGATAAGTATGTTGTTAAAAATTGTTCAAGGTCAGATATCAAAAGCTACGGTGTCGACACAACCCCCCAGGGCCCTGGGCAGGCAATGTAACTTATGCCCTGGGGGCACATATTGTTCTTATGGAAGGGAGGGCTTATTTGGTTAAAAAAAAACTGAAAGTTCTAATTCACCTTTTAAGAGTCAAAAGAGATCCGAGCACAACTAGGCCCCCCCCCCCCCTCCACCACGCCCTTTTTTCCCAAACCCATCAGGTAGAAATTTTGAAATAGCCATTTTTTTTAGAATAGTTCCAACATCAGATAACAAAAGTCCAGTGTCGATACAACCCCCCAGGGCCCGATGTAAAAGTAGCAATGCATTCCCTGGGGTCATATTTGGTTCTTATGGAAGGGATGCTCAGATAAACTTCAGAGAGTGCTCATTTTATTAGAAGTTGAAAGTTCTAGTTTAGTTTTTAAGACTCAGAAGTGATCGAAGGGCAGCTTCCCATGCCCAACACCCTTTTTTCCCCAAATGCATCAGACAAAATTTTGAGATAACCATTTTGTTAAAAATAGCTCAAACATCAGATATTAAAACAGTCGTTGTACGTTGCAGTCGTTGTAAGTTATGCCCCATGGTATATATGGCTCTTATGGAATTGATGCTCGTAGAGGATCAATCATAAACTTCAGAGAGGAACCATTGAATTGGAAATCGAAAATTCTAGTTAACTATTTTAAGAGTCAAAAGTGATCAGAGGGCAGATACCCCCTCCCACGCCCTTTTTCCCCAAAAGTACTAGATTAAAATTTAGAGATAACCATATTGTTAAATGTGGCTCAAAGGCCAGATAACAAAAACTCCAGTGTCGACACAACCCCCCAGGGCCCTGGGCAGGCATTTTAAGTTATGCCCTGGGGGCACATATGGTTCTTACTGAATGGAGGGCTCATTTGATTTAAAAAAAACGGAAAGTTCTAATTCACATTTTAAGAGTCAAAAGAGATCCGATGGCAACTAGCCCCCTCCCCCTCCACGTCCTTTTTTCCCAAACCCATCCGATAAAAGTTTTGACGCAGCCATTTTTTTTAAATAGTTCCAAAATCAGATAACAAAAACTCCAGTGTCGACACAACCCCCCAGGGCTCAAGGGTAGAAGCAATTTATGCCCTGGGGTCATATATGGTTCTTATGGAAGGGATGCTCAGATAAACTTCAGAGAGTGCTCATTTGATCGGAAGTTGAAACTACTAGTCTAGTTTTTAAGAGTTAAAAGTGATCCAAGGGCAGCTACTCCTGCCCAACGCCCTTTTTTCCCCAAATGCATCAGATAAAATTTTTAGATAGCCATTTTGTTACAAATGGTTCAAAGTTCTGATAACAAAAACTCAGGTATCGACACAACCATCCAGGGTCCCGGGGCAGGCATTGCCTTTGGGGCATATATAGTTCTTATGGAAGGAATGCTCATGTGAACTTCAGAGAGGGCTCATTTATTTGGAAAGTGAAATGTCTAGTCTACTTTTTAAGAATCAAAAGGAATCAGAGGGCAACTACCCCCCCCCCCCCACACCTTTATTTCTTCGAATCTATCAAATAATATTTTGAGATAGCCATTTTGTGAAAAATAGTTAAAAGGTCAGATAACAAAAACCCCCAGGGCGTGGGGGCAGGCGTTGTTTACTTTAATACTGAGATTTAGTGATATGCCTGGCAATCTCAATTTCAGGTGCAAGGGCTGTTAGTTCTGTAAGTTGTTTATTGATGCTTTGATGCCTTGTTCACTTTGATGTTTTCTTTACTTGTTTTTTTTTTACGTTGGTATTGATACTTTGATGCTAGTTTTGATACTTTGATGAATATTTGATGTTTAAAAAAACTTTTATTTTGAAATAAGGAATTTTGTTAAAACTTCGTATTCAAAAACGAATAAAATTAATTTAAAAAAAAAGGAAGAAATTTTCCAAAGAAAAGTAAAGGCCATATTAAACTTAACATCAGCAGATACAAATACCTGATAAAACTCAAACTCTAAACGACCAGAAATTACTATTAAAGAATAAAGGAAACCCAAAAGGAACAGAAATTAAATAAACAATCATAGCAATAAAAATTCAACAAGTACTAAAATAAAAAATGAATAAATTTTAAAGCGATTAATGCTTAAATTGAATATGCAAATCAAGCTTAAGACGGAAAAAATATTTTGCTATTGAAGTATAAATGACACCCAAAACGAACAAAAATTAAATAAACAATCAATGCAAATAAACTTACAATAGATACTAATATAAATGCGTAAATAAATCTTCGAGTGAAACCTAAATTGAATATGCAAATCAAGCTTGAAACGAACAAAAATTGCTACAAACAAGAATTTGGATATCGCCCCCTTCTCTCTTTGTAAAAGTCTGAAGCCTATTGTGTCACTGGCGCTTTACTGAAAACGGATTATATTACAAATATTTTCTTTTGCACTTAATAGTGAAAATAGACATAAAAATTTGTAAATTTTTGAACTTATGAATTTGAAATTTGAATTTTCTGTAAAATTTTGAACTGATCACCTTTCAGCAATTAATATTATTATATATCAAATATTCAGTTTAACTTATTAGTTCTTTCTAGACATCTTATTGTTCAAGACGAATATAGTTTCGCTACAAACAAGAGTTTGGATACAACCCCCTTCCTTAACTTTAAAAACCTAAAGCCTACTGTGCCATTGCCGCTTCACTGAAAATGAATTTTATTGCAAATAATTTCTTTTCTAGTTATTACAGCTTTGAAAATGAAAATAAAAATTACAGTGAAATAAAATGTTGAACTGATGATCTTTCCACAATTAACATAATTAAATATCGAATATTCAGTTTGATTTTTCTTGTACTTTTCAAGACTGTTCAAGACACATATAGTTTTCATTAAAGCGCCAACGACGCAGTATGTTTTAGACTTTTTAAGTGAGAGAAGGAAGCGATACCCAAACTTATGTTTGTAGTGATTTTTGTTCGTTTCAAGTCTTGATTTCCATATTCAATTTAAGTTTCACTCGTTTTAAGACTTATTTATTCATTTATATTAGTATCTATTGTATGTTTGTTTGCATTGGTTGTTCATTTAATTTCTGTTCGTTTTGGGTTTCATTTATACTTTAATAGCAAAATATTTTTTTTCGTTTTAAGCTTCATCTGCATATTCAGTTTAAGCATTACTTGCTTCAATTTTATTTATTCATTTATATAAGGGCTTGTTGCATGTTTCTTTGCTATTATTGTTTATTTAATTTCTGTTCCTTTTGGGTTTCATTTATTCTTTAATAGTGATTTCTGGTCGTTTTGAGTTTGAACGGGTATTTGTATCTGCTGATCTTAAGTTCAATAT
The DNA here is from genome assembly GCF_032884065.1 of Artemia franciscana. Classification (NCBI taxonomy): domain Eukaryota; kingdom Metazoa; phylum Arthropoda; class Branchiopoda; order Anostraca; family Artemiidae; genus Artemia; species Artemia franciscana. The sequence goes on along the minus strand of NC_088869.1, from coordinate 58,407,934 downwards.
GGCCTTTACTTTTCTTTGAAAAACCTTCTTTTCGGAAAGTTTTTTTGTAAATTAATCAGTAAAAATCACGAATTTATATGAGAAGAACTAGCCTTGGGGTTTCTTGAAATTACTCTTTATAAAGAAAATGTGAATTAAAGGTTAACTGTAAGAGTGTAATTTACCTCTTTTTTTACCTAAAAGAATATATAAAGATATTTTATCTGTTAAAGATAGGGTTTCTTATTAGATATAATTTAATTTAATAAATGAAGATATTCAAATCTAGAATTTATTTAAAAATAAATCATAATATAAATAAAATGTTAGAATACAAGAAACAATTAGTTTTACATAAAACGAATAAATCTAATAAAATTAAACATCAGACATAATCTAAATAGATAAAATAAATGAAATATAAGACTAGAGTGTTTGATTATATATTAGATAGACATTATAAAATAGATGATAATAAATATTTTACCTTTAGAGTATAGAAAGAATGGTAATGAAATGTATTACAAGACTATTAATAAAAATGTAAAGAACATTTTTACCTCTTGTTTAGCGGTTTCAGTATTGTAAAACATCCAAACATATCTTCTGAGATTTATCATTCTTTACTGATTTGAATTCGTCAGAGGTGTTGGTAGGGCTCATGTAGGGCCTAGATCCCTTCTTGAGCCCCATGAATCCTATTAATTTTACTCAATCAATATGTTTCACTCCCCATTCTCCCAACGTTTTTATTTATGTTTTCTTCCAATTAATACCTTCTTGAAATTCATTTTCTTTACAAACGAGTTCTACTAACCAATATAAACAAGATCCGCTCTCAAATGGTTACACTGGGATATTAAGATCCTTGCTCCGGCTACAATAGCTCATATAGTAAAAATTCAAGGTGCAATAACCACTTCAAAAAATGTGTTTCTTATATATATGCTGTCACATTCTACTTCCACAAATGCAAATCTAGAGCAGTGATATGCTTTGCACCATCCAATTCTTATTTTGTCGCTTCTATACTATCCCCTCGTTACGAAGCCATCTATCTGAATAAATGTGTTCAAATAATCAATTTAAAAAAAAAACCTTTTTCGTGTAAGAGATTAGTAACTCCCCATTGTAATATTATGTTTACCCACAAAAAATATTACCTGTACTTATATATTTATTTATCATGGGATTGTTATACCCAAAGTGCTGTTAATTAAGAAAACAGTTGAACTAAAAATCAAAAAAACTATTCAATAAAACTAATTCGTACCTTAATCTAAAAATACAACTTTATAACATCAAGCGAGATATCTAAAATAAGTTTAGCTTGTAAGTCAGTATTCAAGGGAGGGGTTAGTTGGTTTGAACCCCTCTGAAATGTTTGTCTGACTCGTAAGAAATATTACAATGCTTAAAACCACATTTTTGTGCCTTTTTTCAAGTTTTTTGTAAACCTCCCCTCTTTTGAAGAAAAATCCTGTATAGTTCTGTGATAGCTCGTAATGTGAATGGTAGCAACAAGACAGCCGTATGCGAAAACTGTAGGTCGTTAGAGTAATAATTACTTTTCTCCTGCTTTCTCGAGCTTTCGAGAACCAAAATTAGTCCATCAGAATCAGATTTTTTATTTTGACTCATCGAATCCCAGTGTTAAGTTTGGTGAAACAATGAAGAACCAAAAGGTTATAATGAAGAGCTGGTGGTACCTTTTCTTGTCTTCGTAAATTGTGATTTTTTTAATTGATTTTACTTTCACATAGTATTGTATTTTTAATACATATCCTTGTTGTTTGTTTCTTGACTATAGATAACCATGAGATAAATACTCCGAATCGATTCTTAAAATCAGAGAGACAAGGCCAAGGAGAGAATATTGATGAAAGTTGTCTTAAAATTCCTCACCTCAAAGAATCAGTGCTGAATGAAGAAGAAGTCCTCAATCTTTCAAGTATTAGGACCAGTGCATCTAAGAGTGGGATTGTTCCAACTAAATCTGCCTTGTCAAAGAGTGACATCAGGGCTAGTAGTTTGTACCAGACAAAAGTCAAGGTAGTACATGTTCTCTAGTTAATTTAGGTAGCATTGTGGTATCACCTGCAACAGTGAAATAATTCCTTTTCCATAAATATTAAGGATCTTTCTTTTTTGATAACCCGAAAATTTTTTGTCAAAGAAAATATTTCTAAGGCCCTGACTTGTGGGGCTTTTTTGTATTTTCATCTGAAAAATGTGCCGAATAGTTGACATTCACTGTTTTCATCAGAAAACTTGACCGTTTGTGAACATCAAGGTTTAGATGGGGCTAAAGTGGGCAAATTTGTAATTTTATCAGCATTTTTATCTACCTGTCTAACTGCCCGGTTTAGATTGGCCTCAAAATAAACATTGATTACCATACCCAAGGATTAAAAAGAAGAAATGTAACAAATTACTTTTAAAATCAGAATTTACACATCTGACTGTGTTTATATTTCATTCATTTAACTTACAATTGCTTTATCACCCACAGTTATTAGAAATTTTTTTTTGTTACTATTTTGTTTTGGCAATAACAGAATAAATTTTGGAAAATATCTGGCTCACAATTTGAGGTAAAATTACAAATTTAAATTACACAGTAACACTTGGGTTCAAATTATTCAGATAACAATATTAATTTATGTTTGATTGTCACCCAAGCAGATTCACTGCTTTTTTGCTAGTGCGCAGAGTGGCTACTGAAAATTTGACTCCTAAGTTTATTTCAAGGCTTATATAGTCTGCCTCTACATTTCAAATAGTTCGTGGTAACGAACTGTAGTAAGGAGCGACCCGGCTCAATAGTAACCGAAACTCTAAAAATGGAAATTTGATACCAATAGTTACATCAAAAGAATCGCATTTTAATGCTGATTTTAAATATATAAGTTTCATCAAGTTTATTTTTACCCATCAAAAGTTACGAGCCAGAGAAAATTTGCCTTATTTTAGAAAATAGGAGGAACACCCCTTTGAAGTCATAGAATCTTAACGAAAATCACAACATCGCATTCAGTGTATCAGAGAACACTGTAGAAGTTTCAAGCTCCTATCTACAAAAATGTGGATATTCTTATTTTTGCCAGAAAACCGATCACGGGTGCGTGTTTATTTGTTTGTTTGTTTTTTGTTGTTTTTTTTTTCTTTTTCCCATTGGTGATCGTATCGACCCATTGGTCCTAGTAACAAGAGGGCTCATTCTAACGGGAATTAAAAGCTCTAGTGCCCTTTTTAAGTGACCAGAAAATTGGAGGGCGCCTAGGCCCCCTCCCAAGCTCATTTTATTCCCCAAAGTCACCGAACCAAAATTCTGAGATAGCCATTTTATTCACCATAGTCGAAAAACCTAATAACTATGTCCTTGGGGACGACTTACTCCCTCACAATCCCCGTGGGAGGGGCTGCAAGTTACAAACTTTGACTAATGTTTACATATAGTAATGGTTATTGGGAAGCTCACAGACGTTTTCAGGGGGATTTTTTTGATTTGGGGGTGGGGAGAAGTTGAGAGGGGGGTTACGTGGAAGGATCTTTCTATGGAGGAATTTGTCATGGGGGAAGAGAATTTCAATGAAGGGGCACAGGATTTTCTAGCATTATTTAAAAAAACAATGAAAAAATAAATATAAAAGTTTTTCAACTGAAAGTAAGGAGCAGCATTAAAATTTTAAACGAACAGAAATTATGACGCATATGATGGGTTCACTTTCTCGTAATACCTCGCTCTTTATGCTAAAGCAGTTTTAGTAATTTCAACCATTTATTCTAGGGCCTTTGTGATTCAGGGGTCATTCTTAAGGAATTGGGACAAAATTTCAGCTTTAATTTAAAGAGCGAGGTATTGACGAGGGGGTGAACCCCTCCATACACGTAATAAAAACATACGAATATAGAAGTTTGTTACGCAAGTTAATCCGTTATTTATGTATATTTTTTACTAGTGAAAACGTTCGTAAAAAATTAAAAGTTCTAGTTGCCTTTTTAAATAATCAAAAAATTGGAGGGCAACGAGGCCTCCTTCCCCGCTCCTTTTTTCTCAAAATCTTTCGATTAAAACTATGAGAAAGCCATTTAGCCAAAAAAAATTAATATGCTGTTTTAATTATTTATAGGAGGAGAGCCAAAATCAAAACATGCATTAATTCAAAAACGTTCAGAAATTAAATAAAAATAACAAGTTTTTTAACTGAAAGTAAGGAGTGACATTAAAACTTAAAACGAGCAGAAATTACTCTGTATATGAATGGGGCTTTTCCTCCTCAATGCCCCGCTCTTTACGCTAAAGTTTTTTACTGTTTTGATTAGGTTTGATTACTTGTTTTGATTTTACTGTTGATTAGGTTCTCACATTCAGGTTGTAACATCGTATTTTTAGCTGTACAAAATTTTCAGCTTTCTTCCCGCATCATGGAAATCCGGGCAAAAGAGCATTCACTGTATTTGTCCTTTTCATAAGGATGTTTCACACCACTGAGATATTTTCAACTTTCCATCAGAACACAAATATATATATTTTGATCAGATATAACACAAAATAACAGGACTAAAAAATGAAAGTATCAGCAGATATTCTTTGGTCAGAACGACAGAAGGGTAGACTGATGAGCATAGATTGAGCCTTAATAGCAGCCGATATGCAAATATTGTGCAGTTGTTGCATGAATGCAAGTAACTTAAATGTCGCACATCAGCCCTGCACATTCAGCTTCAAATTCTAATCCATCCTCATATTCTGCACCAGGGTTATTCTGGCTGTTTATAAGACCCATGCTAATAATTTCGTCGTAAACTGAGGCAACTCTTTTCCCTTCTGACCTCAGCTTGTCAAAAGAAACTTTCTCTATCTATGTAAAGTTTCGAGGGGCCGACTCAGGCATTTCACCTCGACACACGAAGCTAAATGTGATGGGCCTCAAGAAACATATGTTGGAAATAAGCTGTTCGTTGTCTGAAAATCGTTTTCTCTGACGGGTTGTTATATGTTCAATTACTAACCAGAACACTTCGACTCGAAATTGCTGTCCTGGATCTTCAGGTTGAGAATCTTGCCATTTCTCCCGGCATGTACTTTTTCTTGGAAACGCATCAAGCTGGTACCTCTGAGCTAATTTCAAGGTCCAATGAAGTAATCTCTAGAAGGTCCTGGATTTTTGACACGAACTTGGAGGCGTTTTCTTTGACGCTTCGAAGGAAATGCTCTCTAGATCCTTTCTTGCTTCATAAACTATGTTCCAGGCCGTTAACCCAATCGTTTTGTCTGGAGATTCCATTAATGAGGGCCAATGACTTCAAATACATCAAGAAACAGTGAACGGTTAGAATTGTTCTGTACTCCGTAAGCTTACTCATTAGTGAGTCGGCTTCGTATGAAGCTTTTGAGTCGAAAGAACTGCTGTTCTCCACTGAAGACAATACATGCACAGCATCGAAGTAAAGGAAAATACCTAAGAAGTGACTTCTCTTTTGCCCACCGACAAGTTTCACCGATTTTATGTGACCTTTTCAACTTCGACTGTCCTTCCTTTGTGTTCTCTACTTATTATCGCCCCAGGCCCATTTGTTTGTGTGACTCAGCAAAGAAACATGAAATTCTATTCATGGTGCCGAACTGATATCTTGCCTCTGCTGCATTGCAATAATCAACGATACAAAGGTTTAGAACACACTTTAGCACCAGATGTAAACCGATTCTGGAAAGCGGTTTTTAATGTGGGTACGTAGTCCGTTAAATTCACCCCTCTTGTTAGAAGCACCGTCAAACGATTCCCCAACAATATTTTCGTATTTACGTCCATGCTCTTTGATCTTGGCTAGTAGAAGATTGTTCATACCCATGCTGAATGAATCTTGGACGGGTGCCACATCAAAGAACCGTTCGAGAATTTCTTAGTCTTTCACATGTCTTAAACGATAGAAGTCTGGTCCATGGCCCCAGCGTCCCGAGTTTTGTCCATTTGGTTGCTGTACCTATTTTGGGATGTTTTTTTTATAAGGTTTATACCCGGGATTGTTAGAAGCTCAAGCCTCTCCTGGTCGCCGTGTGCTCTAAAAGGTGATCCTTGTCTCCCCAGCAGCTTCATGACCTCGAAAACGAGATTCAGTTCTTTAATGTTTTTTATGATCTGGTCTCTCCGTTTACTCGCCAAAGTGCTGTTTATGTACCATCAAATGTATCGGCAATTTTCAGCTTGAGCGTATGCTTGAGCGTATGCTTGAGCTGCAGGGTATATGCTTGTGCGATGTGACCTTTCAAATTTTCATGTTCCTCGATATTCCTATGGGCATGCATAAAATTGGTGAACCCAGCAACAAACTGCAACTTTTCGTTGGAAAATGCGATACATATGCTGCAAAGAATTGATTTTACTTTCTGTTCTCTATTTTCAAGAGTAACCCAGGATCGTGAGACGGAACCAGGGGTAAGTTTCCTGTATTGAATCGAAGCCAAGTCAAAGCTAGGTTTTTCTATTAGATGCCGTGTAGGCTGGAACGGATGTGACCTCGTGAAATTTAATTTCTCGGCTAGTATCGAATTCGGCAGTAAAGAGTAGGAAATAAACACGCTTACTGGCAAAATTGGTTCACCATCAGCTAGCCTTGCGTCCAACTCATCACTTCTAGTTTGGTTCAGAAATGACGTAGATTCCTCCACTACTGGTTCCACTGGTCCGGAAAGCATCACAATATTTGATGGTGTTGGCTCACCCTCTAACGAAACTGGTTTGATGTTGTTTGCTTCTTCAATGTGGTCAAAAAAATGGAACATAAGCACAAGAACACCCAGGCACACAAGAAGCCAAGGTAGGATGAAGTTCTCTAGACTTCTGTAAAAAGTTGCATGGCGCTGAAGCCAGAACACTAAATCTCGGTTCAAATTCACTTTTAGACCATCCGCCAACAAAATCAGGTTTTGTCTATGTTTAATGATCGGACAGGGTTTTGCCCCAATCCAAGGATTGTGAAAGAATACGATCCAATCATTGGCCTTTGGTTTTATGAAAGCAAAACCTAAAAAAAAAATGGCTGAAGAAAAAACAATGCTGCCTTTTTAGGCGTCGCGTGGCCAGGCGTAATCTTCTAAGACTGAAAAAAAAACATAAAAACTTAAAAGTTAAATGGAGGCAACAATAACGTACCAACAACAACAATAACCGTGCCAATAGAAATGATATAATGGAAGCAGCCTCAATAGATTGACAGGATTTTTTATTTCAAAATCTGCCACCAAGTCATTAACAGTGACAGTCCTGCGAAAAAATGCTTAGAATCTAAGACCAACTTTAAAAAACTTCGAATCCTTTCCCACAAGAAAAAAAAATGGCAAAAACTTTACTGACCTTAGTTGTCCGTATAAACGGTATTATTGTCGGAAAGTTTTTTTTCTTCGCTTCAGTGTCTCAACTTTTTCATCAATCAAGTCGTCCATCTTCTTAAAAGTTTAAAACTGGTGAACACGATAGCCGAAATTTTGCAATTTTTCTAAGTTAAAATCCTTTTACTTCGGAAAATAAGATAAATTTATTATTTAAAACTTTCCATTAGAACACCTTGATGCTCCATAAGGCTGTGTACCGTCTCTCCTACTAGCCTGTAACCGAACCGGGCATACACTTGTAACCGAAACAAACAAGAATCCAACTTCTGAGTTAAGTGACAACCTGTGGGTTATATTTTTCAGATTTCAACCAAGGAAAGATCCTTTTAATAGCAGCATTCTTGTCTTCCTCGGGCAGGATGCTGATATCTACCCTAAATCTGTACGTAGGCCTGCAATAACACAGCCAAAATAATGTCAAGCGGATTTTATTATTGAATATTATGTCGACTGCACACTTGTACGTAGAAAAAAAAATATAAACGACCGGCCCAAAACCGAACGGTCCAGGGGGCAAATTGCCCCCATGCCCCCGGTCCTGTCCGCCTCTGGGAACGAACAACCGTTCCATTAGTATTATAGTTCATGTTTTATGTTGACAAAAAAAAAACACTATTAAGAAGGAAGAGAGGATTCAAAAAGAAAATGTGAATAATCTTCTAAGATTTGTTGAATAGAATTTAATAAATGGTTCACTTCTATAACATAACATAAATAGAATCTTAACGAAAATCGCACCATCAGATTCAGCGTATCAGAGAACCCTACTATAGAAGTTTCAAGCTCCTATCTACAAAAATGTGGAATTTTGCCTAGAATGTCGCGTGAGGGCTCATTTTAACGGAAATTAAAAGTTATAGTGCCCCTTTTTAAGTGACCAAAAAAATTGAAGGGTACCTAAGCCCCCTCCCACGCACATTTTTTCCCCAAAGTCACCAGATCATAATTCTGGGATAGCCTTTCTGTTGAGCTTAATCGAAAACCTAATAAATATGTCTGTGAGGACGAATTAATCCCCCACAGTCCCCGGGGGAGGGGCTGCAAGTTACTAACTTTGACCATTTTTTACATATAGTAATGGTTATTATGAAATGTACAGACGTTTTCAGGGGGACTTTTTTGCATTAGAGTGGGGGTGGGTCGGGGAGAGGAGGTTAACTGGGAGTATCTTTCCATGGAGGAATTTATCATGAGGGAAGAGAATTTCCATGAAGGGGGTGCAGGATTTTCTAGCATTATTAAAAAAAAAAAACAATGAAAAAATATTTTTTTTTCGACTGGAAGTAATGAGTAGCATTAAAACTTAAAAAAAAACATAAGATATTATGTATATAAGGGGGTTCGTCTCCTCCAAAATACCTTTATTTTTAGTAATTTCAACTATTTATTCTACGACCTTTGTGATTCAGGGGTCATTCTTAAAGATTTGTTATAAAATTCAAGCTTTAGTGTAAAGAGTGAGGTATTGACGAGGGGGCAAACCCCCTCATATATGCCATAAAAATACACAAATATAGAAGTTAGTTAAGTAAGTTGACTCATAAGGTACGTATGTTTATTACTAACAAAAACGTTCGTACTAAAAATTAAAAAATCTAGTTGCATTTTTAAGTAACCGACAATTGGAGGGTAACTAGGCCTTCTCCTCCACCTCTTTTTTATCAAAATCGTCTGATAAAAACTAGTAGAAAGTCATGTAGCAAAAAAAACAATAATATGCAAATATAGTTTTAATTATTCATGTGCAGTGAACCAAAATCACAACATGCATTAATTCAAAAACGTTCAGAAATTAAATTAAAAAAAAACTAGTTTTTTTAAACTCCAAGTAAGGAGTGACATTAAAACTTAAAACGAACAGAAATTATTCCGTATATGAAAGGGGTTCTCCCCCTCCACAACGCCTCTCTCTCTTTACGCTAAAGTTTTTTTTATTGTTTTAAAAAGTAGAGTTGTGACAAAGAGTCAAACTTTAGCGCAAAGAGCAGGTGTTGCGGAGGGGACAACCCCTTTCATATACAGAATCATTTCGGTTTGTTTTCAGTTTTAATGTCGCTCCTTACTTGCAGTTAAAAAACTTCTTTTGTTATTTAATTAGCTCGAAAGAGTTTCAAGTAACACTTGAATGTTTTATCAGTCATTTTCAGCAATTCATGTTACTTGACTCTTCCTGTCTTGTTTGGTACTAACTTTGAGCAGACGGGGATGTGTTCAAGACCAGAAATCAAATGATGTCCATGTGCATAAAGAAAAATTGTTGGTTTCCGGTCTATTTTTTTCAATCTTGTACTTTCTTAAGGCGTTTTAGTGTCCAACCAGGGAACCACAACTACTTCTTGCAATTGTTATTTGAGTTATCAAATTTATTATTAAAGTCGACAATTTTGTAGCTATTAATTAAATGTTCACAGTTACAGTTAATATAATTAGCCTTCACAGTTAGTTATTGCTTATCTTATGCAGTCCTCTACTGAGTCTAAATCTACAAAAAAAGGATTTATGCACCAAAATTTACAAGTCAAATTAATTATTATTATTAAACTAAAATTGTTGAAATCTATCTTTATATAACAAGATACGGGTATATCTAAACCGTAGTTTGTATTTATTCGTTTTCTTTACAGTCGTTTTGTATTTGATTTGCCTGTATACAGGGCTGTCACAAAACTGTTTTAGCCTTGTCCTTCATGTCTAAGTGTGTTAATTCAGTGTATAGCCTTGAACATTCTTGTTGATATGTCTCTTAATTACAGAATTTTGAGATAGCTATTGCACAGAAACTGAAATTGGAAACACTTATGCATGACCATCCTAAAAAAACAGTCAATGATGTAATGAAAACACTCATTGGTTTCAAAATGATCGATGCCGAAAAAAAGCTTGATGTTCTGGTTCACATCCTGTATGTCAAGGTAGGTTTTTCTTTGCCTTATTTTGAAACATAAATTCAAATTGATGAAAAAACAGTCAATGATGTAATGAAAACACTCATTGGTTTCAAAATGATCGATGCCGAAAAGAAGCTTGATGTTCTGGTTCACATCCTGTATGTCAAGGTAGGTTTTTCTTTGCCTTATTTTGAAACATAAATTCAAATTGATGAAAAAACAGTCAATGATGTAATGAAAACACTCATTGGTTTCAAAATTATCGATGCCGAAAAGAAGCTTGATGTTCTGGTTCACATCCTGTATGTCAAGGTAGGTTTTTCTTTGCCTTATTTTGAAACATAAATTCAAATTGATGAAAGCACAGTCAATGATGTAATGAAAACACTCATTGGTTTCAAAATGATCGATGCCGAAAAGAAGCTTGATGTTCTGGTTCACATCCTGTATGTCAAGGTAGGTTTTTCTTTGCCTTATTTTGAAACATAAATTCAAATTGATGAAAAAACAGTCAATGATGTAATGAAAACACTCATTGGTTTCAAAATGATCGATGCCGAAAAGAAGCTTGATATTCTGGTTCACATCCTGTATCTCAAGGTAGGTTTTTCTTGATAATGAATGAATGAATGAACTTTATTACCCGTAAAGTATAAAAAACACAAAGTACGGAGTATTATAAATAAATAAACAAAAACAAATACGATAAACAGCGAAGAAATACAAAATTCAAACTAACAAAAGACAATATGGATTAATCAACCAGTATCAATATGGAAAAAAGGCTGCAGAGGGTCATAAACGTGAATAAAGTTGACAGTCTTTTTACATAAATCATCACTGGAAGACCGAATCCGAGAAGGCACATCTACTAAACCAAATCGAGCAATTATTTTTTTGTTTCGGTGTCATCTAGGAAGCCGGAGGAGGAATTTGCAATATCTGGAATAAGCCGTACGTAGAGTATGTCGATCTTTCTTACGAAACAGATGAGCCATGCCTGATAAAAACAAAAGCACAGGGGCGCAATAAGCGTTATAAATCATGCACAAACTGTTGCGGTTGTAACGGCTTTTGTTTGGGGATATTTTTCCGTAAGCGACGCGTAGGTTTTTCACGGCTTGATTCACTAGGGATGAACAGGTAGCGGAAAGTGTTGGGCCGAATCACAGACCAAGCCAACTAACTAAAGAAGAACATGGTAGAACTGCAGTCCCAGTAACGAATGGAGCGACCGCATAAGGGCTATTAAAACAAATAAACTCGCATTTAGACGCATTAACTGACAGTCCAATCTTAGATAGTTCATTGGTTAATATAGTAAAATTAGAAAGCAATCCACGGCGAGTCCGGGCAACAAGAAGAACGTCATCTGCATATGCAATAGAAGACAAACCAGTATTACCGTAAAAAACAGAACTTCTAAGGGGACGCAGGCACGATGCAAGCACGCATTTAGATATACTAGGAGACAATACGGCACCTTGCCGAACTCCCTTATTAATTTTTACCGGGTCAGATATTTGGCCATTCCAGGTAAGATGAATTTTAGACTTTGAATACCAAGAAGACAATAAACTTAGTACGGAAGGATTAACACCTGAAGACGCAAGGGAAAATAGAGCCTGAGAGTGCACAATATTGTCGAAAGCTCCAGAAATATCAACAGTAAGACAGTATAAAGACATTTTTGCTTTTACGGCATCTTTCATGAGTCAGCTTAAAACATGATGTGCATGGGAGCAACCGAAACTTTTCCGAAAACCAAATTGAAAAGGCGTAAAATCACAATTCGACTCAATTTCTGGTAGTAACAGATGTTCAAGCAACTTATTTAAGAAACACGATACTGTAATGGGACGATAATTCATACATGATGTAGAGCCCTTGCCTCGCTTTTGAATAGACGTTACACGGCCACAAAGGAAACTATCAGGAACAAGCGACTGTGCTAAGCAAGACTGGAAAAATATTTGTAAATGGTTAAGTAGAGCAGGACAATCATAAGCAAAAAATCGGTAAGAAAGGCCGTCACCATCAAGGCTATTTGAATGCTTAATTTTTCTTAAAGCCCGGCGAATTTCAGATATTGCTACAGGCTGGACATGAGCCTGCAGGAGACGGTATGGTAAAAGCGGTTTAAGCAACTTATAATAAAAAGACTGAAGAAAACTATTAAATACACTGAACACACGCTTATAATGATCAACAAAATTAGCTAGCTGGAGACAAGATAGGGTAGATGGGGAACATTTCTCACTATTAATAACCTTATTCCAGGAGGCCTTATCGGTGGGGCCTGGCCATGCATTCAAGCGTGCCCTCTTCAAACTGGCCTTATATTCAAGTTTACACTTTTGTTTCACAGAGAAAACAGCTCCGGAAGATGGTCGGTCACATGATATCCACATACGTAGTCAAAATTTGGCTTTTTGCTTAGCACGTTTTACTTCAGGATCAACGTTCCAATTAGGCTTTCTTGTACCAATCCTAACTTTATCCACAGGCACTGCAGCTTTGGAAGCTGATTTAAGGCAATGGACGATTTGACAATAATAGAAATTTAGGTCAACTGTACTTGAAGGCGAGGAAACTGACGTTTGCAGCAGGTGATATGGCACTTTTATGGTCGAGAGTAAAGCAGTTAGCGTATCAAGGTATAGTGGGACATTAGCACGATCCCAATTCAACTTCATATGCCACTTCGGCTGAGCCGAAAGTATTTTGCCAGATAGCTCACAGGACAAATTACAGCTAAGAATAAGGTGATCGTCGTCAATCTTCTCTTCGTCCACACTGACAATCGATGATATTAAGCTGGAACTGGAAGAGATCACGTGATCCAGGTTCGATTTTGAACAGCCTCTGTTATGAATATACGTGAATGGGAGGCTCTTAACTGCGACGTGATATATGCTAGGAAGTGATTCTAGCAAGAGGATTGATCTATCGGAGGTACCAAGAATGTCACAGTTAAGGTCACCAGCTAAAACCCAATTTAGGTCTTTCAAACGTAGACTTTCGAGTAGAGACTTTAAACTGGAGCAACATTTAGCGAAAGATGTGAACGATGCTATAGAACGTCGATCGCAAGGTAAGTAAACGTTTATAAAGGCGGTACTGTCACATTGAATCGCTAAGATGTTATCATCACAATGAATCACAGAGGGCTTTGATGGGGAATGGAAAAAAATTGCTAGGCCACCGGAAGGGCGGCCTCTAGTTTGCTTGGCCTCTTGCGAAAAGAAATGGTGGACAGAAGATCGCTTCAGGCTAGAAACGTTTGATTTGGTCAAAAGATGTTCTTGCAAGAACACTATGTCATGGACTAATAATTCATTAATTAACAAGTCTTTGTCTTTTGTGCCGCTAATATTAAGAGAAGCAAAACTTAAAATAGTGGCTTGGTTCATTTTGGAGCAGAGTTCAGAGCGCGTTTTATCACTGGGCAATTCATACTATAGGAAACATGAGCTTCGCCGCAGTTGGCACATTTCGGAGCCTCTAAGCAAGGATTGTCTTTAGTATTGGAGTGGCATCCAGAACATTTAGAGCACTTCATCTCATTCGGGGCACATGGGCAGTGAGCTAACGAATGATGGAAACTTTGGCATCTAAGACACCGTCTGGGCAATTCTTTGTATTCCGTTATTTTAAAAGACTCGTAACCCAAGCGCAGACCTGTAGCGATGGCAGATTTTAGTGCAGCGGAATCAAGGAACTCTAAACGGAATGTATGAGAAGAGCCGATCTGGCTGGCCTCAACAAGACCAGGAATAACGGAGATGAGTATACTGCTAGAAACACTGTCGGGAAGTCCCCTAATTACTCCAAGAGGTTTGCGATCAATCACTTTAGCAAGAATATTTGGATAGCTCGCAACAGCAGATGCGGCAAGAGAATTGGCGGAAACTTTATCCCGCGTAACAACAACCCATCTTTTCCTTACCGGATCGGACTTTACCGACACAATACCGTCATGTCCGGCGAAAGAATCAAGCTTTTCCTTGCGAGAAACGGGGTCTCTTAGTTCTGGAGGCGGATATTTAAGAACAACGGCGTACGAGGGTTTGTGATTGGTACCCTTACTATCTGAGACCAAAGAACTATTAATAGACGTTGTTGGACTATTGAGGTGAGCAAGCGATTTTAACTGATCAAGGCACTGGTTGACTTTGGCGGTAAGGATAGAATAAGCTGACGCCGGAATGCTAGGGACTTCAGAGGGGGATTTGATCACGAACTCTGGAATATCAATATTTTCTGCAGAGCAGCGAGAAAGAGTAGCGATAATGTCCGACAATGAACTATTCTTAGCACTGGGTCCCGAACGACGAGGTATAGGCTCATCTGGGAAGCAATTGCTATATAAAAGTTTCTTAGCTCCAAGAACATCTTCATACGGGAAAAAATCACTAGCGTATTTCACAATAGACTGATGGTCCAACCCCTCATCGAGATTGTGCTGAGCAAAATTCAAAACTGGGCAATAATAAAGCGTACTGGTATTCCAATTGTCCATGATAAGCAAATTTCACTCACGGCTCGGCATCAGTCCAAAAACAATTAAGTGAAAAAGGTATATCCACAGAGAAGTTCTCAATAAGCACAATTATGAAATGATCCACACTGGCTAAATGAATGCAATGAGAATAAATAATAACTTATCTTTGAGTGGGGCTAGTAATCCAGTGATTTGCAAGTAATCCGAATATTTCAATGCACGACTCAGATGATAGTAGTGCTGAATACTAACTCACAGCCACAATCCATAAATAATCCTTAAGCCGTAATCGTATACAAGTTTATAAATTTATCGAACAAGTTTCAATTACAAGTTCAAAAGTATTTCACTCGTTATTTATTCCAAACAGGTACAGAGTTAATCCGGCTTAAATTCAATTAGTTGTTGACTGGTCAAATCACACGTCACAAATTATCAGAGCTAGCGAAATGCGACTGCACTGAATGAATGCTAGATGCGAACTGTCTAAGTTCGCATTAAAGTGAATAATCACTTTAAGAATGTTTTTCAAAAAGAAGTTTTTCAATGAAAAGTATAGAGGCATGTTAAAATGTCACATAATAATTCGAACTTTAAAGGAACAAAAATAACTATAAATGCGCAAATGAAACATGTTACAAATTAAAATTAGAATTTTATCCCATTAAACGTAAAGATAACAAATACTGCTATGGATTAAGAAATGAATCTCAAAACGAACACAAATTAAACTGAAGTCAATTCAAATTTGAAAAAAAAACACAAACAGGAATAGGGCTACTACTACTACTATTAACAACTCACTGCAGCGCGAAGCCGCCTGAAGCTGACATAGATGTGCAAGGGACTTCTCTACCCCAATCGATTCAAAGTTCCCCTCTTTACGCCTTCCCTAGAAATCCCAATTTTTTAAATTCTTTCTTACAGCTTCTTCCAATTGCATTTGGGAACGACGTGCTTTTCGTTCAGCCCTAAATGGCTGGCAAAAATTGACGATCTTTGGTCATCCTTGATGCGTAGAAGGTGTCCTAGCCATCTCAACTTTTATCTCATTATAACCCTAGAAGGCAGGATAGATCCACCTACGTTTTTGGACTGCTTACTGTTTGTAATTCACAATTTGAACAGCTTACGGGTTTCCCAAAGAATTTTTAAACAATTCCCCTAGAAAATATCTAACAAAGTCTCCTTTATCTTTCAAAGCAGTCACTTTTCAGACCCATACACGCACACTGTTATTATTGTAGCTTTCTATTGTAGCTTTCTACCGAATCAGGATAATAATCCTGATTTGCAGACTTATATCCCTGTTTTTCCTACCTTATTTCTATTGCAAAAAGACACCCTGGACCTTGGCTATTTGACTTTTAACATCTTTATTGTTTCCGCCATCTTTTATTACAATTCTACCCATGGAATTAAAACCATCTGTTTCATCGATCTACTCGTCACCTGACATTACTTTCTTACCCGACATCGCCTTCTCACCGTCATTTATTCCGAGTCTAAGGGACTTGGTCTATTTAACATTAATCTTCAAGCCTAATCTTGCCCTCTGAATTGTAAAAACCTTCCAAAAATACATTCATTTTGCTAAAATTTTCATCTAGGAAACTCAAATCGTCAGCATAATCCAAGTCTAGAAGAGTTTTACTTTGTAAATTGATTCAATGCTCTCCCATAACCTTTGCTGTGTCCCTTAGGACAAAGTCTATCAAAATAATTCATATAAATGGGGATAGAAGGCAACTCTACTTAACTCCTGACCCAATCAGAAGCCAGTTAGTGACCTAATTCTCAACCTTAAACGCGGCTATGATGTTTTTGTACATAACAATTATCACTTTAGTGTGTTTATCGGGTATACCATGCAAGGATTTAACCTTTGCTAAAGCTCTGCTATCGACTGAAGCAAACGCTTGTTTATAATTTGTATAACTGAGGACTAAAGGGGTCTAAAGACTCAGATGCTATATGATGCTCATAATCTAGAGAGGGAAAAGTTAGTTGATACTTTGTTTTCTTCTTTTAAAACTTTATCTATAGTATCTTTAAGTCTAAAAAGTATCATCATACTAAGTAATTTACTCCCTGCATAAACCAAGTTAATGCCTCTATAATAACCTAACTCAGTCATGTCACCTTTTTTATTGTGTGCTTTAATGAAAGATTCCTATAATTGCTATGTACTTTCCCATATTCAAAATCATATTCATAATCATCAGTAATTTATCTCGAACTTCACAACCCTCGTATCTTGAAAAGAAAATTAAATGAAAAAAACTAGTTTTTTTAACTGTAAGTAAGGAGCGACATTAAAATTTAAAACGAACAGAAATTACTCCGTATATGAAATGGGTTGTCCCCTCTTCAACGTCTCGCTCTTTACCCTAAAGTTTGACTCTTTGCCACAATTCTACTTTTTAAAACAATTAAAAGCTCCCCAACCAGCCCCTTTCATAAAACTGTTTTTGATATCTTGTTTGTTTGATACCCCTTAGGACATCTGATCTTTTTTTGTACTTTTTCTTTTTCTGCTCAATTTTACGGGTAGAGGAATTTTCCCAGTGATTATTTTCCATGGGGGGATAAATACCGGTTCCCAAGGAGATAATGCTAACGATGGTTAAAAGTGATATTCCTCGTGTTTTAAAATAGGCACTTTGTGTCGAGACCTTCGTGTGTGTGAATCTGTTGATTTCTGCATATAAAAGCCAAGAAGGAAAAGCAAAATCTAGCGAAAACTCAGGAATGATTTAGAACTAAGAGAAGGGTTTCGTTAACACAGCCAAAAATGGGGCGAAGACTTCGTAAAGATCACTAAAGAAGATGCAGGCTACTGGTCAAAGAGGTCATTCGAGTTAATACCAAAATATTTTGAATCTCGAAAGGGAAGCTCATTGTTTGGTTTTCGCTAATGGTACGTAAGTATCAAAGTGGGAAAAACAAAAGTACATTTATAAATGTAACTTGATACAACAGGATCCAATACTATAGTTAAAATAGAATGAGAAGGAAATGGATGATGAGAATTTAGGCAAAGTGTATATGGTGCAAGCTATCTAACTTGATTTCATACTGTAGATTGTAACCGGTCAAAATGCTAGAGGGTCTCCACATTGAATCTCCAGCTATATGTGATATTTGGCTAACTAGGCCTCTAATAGTGTAATTTATGCCAAGTATCCCTCTAATGTGATTTCTTAACATTCCGATTCCTCTTAATTTGTTTTTCATTATCTTGTTATATTTCCGTTCTTCTTCTTTTGTGTTTCGAAAATTAACTTCAGTTTCCTTTTAGGCCACTGGCAAGCCAATATGCGCTCTTGAATATGCTAAACTCTGTAAGTTGTTGTCTGAGAGAGGCTTGCCTGGAGGTCCTAGGAAAGTCAGTTTTCGTCAGCTTCTTCTCAACAGATGTCAGCAGAGTTTTGAAAAACAAATGAAGGACAAAGAAGAAACTGTATCTATATTAAATGCTTTGCAGGATGCTGATACAGAAGAAAAGAAGGCAAAACTGCTAGTCAAGCTGAATAAGAGAAAAGAGGAAGAAAAACGTAATTTGTTAGGAAATGTGAGGTATGTTTTTTTCCTTTTCAACAGTATATCACAACATATCGTTTCGATGTATGTTAAACACGCGTGTTTCTTGTGACTTTTTTTTTGTCGAAATATAATAATGGCTAGCTGTGGGTTGTCGATTTAGAATTTATATCGACCTTATGTGATTTCCAGGTACCAAGTTTGATAAAGAATTTCGAATATTGTGATAATTTATTGTTATAAAAAAAAATCAAAAATCGATACAAATTTCCAAAAAAAATAAACAATTTCTTTTTCATAAATAAAAATTGTCGAGATGTCAAAAAATTTGTTGATTCGTCATCCGAAAATATTGCTTTGACAAAGTAACAGATTGCATTAAACATTACCAATTTTTATTATAAATGTTCTATTTTGGCATATATGTTTATTTTTTGAATGAAATAGAATTAAAAGGGGAAATTTTGATACAAGAAATAAAGTTGTTTTGTGAAAACAGTTTTTTAAATCTGTTTTTCTTTGTTTTCTATTGACATACTCTTTTTCATGAAAGAAAAGAATTTGTATATTTTTGTTTTTCTACAAGAATCAATAGCTCGGCTTGCTTATTTGTATGCTGGAGAAACTTTTCAACATTAATCCTGCCATAAATAGTTTGTTTAATTTAGTTTTATATCTCCTCAAGGTGACCTGGAAAGTAAAACTTGGGATCATTCTAAGAAAATTCTATCTATGCTCTTTGACAACCTGGAGACACTTACACTGTTTTGATTTATTTAAATCGTAAGAACAGAAGTAGTAACAGTAGTAGCCCTGAATGTTTCAACTTAATGTCCCTATTCGTTCTCGATATATTGTGGAGGTGTCTCATTGATAGCCATACACAAAGTGCCTTTTAGTTTAGTTTTAAAGAAACATTTAGTTTTAAAACATTATGGCCTAATTGCATAAGTTTGAGGAGTTGACATACCCCACATCCCTAGAGACGTAGCTACTGGACGCTTCTACTATGCTGAACAAAATGGCTGTGTCAAAATTCTGACTGGATGTGTTTCGAAAATAAATGGGCTGCGGGGGAGGGTTGCTTGCCCTCCTACCTCTTTTGACTCTTAAGAAGGCCACTAAAACTTTTAATTTCCAATTGAACTGGCTCCTTTCAAAGTTTCAACGATATTTCTAACTATTATAGAGTGCCTGTTTCTATGATATTGTTTATAAGCCCTTTTGAAACCCTGCATATCTATAGTTTTTTCGTTTAATTGAAACTCGCTTAAACTTCCCCTGAAAGTTTAATCTTAATACGCTTAGTATCATTAGTTATACTAACAGTAGTGGTAGTATTAATACTATACACATAGTGCCTTCTGGCTTGTTCAGGAATCCCTACAACTTACCCTTAAACTTCTAACTGGATAAGGTAAGACGTTCTCGAGATATTCCATTGTCACATTTTTTATTTCTACATGCACATAGTTCGTTTTGATTTAGCTCAACATCCGTCTAAATATTGCTGCAATATAGTCTGCGTAGTGTCAATAGTTACAGTACCATCAGTAGGAATACGCGCTTTGCATCTTCGGTCTCTTTAACATCCCCTTCAACACACGCTAGAAGTTTTTACTTCATACCATCAACCGTTCCTGAAGAATTTCTGATATGACCAGGTGATACCCTGTGTTGTCATAGTGTGCTTTGATTTAGTTTTATACAGTTTCAATGTTTCTCAAATATTTCGCCCTAACATCCTTAGTTTTAGCAGCAGCAGCAATAATATTAAGAGTAGTATCAATAGTAGTAGTCTAAGCCTTAGTGGCAGTAGTAGTAGTAGTAGAACTGCTAATGGTAGTAGCAATGCAGCAAGTATGAGTAGAAGTAGTAGTATTAGGATGCAAAAATGTTGTTTTGATTAATTCAATATCCCCACAGCAAGCCCCGTTTGTTCACACACTAAACAAGCCAACTTCACACACCAAACAAGCGAACTTCACACACCAAGCAAGCCAACTTCACGCACCAAACTGTTCTTAAGATTGACATCTAGCAAAGTAGCATACAGACGGTGTCTTTGGACCCAGTTAACCATCCCCCCTCAAAATTCCTTAAAAATTTACCTTCATGCGCTTAGGCATAGTTGTAATTGTAGTCACAGTAGTAGCATTGGCATTGAGAAGTATAATTATTAATAATAGCGCTGGTACTAACAGTAGCAGTAGTATTAACTTATTGTCTTTTGGTCAGTTGAATATCCCTCTTATTAAGTCTTAGGGGTTTCAGCTTAATTCCATTAACCATTGCTGTGGCGACGCTGATATGTCCTTTTGATAACCTGTATTTTCATATACTTTTTAAAATTTTTATCTCAGTTCTCTTAGCTTTACAACCAGTAGCAATAGAAATAGTTTTTGAAGTAGTAGTATCAGTAGTAGTAAATGTTGTAATGACAGTAGTCTTATTAGTAAGCGTGCTCATATTGCCTTTTGGTCAGATGATCTTCCCCTTTAAGCATTTTCTGAAAGTTCAACCTAATTCCCAAATCAATTCTTGAGACAAACTCTTATGACAATGTCCAAGCACAGGCAAATATTGCCTTTTTGATCATTTCCCTTATCATTTCCTGAAAGCTCCGTATTAATATTCTCAGTCATACCTGAGTCACGCTCTTTTGACAATTCTTATAACCTACAGATAACTATTTTTTTTATCTAGTTCAACATTCCTCTCAACATTCTCTAAAAGGCTCACCTGATAGTCCTTTGTCTTTTTGAAAAATAAAGTTCAAAGGCTTCAAACATGCATACCTTTCCTAATAACATTAACTATATGTAAATAATAAATGAATTGCCTAACTTAAATTCCTTGCCCTTCAGACTGTGTTGACTTTACCAAAGATATAACTACTGGACCCTCCAACAATGTTGAAAAAAAATAGCTCTCTTAAAATTTTGATCAGATGTATTTTGGGGAATGATAGGCTAGTGGGAGGGGGAGGGGCTGGTTACCCGCCATTCTATTTTTAAAAGGGTTCTAGAAGTTCCGAATTAATTAGAGCTTAACTAGATTCTTTACTAGAACTTTACTAGACTAAAGGCTGACATCCCCAAAGACATAATTACTGTATGTTTCAACAGTTCTGAACAAAATTGCGCTCTTAAACTTTTAATGCGATATGTTTTGGAGAATGATAGGCCAAGGGGGGGGGGTGGAGGGCTGGTTGCCATCCATTCACTTTTTATTCTTAAATAAGAATACTGTAATAGAACTTATGATTTACATAGAACTTTACTAAACTTTTTACTACACTAAAACTAGGAAACTCATTACCAATCAAATGAGCTTCCTCTTCACACGACCACTCCTTCAATAAAAACTTTATATGGCTTTTGAAGCATAACTTAGAACCCTTGTCCCAGACTCTCTGATATTGTGTCTACCTCGAAGGCCTTGCTGTTTGATCTTTGGACTGTTTTTTGAATAAATGACTATCCTAAAGTTTCTATCGTATGTATTTGTGGAAAATAGGACGCTAGGGGGGAGTGGTGTTATAGTTGCCCTCCGATCATTTTGATTCTTAAAAAGGAACTTCTGACTTACAATGCAATGAGCCCCCTCTGAGGTTTATATGACCATTCTATCTATAAAACCTTTTATGCCCCCGAGGCATAGCTTCCAACCCTTGCTGGATATTTTTGAAGAAATTATGGAAATAGGGGGAGGGGGTCTTGGCTGCCTTTCGATTACTTTTGACTATTAAAAACGGAACTAGAACGTTCCATTTCGAATCAAATGGGACCTTTTTGAAGTTTCTTTTCTATACGAAGCACCATGGTCTAAAAAAACATGAAAAATTAATAATACAGTGTTCCCACATCGTTCTTTACTTAAGCAGCGCTGTTGTGCGCTACACAAATCGAATCTAAATCACCGCTCAAAGTTGATCAAATCACCGCTCAAATTTTTTCTACTAGCACTCGGTAAAAACAGCACTTCGGTGCTTGTGATCCACAGGACTAATCGAATTTTATTACAAATATAATTAGATAGACTGTTATTGCAATGATTTATTACAATTAAATCACTTTTCGGAGTCACAATGTTAAAGTAACAAATGTAATAACTCTCAATCATATTTTTTTATTCTCTATAGTTTTGATTATTATTGGGATTTTCATCTACCTTATTTTTTATTTTGTTGATGTTTACGCAAATATAAAGCACATTCTAAAATAATAATAAAAAAAAATAAAAAAAAACTGCTATTTTATAGCAAAGCGTAAATTTCATTTTGAAGCAGTGATATTGATTTTTCCTGTTATTGTTTTCAATTTGACTTGGTTATTATTTTAAGTTTTGGTCGTTCTTTGTTTCATCTCTTCATCCATAGTGGTAAATGGTATTTTGATGCTTTATGTAATTGTCAGTTTTGACATCTCCTCGCTTTAGGTTTATGTATTCATTCATGATAATTTCTTTTCATTTTAGTAGGGCCTAATTGTAATATTTCTTCCAGATTTACTGGGGAATTATTCAAGTTGAAGATTTTTAAAATTGAAGTTATGAATTTCTTTCTATCTGAGTTACTTAGGTCGCGCACTGAGGAACACCTTGAATGTCTCTGCGAGTTAGTTTCTACAATTGGTAAAACCCATGAAGAAGAATCCAACGTAAGTTCAACAATAAAAATTCCCTTCGACATTCTATTCAAAATAGAAAGTAGAAGCTGTTTATCAATTTAACAATAAGTGAGTTTAGTGAAAATTAATTCAATTAATTTCTATTTTTTTTATTGCTTCATTTACGGCATTTGAGGTATCAAATTCTTGTCAACAAGTTGTCTTTGTCTTGCAACCTTCAAATTATAATCAGCCATGTGTTTGAGATGAGATATTTGAGCATAAATTGGAGTTGGTCTCAAGAGTTATAAAATATGTGTTTTAGTCTTTGATCACATAAAACCATTGAATTAGCAACCTAGTTTTGATCCCAACTAGATTTAGCTAATCCAGGTCGAGGAAAATAGCATCATTGTCAATGATAATGTGAGTGTTTTGTAAATAAAGATTTAACAACATGAATACCATTATAAAAAAATTATTAACTTGTAAAAAAAATGTAACTGGAAATCAAACACAATTCAGACACTGACAAAAAAGTATTGCATTAAAAATCATTAGGAACCTGAAATTTTCTCTTATTTTTCAAGAGATCTAGTTGGATTCTATTGGTCTCTTGCTTCTTTATTTTTGCTTTTTTCTCTTACAAAAATATGGAAATGCTGCTGTGACTGACACTTGGAGTACCAAAAACTGAAAATGAAGGTCGTTTCGAGGGTATTTATTTGAAACGTAACTGGACACGAAATTACAAACATTAAGTA
Source organism: Artemia franciscana (assembly GCF_032884065.1). Taxonomy (NCBI): domain Eukaryota; kingdom Metazoa; phylum Arthropoda; class Branchiopoda; order Anostraca; family Artemiidae; genus Artemia; species Artemia franciscana. The sequence continues at coordinate 58,384,250 of NC_088869.1, read as the reverse complement.
CATTTCAAACGGCGCGTCTGGTAACCTTACCAATGTTTGTTTTGTTTTTTTGTCATAAAATGCTAAACTTATTCAAAGCTGTACAAGGAGAATGTTTTCTTTTGTCTTTTCTTTTCAAGCGTAGGTTAGAAAAAAAATTTGAATTCATACGTTAAAGGCGACGCCATATATATATATATATATATATATATATATATATATATATATATATATATATATATATATATATATATATATATAGCACGTTCTCTATATATATATATAGCGCATTCTCATTAACCCTTGTGTTCTATTGCAGTTTTTTCAAAGATATTTGATTAAAGCAAGTCCAGTTACAAACAATGATATCTAATAAGCTTCAAAGCTTTGGCTTCCTTTTTTAAGGTTTTTGAATTCTTGTAATCCCTTGTTTTTTAATTTTAATTTTATTTTTTTATTTTTTATCTTTTTTTAGTTTTTTTATTTTTTTTCTTTATAGTTTTTTTTAGTTGTTTAACTTTTTTTAGTTTTTATGGCGCTTGGTATTAACCAAGTGACATATAGCAATCGCAAATTCTATCGGTCTGTCGGTCTGTCTGTCGGTCCCGGTTTTGCTACTTTAGGCATTTACAGGTAAGCTAGGACGATGAAATTTGGCAGGCGTATCAGGGACTGGACCAAATTAAATTAGAAATAGTCCTTTTCCCGATTTGACCTTTTGGACGTGCTAGGATGATGAAAATTGGTAGGTGTGTCAGGGAGCTGTACAAATTGACTTGATAAAGTCGTTTTCCCGGATTCGACCATCTGGGGGGACTAAAGGGAGAGGAAAAATTAAAAAAATGAGGTATTTATAACTTAAGAGTGGGTGATCGGATCTTAATGAATTTTGTTATTTAGAAGGACATTGTGACTCAGCTCTTATTTTAAATCCCGACCGGTATTAAGCCTCTAATTTCCTTTTAAATCTATCTATTGATTGGTAGAATTTTGTTAGAGCTCATACCATATGAGCTCTTGACTCTTAGCTCTTCTGGCATCGTCACAAGTACCTATGAGCTCTTAGCTCTTGTTTTTACGGCACTTGGTATTAAACCAAGTGACATATAGCGATCGCAAATTCTGTCGGTCCGTCTGTCGGTACCGGTTGTCCCACTTTACGCACTTCCAGGTAAGTTGGAACGATGAAATTTGGTAGGCCTATCAGGGACCGGGCCAGATTAAATTAGAAATAGTATTATCCCGATTTTACCATCTGGGGGGGAGTGGGGGCCGGTTAATTTGGAAAAAAATAGAAAAAATGAAGTATTTTTAACTTGCTAAGGGGTGATGGGATCTTAATGAAATTCAATGTTTAGAAGTATGTTGTGTCTCAGAGCTCTTGCTTCAAATCCGAACCAGATCTGGTGATATTGGGGGGACTTGGGTGGGGGAACCTAAAATCTGAACCTAAGAGTGGGGTAAGATCTTCCCAGTAAGATCTGGGAACCTAAGAGTCATTAAGGGAAAGGAAGTTGGGGGGGGGGACTGGAAATTTTGGAAAACACTTAAAGCGGAGAGATCAGGATGAAACTTGGTGGGAAGAATAAAAACAAGTCCAAAATACGTGACTGACATAACCGGAACGGATCCGCTCTGAATCCGGTGACATATGGGGGAGTTGGGGGGACCTAAAATCTTGGAAAACGCTCAGAGTAGAGGGATCGGGATGAAACTTGGTGAGAACAATAAGCAGAAGTCCTAGATACGTGACTGACATAACCGGACTGGATCCACCCTCTTCGGTGGAGTTTGGGGGGGGGAGTAATTCGGAAAAATTAGAAAAATGAGGTATTTGTAACTTACGAACGGGTGATCAGATCTTAATGAAATTTGATTTTTAGAAGGATCTTGTGCTTTAGAGCTCTTATTTTAAATCCCGACCAGATCCGGTGATATTGGGGGGATTTGGAGGGGGAAACCGGAATTCTTGGAAAACCTGAAAATTGAGGTATCTTTATCTTACGAATGGGCGATTGGATCTTAATGGAACTTGATACATAGACGGATCTTATGACTGAGATGCTCCATTTTCAATTCGAACAGGATCCGGGGACATAGGGAGTTGGAGGGGGGAAACGGAAATCTTGGAAAACGCTAAATTGGAGAAATGGGGATAAAACTTGATGGGAAGAATAAGCACAAGTTATAGATACGTGGTTGACATAATTGGAACGGATCTGTTCACTTTGGAGGAGCTGGGGGTGTTGATTTGGAAAAAGTAATAAAATCGAGGAACTTTAACCTAAGAATGGGTGACCGGATCTTAATGAAATTTGATATTTAGAAGAAACTCATGTCTCAGAGCTCTTATTTCAAATTCCGACCAGATCTGTTGACAAGGGGGGGAGTTGGAGGGGAAAACTGGAAATCTTGGAAAAGGCTTAGAGTAGAGAAATCGGGATGAAACTTGGTGGGTAGAATAAACAAATATTGTGGATACGGGATTGACGTAACCGTACTAGATCCACTTTCTTTGGGGGAGTTAGGGGGTGGGGTTCAGTGTTTTGGTGAGTTTGGTGCTTCTGGACGTGCTAGGACGATGGAAATTGGTAGGTGTGTGCGCGAGCTGCACAAATTGACTTGATAAAGTCGTTTTACATGATTAGACCATCTGGGGGACTGAAGGGAGAGGAAAAAGTAGAAAAAATGAGGTGTTTGTAACTTACAAGTAGGTGATCAGATCTTAATGAATTTTAATATTTAGAAGGACCTCGTGACTCAAAGCTCTTATTCTAAATCCCGATTGGCATTAGCCTTCGATTTTCCTTTTAAATCAATCTATTGATTCTTAGAATTTTGCTAGAGCTCATACCATATGAGCTCTTGGCTCGTCTGGCCTCGTCACAAGTGCCATATGAGCTCTTAGCTCTTGTTATAGTTTTTTCTTCATTTTTATTTTATTTTTCTTCTTTATTTTTTTGTTGTTTTTTTTTTCCGGAACGTGCCCCAGCAACACGCGTGCAAGGTTCTAATTTTTAATTGTGTAAAACTCTTGTGTAAAACTATATACAACTGGTAATTTCTCTGATATACTCTGGTAATTCCTCGACACGCATTCTTTTTCTACTTTCTCTTTCAGCCGCAAGTCAGGTTTCGCGTTTGCTCTTTGACTGCAATTTCTCTCTGACCTGCAAGCCTAAATCCCCCTCCCTCTAAAGCAACACGTATGCAAGGTGCTAACTTTTAACTGCGTAAAACTTGTGGATATACAATTTTCTTCGCAGTCCCATTGTCTTTGTATATAAATAGATCGTCCAGTTTACTGACTCTAGAACTTGCAACATATAATTGTCCATGGGAAAAACAATCCGTATTAAGATCTATACCGCATTTTTCTAATGATTGCCCTTGAGCTTTGTTGATGGTGATTGCAAATGCTAATCAAATTGGGAATTGCAATCTTTTAAATTGAAAAGGCCGATCCGTTGGGATCATGGGAATGCGAGGAATAAGAGCAGCCTCACCCTCGGAAGGCCCTGTCAAGATTGTCGCCTCTATTAGGTTTTCCATTGTTTTTTTAAGGCAAGTCGCGTGCAATTGCAAAGCTTTGGTGGGCTAATATTTCGCAACAGTGTTATTGGTATGCCTAGAGATCCCCTGGAGATCCAGGGAATTTAATAATTTTGATGGATAGTTTCATTTGATTCCAGAACTTTGTCGACTGACTTGTAAATGACTGCCTTGTCTCGAATCTTGGGTCAGAATAATATTGTTGATTCGTGGACGTATTTGTTCTTAGTTACCAGAATCGCTCGTTCACATAGCCATTTATGATTTTTATAATTGGTTAGAATATTCGGAAACACTTTTTCAACCAAATCATTTTTTGACGTCTCTAAATTACAATATTTCTCGGGTAGGCCAGTCAACTTTAGGATCCGCCAAAGAGCTTTTCGATCGACTGAGTCAAATGCAGCACGGAAGTCAATGAAGGCAATAAATGCTTTCTGTCGGAACTCTGTGGTCTTCTCTACTATTTGTCGAATCGTGAAAATCTGCTCGATGGTTGAACGATCCGACATAAAACCAGCTTGCTCCGGTCGCCGGATTTTTCGAATGATGCTCCGACATCGATCCAGCAGGACCATTGAAAACAGTTTGCCAGGGACTGACAGTAGGGTTATTCCCTGGTAGTTGGAGCAGTCGCTTCTCGAGCCTTTTCTCTTCCATAAGGGGATGATGACACCCTTCCGCCAATCCTCAGGAATTATCTCTGTTTGCCAGATTGTAGAGAACAGGGTGTGTAGAAACAGGAGCATTGCAGGACCTCCATATTTTAGCAGCTCTGAGTTTAAGCCACAGATACCCGCAGCTTTATTATTCTTGAGTCTTTTTACTGCATGTCCAATTTCTGAGGGGCTGAAAGGCTCATGTTCCAGGTCTTTGACTGCAAGGTTGGCTGGGACTATCATTAGGAGGCGCAGACGGACCAGTATTGTTGAGGAGCGAACAAAAGTGGTCCTTCCACCGCTCAAGACAAGAACCTTCGTCAGAGAGAAGTGCACCATCCCTGGACAGGACGGGACCCAAGGTGGGAGTTTTATTTTCAGTGAGGTCTCGGAGATGCTTGAATAGGCTGCCCATGTCTTTCTTTTTTGCAGCTAGCTCAATTTCATTGGCTTTCCTTGCAACAAACTGGGTTCTATCCCGGTGAATGAGTCTGTTCCGCACTCCATTGAGCCTCCGATATGTGGTCCTGTCCCCAAGAAGTCTTGCCTTCCGTCTTTGCTCTATGACTTGCAGTGTTTCATTAGTTAGCCACGATTTCTTTGGATAACTCCTCTTGCCAAGCACTAGTTGTGCTGCTTCACTGGTCTGCAATTTAAAATACTTCCAGAGATCTTCGCTGCTATTAAGTGAGCCAAGGGCCTCGAAGCGATTCAATATCTCGATACTGTACTTCTGTTGAGTATCTGGTTCCTTTAGTTTCCCAATATCTGCAGCGACGGGTTTTCTTTTCGATCGTTGTGCATGGAGGCGAAGCCGAAGATCGGCGCACACAAGCCTATGGTCTGCGTTTCCAAGCTCTGCTGATCTGTAAGTTCTGCAGTTCTTCACCAATGATCTCCAGCGTTTGGAAATAATGACGTAGTCAATCATCTTCTTTGTACGACCGTCATTACTATACCACGTGTACTGATGAATAGTTTTGCGTTGGAAGTAGGTGTTTGCAATGTAAAGGTCGTGAGATCGGCACAGTTCAAGTAAGCGGAGCCCATTGTCGTTAAGTGGGTCGGGGGATACAGGACCAACTGTGCCACACCATAAACCCATATCATCGCGCACTGTCGCATTAAATTCGCCAAGGAGAGCAGTTATATCATGGGGGGTACTGTTGCAAGGCATCTGGACAAAGCAGAGTAGAAATCCTCCTTAGTTGCATCATCAGAATCGTTGGTCGGGGCATAGCATATGATGACAGTCATCTTGCCATGCTTGTGTCCAAAGCGGGCCTTCATTAATCTGTCCGATACAGCTTCGTGTAAAAGTAAGGCCTTTCTTGTAAGGCTATTTAGTGCAAGGCCAACACCATTCCTTCTTGAGCTTCCTCCAGACCAGAGCAATGAGTCACTGTTACCTATTCGCTCTTCTCCGCTTCCGGTAAGACGTGTTTCTGTAAGACCTGCAATTGACACTTTATTCTTGCGAAGTTCTTCAGAGAGTAGGTTCTTTGACGCAGGTTCATTCAAAGTCAAGACATTACAGGTGGCTATTCGTAGCCCCCTTCGGTCCATAAGGTTTAGTCTGTCATCTTTCTGACGTCGTCAGCATGTCCATTGACGCGCGATGGTCGAGATCTTAAAAGGGAATCCGGGTCCAAGGCTATATTGTCACTTTTCGTAGCACTTAATTTTCGGGTGGAGGGTCGCTAGCCCAACCGACCCTAGGCCTGGAATCTGATTAGAGCTAGGTTAAACCTTGGTACTGAGATTCCCGGGGTGGGCTCCACCCGCCACATGAGGTTGCGGCCGTCCTGATCGGAGTGTTTTATTAGGGGAGAAACCCCATATCCAGAGGCACGTGGTCAGCAGACAGAGACTGCCTCATTCCGGACGAACTCCATTCACCTCCCATGGTCGGCGCAAGCCCGTTCTTTCAAATCACGACAGGGGTGCGCCAAGGATGTGCAGTGGCCCCAGAGCTCTTCAATGTCATCATAGATTACGTTATGACAAAAACCACTTCACGTCTCAGCTTTGGGCTCAAATTTGGAGATCATACCATCACAGATGTCGATTTTGCCGATAGCCTGGCCATTCTGGCGGACTCCATGGAGCAGCTGCTGGAAGCGCTCCGAATTCTGCGAGAAGAGGCTGCCAAAGTAGGACTGCATATAAACTGGAACAAAACTAAAATTATGGCCATAGACCCGTCTTCTCCTGCTGTTAACTCTCCAGTTAGCCTGGACAGCACCACTAGCATCGAGGTTGTTAAAGACTTCACCTACCTGGGCTCCGTAATTTCTTCAAATGGCTCACTTCTCCCCGAGCTGCAGGCAAGATTATCTAAAGCGTCTTCTGTCATGGGTAGACTGAATCGTCACCTCTGGCGAAAACCAAATATCAGTTGCACAACGAAACTGCGGAACTTCAACGCTCTAGTCGGTTCTGTGATGCTTTACGGAGCTGAGACATGGCAAGCATCAGCTGCAACCCTCAAGAAAATAGACGTATTTCATGCAAAGAGCCTGAGGAGGATTGAGGGCCTACGATGGTCTGACTTCGTCAGCAATGAAAAGCTTCTGCAGCTCACAAAGCAGTCTTGGTTTTCGACTCAAGCAGCCGAGCGAACCTTACGATGGTTCGGGCATCTGCTTCGAATGCCACCACATCTACCCGCAAAGATGATCTATGACTTCGACCCTATCAAAGTTGGTTGGAAGCGACCAAGAGGCCGACCGAAGAAACGTTGGTCCGACAGCCTGTCCGAGTTCTTGGCGATGGCAAACATCAGACAGGGCGAAGAGCAAATACTCGCCATGGACCGAAGTAGGTGGAGGAGGCAGACGTCACTCTCTACGCCGAGCAGTGCCCGGCAGGAGACTTAAGTCAAGTAAGTCAAGTCAAGTCTAAATTACAGAATTTAGGAGGCAGTTGTATACGTTCTGAAATTCAGTCAACTGGGAGCTTTCCGTTTCCAATTGCCAGCAATTGATCTGAAAATATTTCAGCAGAGTGATCGTTTTGCAATCGGACACGCATATTTATAGTTAATTTTAATGTCTTTACGTGTACCCATAAATTAGAATTTTTAAGGCAAGCATTCATTTCGTCTGCAGGTGTCGATCTAGGAATGTCAGGTAATGTTTGCCTGAAATCTCCGGCAAGCAATATTAATGTGCGGCCAAAGAGTTTGGAATTTCCTCGTAAATCTTGCAATGATCGGTCAAGAGCCTCGAGCGATTTTTTGTGCCATTGTGCACTCGTCCCAAACAATAATTTTGCATAACTGGAATACTTTACCTATCCCAGATGATTTGGAAATGTTGCACGTGGGAGTATCTGTAGACTGCATATTGAGAGGCAATTTCAAAGTGGAATGAGCAGTTCTTTCACCAAGGAGCAACGTTGTGGCTATTCCGGACGACGCAAGGGCCAACGCTATATCATTTTTGGATTGAATTGATGACGTAAATTGGACCTTCCTCATCTGGCCCTTTCTCTTTGAGCCGCAAGCCTGGTTTTGCGTTGCTCTGGTGTTTCCTCCTGGTGTTCCCTTTTTGGTGACATTGTAGGATAATTATACACGCATTGCTTTTGTAATACAGCGACACGCCTTCTGTTTTTACTATCTCTATCAGCCGCAAGCCTGGTTTCGCGTTGTGAAGATGACCTTGCGGTGCACTGAATGAAAAATCACCATGCTTGGCCAAAGGAAGGGGCACAAAGCAATATCCTCGACTTTTAGTACCAAACACAATTACTGGCAATGATGGTTACCAACAATCTAGAAGAAGATCTACTGAAGATGGTGGTAAAAAAGCAATAATAATGAAGCATAACAGTACCACCATCGAAGTAGATAACCAGTGGGTTGTTCCATATTCACCTTTATTATCAAAAACACTTAATGCACACATAGATGTTTAACACTGTAACTCCGTAAAGGCAATCAAATACATATGTAAATACGTCAAAAAAGGCAGCGACTTGGCAGTTTTTGGCTTGCAGTCCGAAATCAGTGATATCGATGAAATCGTATAATCTCAGGCTGGAAGATACATAAGCAGTAATGAAGGTGTTTGGTGAATTCTTTCATTTTTGATACATGAACGAAGTCCAACTGTTGTTCACTTAGCGGTACATTTACAGAATGGTCAACGTGGTTAGTTTTTGGAATCCAACGTGCAACAAACAGCCCTGAATCCACCGGATACAACGTTAACTGCTTTCTTTTCGTTATGTCAAAAAAATTCTTTTGCAAAAAAAAAACTGTTGTATACTGAAGTGCCTTCGTGTTACACGTGGAGTGCTAAAAATAAATCATTTGAACGTCGAAAACAGGGTAAGTCGGTCAATGGCCAACCTACCATCTTCAAAGATACCACGATAGGAAGACTACACCATTCACTCCAATCAACATGAATGCTTCTTTCTCCGCCTGCTTTTGGTGAATCTACCCGGTCCGACGTCCTTTGAGTATTTGAGAACTGTAAACGGCACTATACACGTCACTTACCGTACTGCTTGCCAAGCTCTGAATTTATTGGAGAATGACCAACACTGGGATAACTGCATCAATGACGCGTGCGAAACGTCAACTTCAAGTCAAATTCGTGCATTGTTTGGAATCTTATTAACAACTTGCTCTCCTTCAGCTCCTACAGGGTTACGGGAGAAATATTTAACCCACCAAATCATTGCAATGCCACAGGACTTGCCGTAAAAAAACGACAATGGAAAACGTATTAGAGGCAACAATCTTAACAGGGCCTTCTGGGGGTGAGGCTGTTCTTATTCCTCGCCTTCCCATGATTCCAACGGATCTGCCTTTTCAATTTCAAAAGATTGCAATTCCCAATTCGATTAACATTTGCAATCACCATCAACAAAGCTCAAGGGCAATCATAAGAAAATGCGGTAAAAATTAGGTATTTTAACTTACGAAGGAGTGATCGGATCTTAATGAAATATCTTATTTAGAAGGAACTCGTAACTCAGATCTCTTATTTTAAATCCTGACTGGATCCAGTGTCATCGGGGGGAGTTGGGGGGGACAGAAGTCATGGAAAAGGCTTGGAGTGGAAAAATCAGGATGAAACTTGGTTGGAAGAATAAGCACAAGTCCAAGATACGTGACTGACATAACCGGACCGGATCCGCTCTCTTTGGGGTAGTTGGTGGGGGTGGTAATTTGGAAAAATTAGAAAAAATGAGGTTTTTGTAACCTACGAACAGGTAATCAGATTTTAATGATATTGGGCATTTAGAAGGATCCTGTGCTTTAGAGCTTTTATTTTAAGTCTTGGCCAGATCTGGTGACATTGTGGGGAGTTTGAGGGTTAACTGGAAATCTTGGAAACGTGAAAATTGAGATATGTTTATCTTACGAATGGGTGATCAGATCTTAATTAAACTTGATATATAGAAAGTCTTATGTCTTAGATGCTCCATCTTGAATTCAAATCGGATCCAAGGATATAGGGGGTTTGAGGGGGGAAACAGAAATCTTGGAAACTGGAAATCTTGGAAACTGGAAATCTTGGAAAACTCTTATAGTGGAGAGATGGGGATAAAACTTGATGGGAAGAATAAGCACAAGTTCTAGATACGTAATTGACATAATTGGAACGAATTCGCTCTCTTTTGGGGACTTGGGGAGTGTTCATTCGGAAGAATTACATAAAATGAGGTATTTTTAACTTAAGAACGGGTGACCAGATCTTACTGATATTTTATATCTAGAAGGAATATTTGTCTTAGAACTCTTAATTTAAATCCCGACCAGATCTGGTGACATTGGGGGGACTTGGAGGGGGAACCGAAAAATTTGGAAAACACTTTGAGTGGAGAGATCAGGATGAAACTTAGTGGGAAGAATAATCACAAGTCCTAGATATGTGATTGACATAACCGGACTGGATCCGCTCTCTGGGGAGTCGGAGGGGTGTTAATTCGGAAAAATTAGAAAAATTGAGGTATTTTCAACTTAAGAACGGTTGACCGTTCGTGAGGTATTTTTAAATTTGATATTTAGAAGGAAATCGTGTCTCAGAGCTCTTATTTTAAATCCCGACCAGATCTGGCGAAATTAGGGGTGAGTTTGAGGGGGAAACCGGAAATCTTGAAAAATGCTTAGTGGCGAGATCGGGATGAAACTTGATGGGTAGAATAAGCAATTGTCGTAGATACGTAATTGACGTAACCGGACTGGATCTACCCTCTTTTGGGGAGTTAGAGGGGTCCAGTGCTTTGGCTAGTTCGGTGCTTCTGGACGTTCTACGATGATGAAAATTGGTAGGCGTGTCAGGGACCTGCACAAATGGTCTTGATAAAGTCGTTTTCCTCAATTCGACCATCTGGGCAGGGGCTGACGGGAGAGGAAAAATTAGAGAAAATGAGGTATTTTTAACTTACGAGTGGGTGATCGGATCATAATGAATTTTGAGATTTAGAAGGACCTCGTGTCTCAGAGCTCTTATTTTAAATCCCGACTGGCATTAAGCCTGATTTTCCTCTTAAATTAATCTATTGACTGTTAGAATTTTGCTAGAGCTCATGCAATATGAGCTCTTGGCTCTTCCGACTTCGTCACAAGTGCCATATGAGCTCTTAGCTCTTGTATATTTTTAGAAAGAAACTTGATTTATGTTTAAAAAGTCTTAGACAAAGAAAAATAATATGTCCAAATAAATATCAGAATACCAAATAGGTTTAAAAAATGAGCTTCACTCATCTTCTACAAAATAATAATCTTGATATGCTTGAACATACGCTTCCTTTTCAGATGCGCTCATCAATGCGATTTTCCCCTCGTCAATTTCTCTGATTGTATATGCCTTCCCATTGGAAAAAACTGTAGGGGCTTCTTCATCTTCATCATTGGTTTCCACAGCTTCAATTACATCGGCTACATTGTTGCTGTCAACTGCTTCACCAAGTAGTATAGATGTCGGTACTTTAGCAGAGAAGCCAAAGCTTAACCTACTGTTTTCATCCACGGCACCAAAACTATATTCTTCGTCACTCATTTCTTTCAAGGCTTTAGCGGAATCAGATGATAGAGATGCACCAAGATTATTACCTCCTTCAACTATCTTTTCATGCTGCAGCAATACAGACATAATATCAGATGAACGAATAGAAGTATCAGCTGAAATCATTTTTGGTGTACTGGCAACCAGTGACTCGACAGCAATTGACTCTTCTGTTCGTATTGTTGATCCAACCAACCAAGTCGGTTGCTCCTTCTTTTTCTTCTCCCTAGTCTTAGCCTCAGCATCATCACCAATACGTATTTGAAGACGAGACTCCTCAATAGTTCCTCGTTTTGCTCCAACTTCGGTCCAAGCTGCCACAGGCCCTTCTCTCTTGATACCTTTGGTTTTATCTAATACTCGATTGATGGCAATTATATCTGACGGCTCTGGTTCTAAGATCTTAGGATCCAATTTAATATTCTCTACCTGTTGAAGGAGGTGCCAAATAGGCTCTATCTGCTCATTGTATCGTTTAAGAACCATTCTACCATCCTGTCTGTTAATCGCAGATTCGTCTTCTTCAACGGTGCTTTGACAATTGTTACAAATTAGAAATCGCTCTCTATCACTTTGGTCTGGATTCTTAAGACGATCTATCTCTAAAACATCGAAAGTCTTCCCACAGGAAACGTTAATATTTGTATCTGTACATTTGTATCTCGAACATCGTGTTGCATCCATTTGAGCCGCTTCCATTTTCCTCCTCATGTGATCTAGCTTGTACTTGACAACATTTACAAACGACTTATAATTAATAAAACAATAATTGTATGTAACTACTTTTTCATCAGGCCCTGTCTCTGATATCATCCTGATTTGTACTATCTTGTCTTTTTTCAATGTATTTATCCGACTCTTTAGCATCTTTATATCAAACCGTAAAAGTGCAGCCAGGTCAGTTTCCTTCATACAAGGATTTCTGATCAGCATATCTAATATTAAACGGTCTTCTGTTTGATAAAATCCTCTACTGACTAAACGAACCAACTGTTTCAAATCATTTGGAATTTCTGTGACAAATTGATCCTCCATTTGTCTTGCTTTAAAGATCTTTGCTCAATTCAGCTCAACTACCCATTTACCGTACTGAGAAAGGGTTATCATATTTTAGTTTTGTGTTTTGTTTTAAGGTTTTTTTTTATATTCTTATAAGTTTATTCTGCACTGAGGACGGTCTTGACCAAAATATTTGTGTATTTTTCATTTTTTTTTTCACTGGCTGTTATTTGTCCTTGTTCTTCTTTTCTTTCCGATTTTGTGTTTTGGCGTCATGTACTATGTTAGGGCATCATATGATCATTTTTATGACTTCATATAAGTATTTTCTTATATGATGTCATGCATAGAATGGAGTAATCAAATCCAGTAACCAAAGTAGTCAAAATCCAAAAACGTGTCAAAAATAAAATTGAAGAGAAAAGACACGCGTGGCTAGAAGAAAAGTCGCGGTGTGGCTGAAAATTCAAATGAAGAGCAAAGACACACGCTGTTAGAAGACCTTGTCCTTGTTCTTCTTTTCTTTCCGATTTTGTGTTTTGGCGTCATGTTTTGGGCATCATATGATCATTTTTATGACTTCATATAAGTATTTTCTTATATGATGTCATGCATAGAATGGAGTAATCAAATCCAGTAACCAAAGTAGTCAAAATCCAAAAACGTGTCAAAAATAAAATTGAAGAGAAAAGACACGCGTGGCTAGAAGAAAAGTCGCGGTGTGGCTGAAAATTCAAATTCAGAAGAGCAAAGACAGACGCTGTTAGAAGACATGTGACACCGAGCATATCAGCAAGTCAAAATGAGAATGAAGAGCAAATACCCTTGCAATTAGAAGACATACGACACCGAACATGTGAGCGACTCGATGAAAATAAACCTGGATAGCGAGAATCAAAATTGAAAATGATAGCGATGATGATCGGGCCTGGGATTTTGACAGGATAAGGTCATCAATCCCTACTATACTTTTGTTTTAAAAAAACAAAGGTTCGGTGATATCCTTGGAACTAATCCTTGATTCAGTTCCAAACGAACTTAGCTGGGTTTCGGTGAAATACTAGGTAAATCTTTATTAAGTGCTAAAACGATCTAGAAAGGAACTTTATTTCTATTAGATATTGCGAAAATGAATGAAGATGGTGAAAAAAGCCGCTAACTCTAGCTCAGTGCAAAGCTCACGCCTGATTTATTGAGATGTGGTCTATGTCTAAGCTCTTGACTATTTTGATCCAAAAAAAATCGTTTTCCCGAAAATAGGAAGTGGAATCGTTAACTGGTCACTACTAACTGGTAGAACTCGATTGATAATCAGGAAATGTTGCCACCGGAGAATACGGAGACTGTATTAAATCACTATAGGACTGTAAATATAAGAAATTATATATATATATATATATATATATATATATATATATATATATATATATATATATATATATATATATATATATATATTATAATTATATATATATAATTATAATTGGCGCTTCGCGCCACCCCAACACCTAGTTGGTGGGGTACTTCGCGCCCCCCAAGCCCCCCCGCGTACGTAAGTCGTTACGCGCCATATTAGTTACGCGCCATTGTAGTTGTGTCCCTGTGTCCCACCAGTGAATAGATATATATATATATATATATATATATATATATATATATATATATATATATATATATATATATATATATATATATATGTTGCATGTAAATAGATTGTCAGGTTTACTGACTCTTGAACATGCAACATATAATTGTCCTTGGGAAAAACAATCCGTATTCAGATCTATACCTTATTATTCTAGTGATGTGTCCCTGTGTCCCGGTCGTCATTGATATTCCCTGTGTCCCGGTCGTCATTTGTGTCCCGGTGTCCCGGTTTGTAATTTCTCTTTGAGTGTCCCGGTCGTCATTTATATTTCCTGTGTCCCGGTGTGCCGGTCGTCATTTGTGTCCCGGTCTGTAATTTCTATTCGAACAATCCCTGTGTCCCGGTCGTCATTTATATATCCCGCCTGTGCCCCCGGCATCCAGGTTGTAGTTGTGTCCCTGTGTCCCGGTCATCATTTATATTCCCTGTGTCCCGGTCGTGATTTGTGTCCGGATGTCCCAGTCTGTAATTTCTCTTTGAGGTTCCCGGTCGTCATTTATATTCCCTGTGTCCCGGTCATCATTTGTGTCCCGGTGTCCCGGAATGTAATTTCATCAGTTGACAAACATGACGTCAGTCGACAAACAACTTCATGACGCATACAGCTCAATCCTTATAATGTTGTCAGTCGACAATCATGACGTCAGTCGACACACACACACACACACAACTTCTTTATATATATATATATATCTATATATATAAAAATAAGTTGTCTGTCTGTCTGTCTGTGGATCAGGTGACGTCATGTTTCTGTGTCGGCTGACGTCATGAAATTAGTTGTCGTCATTTTTGCTATGACGGTGACGTCATTAATGGTATTTAAGACATGCGTTCAAGGAAAAATTTTTAATTGTAAAATGACTGAAGAACCTACAATGGCAACAGCCGAGGAAGCTGCTCAAAGAGTCTATGCCAAAAAACTTGCTGCTGATAGAGAAAGTAAGAAAAGAAAGCGTGCCGAGGAATCACAAGAACAGCAAGAAAACAGGCTTGCAGCTGATAGAGAAAGTAAGAAAAGAAAGCGTGCCGAGGAATCACAAGAACAGCAAGAAAACAGGCTTGCGGCTAAAGAACGCAAAACCGCGCAGTTAGATGAAAATCCACCTGGAAAGCGAGAGTCAAAACATATCAAAACTGAAAATGATAGCGATGATGATTGGGTTTGGGATTTTGACTTGGATAAGGTCATCAATGCCTACCAGATTTAAGTTAAAAAACAAAGGTTCGGCGATATGTACTTCATAGTGACGCTGAAAAATAAAGAAGAAAAAAAAACTGAAAAAATGTAAAAAACTAAAAAAACTAAAAAGAAAAAACACTCAAAGATAAATTACAGACCGGGACACAAATGACGACCGACACAGAGGGAATATAAATGACGGCCAGGAACCTCAAAGAAAAATTACAGACTGGGACACCCGGACACAAATCACGACCGGGAATATAAATGACGACCGGGACGCAGGGAAACAACTACAACGGGGACGCCGGGGGCACAGGCGGGATATATAATTGACGACTGAGACACAGGGATTGTTTGAATAGAAATTACAGACCGGGACACAAATGACAACCGGGACACTGGGACACAGGGAATATAAATGACGACCGGGACACTCAAAGAGAAAATACAAACTGGGACACTAGGACACAAATGACGACCGGGACACAGGGAATATAAATGCTATTTATATGCACAGACAATGGGACAGCGAAGAATGTTGTATATTTGCATGTTTTACGTAGTTAAAAATATATATTTATATATATCTCTATTCACAGGTGGGACACAGCTACAATGGCGCGTAACTAATATGGCGCGTAACGACTTACGCGCGCGGGGGGGCTTGGGGGGGCGAAGCGCTCCACCAACTAGGTGTTGGGGTGGCGCGAAGCGAGTTGTGTGTATGCATGTTTGTTTGTTTGTAAAAAGAGCGTTTGCATATGACGTCATTATTAGTACATAAGGCTTTGTATATGCACAGACATATAAATATAAATGCTATTTATATGCACAGTCAATGGGACAGTGAAGAATGTTGTATATTCGCATGTTTTACGTAGTTAAAAATATATATTTATATCTATCTCTATTCACAGGTGGGACACAGGGACACAGCTACAATGGCGCGTAACTAATATGGCGCGTAACGACTTACGCGCGCGGGGGGGCTTGGGGCGCGCGAAGCGCCCCACCAACTAGGTGTTGGGGTGGCGCGAAGCGCCACCCAAACAGCTAGTATATATATATATATATATATATATATATATATATATATATATATATATATATATATATATATATATATATATATATATATATATATATATATATATATATATATATTAGCTGTTGGTGGGCGCTTCGCCCGCCCCCCCCCCTCCCCCCCGCCTGTAAGTTGTTACGCGCCATATTAGTTACGCGCCATTGTAGTTGTGTCCCTGTGTACCACCTGTGAATATAGATATATATATATATAGTATATATAGATATATATATATATATATATATATATATATATATATATATATATATATATATATATATATATATATATATATATATATAGATATATATATAGTTAAAAAAAATATATATATATATATATATATATATATATATATATATATATATATATATATATATATGTTTTTAACTGCTTAAAACTTTCGACTATACAACATTCTTCGTTGTCCCAGTGTCCGTGCATATACAAAACCTCATATACTTATAATGACGTCATATGCAAACCCCTTTTTTAAACAAGCAAACGTGCATACATACAACTTATTTTTATATAGATAGATAGATAAATAGATATACATATATACTATAAATTAACTATGTAAAACTTGCGAATATACAAAATTCTTCACAGTCCCATTGTCTGTGCATATAAATAGATTTTTAGGTTTACTGACCGTCGAACATGCCACGTACAATTGTCCGTGGGAAAAACAATCTGTATTAAGATCTATACCGCATTTTTTTAATGATTGCCCTTGAGCTTTGTTGATGGTGATTGCAAATGCTAATCGAATTGGGTATTGCAATCTTTTAAATTAAAAAGGCAGATTCGTTGGAATCATAAGAATGCGAGGAATAAGAACAGCCTCGTCCTCAAAAGACCCTGTCAAGATTGTTGCCTCTATTACGTTTTCCTTTTTTTTACGGTAAGTCGCGTGCCATTGCAAAGCTTTGGTGGGTTAATATTTCGTAACAGTATTATTGGTAAACCTATTTTTAGTTGTAGCGCTTGTGGTGGAAACCTTGGGAGATCCAGGGAATTTAAAAATTCAGATGGATAATTAACCGCTTCATTTGGTTCCAGAACTGTGTCGACTCACTTGTAAATTACTTCCTCGTCTCGAATCTTGGTCAAAATAATATTGTTGATTTCTTGGACGTCTTTATTCTTGGCTGCCAATTTTGCTCGTTGTCTGAGCCATTTATGATTTTTATAATTGGTTATAATACTAATACTCGGATATACCTTTTCAACCAATTCATTTTTGGACGTCACTAAATTACAGAATTCAGCAGCCAGTTGTATACGTCCTGAAATTGAGTCATCCGGGAGCTTTCCGTTTCCAATTGTCAGCAATTGATCTGAAAATATTTCACCAAAGTCTTCTTTTTCTCCAATTTGAAAGGGCGAAGAGTCAATATTTTGCAAAACTGAACTAGCAAATTTTTTTTTTATCTTGATTATATTTAGGATAATATAGCAGTACAACTTTCAGGGGGTACCAGGAAGGGGGGAGAGGTGAATTTAAAACTGAAAATAACAGCGCTTGTATAGTTTTGTTTGTTAGTGTGTCAAAGGTAAAATAAGTAAGTTTTATCATAATTTAGTTTAAAATTGGCCTTCGATTTTTCTAAGCGTTGGAAACTTAATGTGGATTAGTAAAGGATTGCAACAGGAGATAGCTAAATAAGTCGAATGTTTTATTAAATCCAAAATCTAGTCACCAGGTATTTGTATGTATTTCAAATATTGGTCCAGATCTACAGACCAGGGATGCATAGCCAATTTTTGCCTTCAGGAGGGGGTGGGGAGCTATTGGATTGTTAAAGGACAGATACAGCCTAGTATTTACCTGCTAGTATTGCCTTAAGAAACAGCAATTTGCTTCCCATGCATTATCTCCCTTAGCTACTCCAAATGTAAAGTGAACCGTAGGAATTTAATGTAGGAATTATTTGACCGTAAATTGAAAAATGTGTGCCCCTTTTGATGTCAGTAGAACTCGGACATTGAAATAATCATTTTGTTCAAAAATTCGAAAGGACTAATAAATATTCAACTGGGTTCCACATATCCTCCTGAGGTTTTTCCCATAACTGCATAAATTACTCGTATATTAAAGATAGTTCTAGTAAAAAAGTCAGGTGTGTTTGGTTCTGGTCGTCTGGTTAGGTTGCTAATATTCGGCTTGTTCACTAGGCCAAGATTTTTAGTGTTTTGCAAGAACATACCCCCAAAATGACAAGTATGTCTGAGTACAAAAGGCGATCTGCACAACTGATTTATCAAAATATTTTTTCCGTAATGTCTAAGAAATGGCCTAGAGGATTAATTAGGAACTGTTTTGTTTTTTTGTTTTTTTTAGGGTAAAGGCTGCGAGTTTAACTTTAGAATGAAACTGAAACTTTCATATAGAAAGGAGGGGTTTTTATTATGTCTTTGTATGTAAAGGGGCGTGCTGTGTCTCCAATCTACGTAAATGTTTTTTGTTTGAACCCTGAAAGAAAGTTTAATATCAGTCAGGATTAAGAGCTAGGCAAGAAGATATATCGAAAAGGCTGTAAATTACCAAACTATTTGAAATACCATGTCTTTAAAATCTCACGAACAGAATTGAGGGTCAAATTGAAACTTTTTGGCATTTCCAACAATTCTTTATTCTGGAGGGTAATCACTTTGTGCTCCTAATCGGGTCCAGATGTTTTCAGTAGAGTGCTAGTTTCTTAGCATTCTACAACTTCTGGAAATAATCAATCGATTCATCGTACCAGTTTGCAGGCCTACTAAAGATGTTTCTTTTTAGGCAATGATACTAAAGGAATTCTGGAGTTGCTCTTAAAAGAAAAAGAAAATAAACAACAATAAGTCTATTCATCTAAATTAAGGAGGAACAGTAAAACATAGAGCAAACAACAAAATTTTCTACAGATTAAGGGGACTAACTATTCAGTCATTGTTTATGATATAGTCTTTCTGGTATAGAGTTCTTACAAAATAATTCTTGTTTACATCTAACAGCCTATGTAATTCGGGAGTCATTGTTAATGAATTGGGACAAGAAGTCAAACTTTAGAGCAAATAGTGAGAAATACAAAAGGTGTCTTATTTTCAATTGAAAAAAAAATCTTTTTTTTTTTTCATTTCTGTCTTTTCTTCAAACCATTCCGGGAAATCACCTTTTCCCCTGAAAAATTCTCGCCGGAAACTTTTCTCTCCCTTAAATCCTCTCCGTCAAATATCCTCGCCTTTATCCTGCCGAAAACTCACCCCCTCCCCCCCCACAAAAAAACTTGCGTATATTTTTCATTAACAAATAATATATGTTAACAAGGGCAAATTACACAACTTACAGCACTTTTCCTGCGGGCTCTAGGGGTCATGTCATTTTAGACCCATAGTTATTGGACTGCTCCAATTCTCTTTCGAATGACCGGTCTCCTGATCTTCTGGGATAATTGGTTTATAACGATAATCCCCGAAAAAAAAGCTAAATAACATTACAGTTCTCTGATAAGCTGAATCTGGTGGTGTTATTTTCTTTAAGTCGTATGACTTTGTTGGAGTATTTCTCTTATTTTTCGAAAGTCTTATCAAACAGTTCGTGGTAACGAACTGTATTAAGGAGCGACCCGGCTCAATAGTAACCAAAACTCTAAAAAAATTTACATCAATAGCTACATCAAAAGAATCGCATTTTAATGCTGATTTTAAATATATAAGTTTCATCAAGTTTAGTCTTACCCATCAAAAGTTACGAGCCTGAGAAAATTTGCCTTATTTAAGAAAATAGGGGGAAACACCCCCTAAAAGTCGTAGAATCTTAACGAAAATGACACCATCAGATTCAGCGTATCAGAGAACCCTACTGTAGAAGTTTCAAGCTCCTATCTACAAAAATGTGGAATTTTGTATTTTTTGCCAGAAGACAAATCACGGGTGCGTGTTTATTTGTTTGTTTTTTTGTTTTTTCTTTTTCCCAGGGGTCATCGTATCGACCAAGTGGTCCTAGAATGTCGCAAGAGGGCTCTTTCTAACGGAAATGAAAAGTTCTAGTGCCCTTTTTAAGTGACCAAAAAAATTGGAGGGCATCTAGGCCCCCTCCCACGCTCATTTTTTTCCCAAAGTCAACGAATCAAAATTTTGAGATAGCCATTTTGTTCAGCATAGTCGAAAACCATAATAACTATGTCTTTGGGGATGACTTACTCCCCCACAATCCCTGGGGGAGGGGCTGCAAGTTACAAACTTTGACCAGTGTTTACATATAGTAATGGTTATTGGGAAGTGTACAGACGTTTTCAGGGGGATTTTATTTTGTTTGGGGGTGGGGCTGAGGGGAGGGGGCTATTTTGGAGGATCTTTCCTTGGAGGAATCTGTCATGGGGGAAGAAAAATTCAATGAAAAGGGCGCAGGATTTTCTAAAATTACTATAAGAAAACAATGAAAAATAAACATGATAACGTTTTTTCAAATGAAAGGAAGGAGTAGCATTGAAACTTAAAACGAACAGAGATTATTACACATATGAGGGGTTCTAAAAATACTATAGCATAAAGAGCGAGGTATTTAGGAGGAGATAAATACCTCGCTCTTTATGCTAAAGTATTTTTAGTAATTTCAACTATTTATTCTACTGCCTTTCTGATTCAGGGGTCATTGTTAAAGAATTGGGACAAAACTTACGATTTAGTGTAAAGAGCGAGGTATTAACGAGGGTACAAACCCCCTCGTATACATTATAAAAATATAAGATTATGAAAGTTTGTTACGTAAGTTAATTCTTAAGTTACGTATATTTTTTACTAATAAAAATATTCGTTAAAAATTAAAAGTTCTAGTTGCATTTTTAAGTAACTGAAAAATTGGAGGGCAACTAGACCTCCTTCTCCACCCCTTATTTCTCAAAATCGTCTGATCGAAACTAAGAGAATTTAGCCAAAAAAAGAATTAATATACAAATTTCATTTTAATAATTTATGTGCGGAGAGCCAAAACCAAACATGCATTAATTCAAAAACGTTCAGAAATTAAATAAAAAAAAAAACTAATTTTTTTAGCTGAAAGTAAGGAGCAACATTAAAACTTAAAACGAACAGAAATTACTCCGTATATGAAATGGGCTGTCCCCTTCGCAATCCCTCGCTCTTTACGCTAAAGTTTGACTCTTTGCCACAAATCTATTTTTTAAAGCAATTAAAAGCTTTAGCGAAGAGCGAGGGATTGCGGAGGGGACAGCCCATTTCATATACGGAGTAATTTCAGAGCCTTTCTTGAACCCTCATGTTTAAAGTCGATGGTCTTGAATTCTGTTTCTGAATTTGAGGTAGCTCGTATCGTGAGTGCTCTTAAAGCATCATCCTCTTCAGGACCAGACAAAATTCCTACAAGGGTTATCCGTGCCATTCTGCCTGCTATTCTTTCACCATTGACTAAGCTTGTCAATCTGTCTTTCAAAAAAGGAATTTTCCCTGAACCTCTCAAGCAAGCTAAGGTTATAGTGCTGTATAAAGGTGGTTCTCGGAGTGATCCTGCTAATTATAGGACAATTTCTCTCCCCGTTTTCTGCAAAATTTTTGAGAAGACTATGCTATCCAGGGTTCTTAGTTTTCTGGATGCAAAAGAATTGTTGCATGATTTCTAGTTTGGATTCCGACCGAGTCAAACAGTTCCTGGTAACGAACTGTAGTAAGGAGCGACCCGGCTCAATAGTAAACGAAACTCTAAAATTTTTAATGCTAAAAGATACATCAAAAGAATCGAATTTTCATGCTGATTCTAAATATATAAATTTCATCAAATTTAATCTTTGTCATCAAAAGTTACGAGCCTGAGAAAATTTGCCTTATTTTAGAAAATAGGGGGAAACATCCCCTAAAAGTCAAAGAATCTTAACGAAAATCACACCATCGCATTCAGCGAATCAGAGAACCCTATAAAACAAAATTTCAAGCTCCTATATACAAAAATGTGGAATTTTGTATTTTTTGCCAGAAGACAGATCACGGGTGCGTGTTTATTTGTTTGTTTTTTTCTCTTTTCCCCAGGGGTCATCGTATCGACCGAGTGGTCCTAGAATGTCGCAAGAGGGATCATTCAAACGGAAATGAAAAGTTCTAGTGCCCTTTTTAAGTAAACAAAAAATTGGAGGACACCTAGACCCCCACCCACGCTCATTTTTTCCCAAAGTCAACAGATCAAAATTTGGAGATAGCCATTTTATTCCTCATAGTCGAAAACCATAATAACTATGTCTTTGGGGAAGACTTACTCCCCCAAAGTCCCTGGGGGAGGGGCTGCAAGTTACAAACTTTGACCATTGTTTACGTACAGTAATGGTTATTGGGAAGAGTACATACGTTTTGTGGGGGATTTTTGGTTTTGGGGGGTGGGGTTCAGGGGAGGGGCTATTTGAGAGGATCTTTCCTCGGAGAAATATGTCATGGGGGAAGAGAAATTCAATGAAAAGGGCGCAGGATTTTCTAGCATTACTATAAAAAAAATAAAAAAATAAACAGGAAAAAGTTTTTTAATTGAAAGTAAGGAGTAACATTAAAACTTAAAACGAACAGATGTTATTACGCATATGAGGGGTTCTAAAATACTTTAGCATAAAGAGCGAGGTATTTAGGAGGAGATCTCGCTCTTTATGCTAAAATATTTTTAGCAACTTCAACTATTTAATCTATGGCCTTTCTAATTCAGGGGTCATTCTTAAAGAATTGGGACAAAACTTAAGATTTAGTGTAAAGAGTGAGGTATTGACGAGGGGACAAACCCCCTTATATATATAATAAAAATATAAGAATATAAAAGTTTGTTAGATAAGTTAATTCTTAAGTTATGTATATTTTTTACTAACAAAAACGTTCGTTAAAAATAAAAAGTTCTAGTTGTCTTTTTAAGTAGCCGAAAAATTGGAGGGCAACTAGGCCTCCTTCCCCACCTCTTATTTCTCAAAATCGTGTAATCAAAACTAAGAGAAAGCCAGTTAGCCAAAAAAAAAGAATTAATATGCAAATTTCATCTTAATAATTTATGTGCAGAAAGCCAAAATCAAACATGCATTAATTCAAAAACGTTCAGAAGTTAAACAAAAAAAAACTTTTTGTTTAAAAAAAAAAAACTGATTTTGTGCCAAAATACTGTAGTTCTTCAATTACAAGTACTCGAAGTGTCTTTTAATTGTTTATATTGGTATATCTGATTTTTTTTTTTTTTTTTATTATTATAGGCACAAGGTCTTGAATTATATCCTCAAATGAACCTTTACATTACCTTCTAAAACAACTGAAATGATGCTAAAGTTTTCTCGGTTTCTTACATACTATGTTGTAAACTTCTAGAAAAGGATTTTCGACTGATGCATTCAATTCTAATTGCCGCCATTTTTTTATTGTTTCACGCTTTTTTTAAATCAACAAAAATCGTATTAGTACAAATCACTATTTAGTCAAATCTCTAGAATAGTAACTATTTTCAAGGCAATTGATAATGACGTTTCCTGACATTGGTCATTTTTTCTAAACAAATTGTTGATTTCTCAGTTACTATGTTCTGAGTTTTACTCTTTACTATGTTGTGGAAACTGCTGCAATTCGCAAAATGTTTATATGGTTATGATAAAATCATTTTTCAGAAGAAGTTATGTGCGATGAATGTAGTGTAGAATTTAAAGTAATTTTCACCCTCTTTTTCTTACAATTAAGTGTTTACCTTCAGATAAAAATAGAACCGTGTCGGCAATATATCTGAGAAAAGGTGCTGTTAACCTTACGGTGGGTGGACCGATCCTAAACCCTCTTTATGCCTTTTATACGTAGTTGACAGGATAAAACAACAAATGATTCAATTTTGAATGTCTTTTTTTTTTTTTTTTTTTTTTTTTTTTTTTTTTTTTTTTTTTTTTTTTACTAAGGTAATGCCAGAACCTTGCCTCTAGTTTATCATTAGTTTTTTTCTTATGATTGTGACAAAAAACAACATATTGTGAGGGTTCAATTATTTAGAATTTATTAAAAACTACGTTATGCCTAAATGACGAGAATAGTTTCAATACCATTGCAGCAGTTCTTATAACCATTTCAGGGGTATCACCAATTCCATCTGACGAATCTTGATGTGTATCTAGATGAAATGAGGAAACTGAGTCACAGCACAAATTTGTCGTCTACCATTCGGTTTATGCTAATAGACGTTCTTGAGCTGAAAGAAAGAGCTTGGGTGCCTATCCGAAATGAAGAATACTGCAGGCAATCGCCGTCACTATCTGGTAAGTACCAAAACGAGAAGTTGAAAAATAACCTCAAGTTTTTTTATCCTCCATTAATATACAAAATAAAGACAGTTCGGCATGAAAAGAATACTACATGTGTTTCCCCACAACGCGCTTTATATTCACTTTTTAATATTGCTTCCTTTTTACAAAATTGTTTCGTTCTTGGCATTCTACCAAAGGAATTTGTGACTCATCAAACAAAAGCTCCAGTCGTTCTTCTTTAAATAAGAAAAATAACATTATATTGAGTTTAAAACTTCTGTTACGTTCTGCTTCTTGTTACGTTGCGAAAACTGCAAAACAATATTAACATACAAATCCTTCAATCTGTACAGCTTGGAATTTTCCTCTGCCAGTTTTACAAAAATTAAATTCTGTCTGGTCATTTTAATGGAATCTGTCCGAAGGTGAAGGCCGTCGGAAAGCATGGAATGAAATGCGAGAGTAAAACTCTCCTATACTCAGGTTATGCTGGCGATTTGGGTGTCCTGGAGGGAAATATTAGCAAATTCAATGATTTTATAGAAGTTTTGAGGACTCAAAATACAAGAATATGCTTGAAAATTTTTGTTAAGAAGACTTAGTCGCTTAGACTGGGAGTGGTGAAAGTGTAGGGATGATGCTGGGTAATAATAAGATCAATAAAGTGGATTGCTAGATTTACTTTTGTAGTATTATTAGTTAAGGTGTTCGATGCAATAAAAACTTTAAAGTAAAAAAAAAGCCAAAAACCAGGTTTTTAATCACACTTGAAAAAAGTTTGGGAGAATAGGAATTTAGCCGCGAACCAAGATTATACTATAGGAAGTTACGGTGGTGACAGTGGTCAAGTATTGTTCTGAAACTTGGACGATAGGAAAGACGGGGATTTTTTAGACGTTTTCCAGGAGAGTTGTCTACGGATTCTTTTGGGGAATCATATGGCTGATTGTATGTCAAGTAGTAAGGTATACGAAAAATATGGTTCAAACCCACTTTCTCGGGTCATGGTGAGAGAAAGACTGAGATGGTCAGGAAACATTCTGCGGATGAAAGATGAAAGGTTGCCAAAGATTGCCCTTTTCAGCCAACCATCTAGTATCAAGAGGAATGGAAAACAATTGTGTAAAGCAATTGCATGTGCAATGTGGAAAGCAGTTGCTATGAAAGCAATTGGACATCCCCAAGTGGATTAGGGTCGTCTCCGAACTAGTAAGGGGGGGGGATGCCGTAAAAAGGGATTTAAATGAAATCGCATTTTCTGTACAGGGTATAATTAGACAGGCTTTAAATGAACTGGGGTGGAAGAAGAGCCTGCATAGCTGTGTTAGCCTCAGATATTTTGTTTCAGCACATTTTATCGTGCATTTTGTCATACACAATTGCTTTCCTTTGTCCTGTTTTGTGCCATCTGAAAGAAGGTTTAATGACTGTTACTGAGAAGGGTCGACCTTAAATATACTTTTGCTATGTAAAATATTACAGAGATTATAGTATTTTTGTTCGGAAGGGATTTTTATCTTCTTAATATAATCAATGTTCGCTGTTTAGTAGTAGTATTAATTTATTATCCAAAAGAAATAACAGAGACAAAATCAATTGGTAGCCCACCAAAAGCGTCGCTTGCGAGGGTGTGCTACTAACAAAAAGAACAAAAAATAGAAGAGAAAAAAAATAATAAAAACAAAAAACAAACAAAAACAATGAATTAATCTATAATAAGCAGGAGGGTGAAACCGTGTACCGAGAAAAAAGCTTACATGAATATTTCATACACAATAAAACAACATAATATCCCGAAGCGAAAAAAAAACAAAAAAAACAATAATCAATTATTGCCAATATTAAATCCATCAGTCTCAATCTATTTCAAAGGTAGGCCTGCTAAGCAATCCCGCACGCAGCTCGGGTTTGAATTGATTAATGGGCAATTCTTTGGTACTTGGAACAGGCTTATTCCACAGCTTAGCCCCTCTATAAATAACTGAAAAAGTAGTCCTACTTGAAACTAGGCGAGGAACCTCAATATATCCACTTGTTTGAGTTCTGTGACCATAAACATTAGATCTTTCCCGAAAAATTCCTGTAAAACATTCTGGAACGCACCCATAATAGTACTTATACATAAAAACCAGTGTATAAAAAGGTCATAAAAACCAGTGTTGGCAACTAAAGGTCAGCCTGAATTGTATATGATTTACTTTTGCTTGGGGGGGGGAGGATTCACCAGGAACTATGAAATTATTCCCCCTTCAGTGATTCGAGTTCTTAGATCCTTGTATTCGAGGCCCAGCATAAAATTTGCCGTACCTACTTCTGATTATTTTTCTTAATCAGTTTCTGTTGGTCGTGGAGTTAGACGAGATGAAGTTTTATCCCCCTATGATTTTAAGTGTCTCCTTAAAGAACCGTCCTATCTCACCAATTATGCTGTTGTTGTTATTAGTGAACTACCAAACTATTTAGAATTATTTGGACCTTGTAGAGCATAGATAAGAGTTAAGAATAAACGAAAGAAAACTAAAAGCTGGTACCTAATTTCTCCAGAATCCTAATAAAACCATTTAACTTCTCCTATTTGGTGCAAGAGATAGAAATATTTAAATTTAATCAAACCTACATCATTGTAAAGTTTGATTTTTCTTATTTATTGAAAAAGCAGAATTTTCTCTCTAAAGTTCAAAACAGGGCAGCCCTTAAAATGGTGTAGCATGCTTGCTTGGAAAGTATCAAAACCTGCGCAGAAGATGTATCAGTTGGGTATTTTTACAGCTTTGGGAGCTCCTCGCCTTGCTACTTAGCTTGATTGACAAGTTTGCCGACACAGGAGACATATTGTTTCTGCTGCATTGAATAGACAGCACTTTGCTTAAGATTGGCAAGAAATTATACGTTTTCTTTTTGTTTTAAACTAGCATCTCATTAGCTGTTTGAATTGTTGGCGCATTTAAGATCTTGTATTAGCTTTCGCCAAAATTGCTTTGGGGTTTCTTTGTGGTGTTGGAAAATAAGCTAATAGGCCATTTGTCTTTGAAACCACTGGCAAAACTTGATTTGATGTGTGGGGACTCCCCCTCCCATAAGCCCCAATTTGCGCGTCCCCCCCCCAGTTTCCCCGTCCCCTATGGGAATTTATTTTCTTCGGGAATCTTGTCATTACTAAGATTAGGTTGAATAATTCAAGCATCTACAGAAACGGATCATCTTTGCTTTTATGGTACTATAAGGCTCATTTTCAGTTTTCACTGTTATTTTCGCTTGATTTCGGAAAACCGGCTCCAAATTTGCCCCCCTCCCTTCAGGATTTTGGCAAAATTACGCCAAAATCCCTGGCGGAGAGTCTTCGTTTATTATCTATAGCTCTTATCTCTTATGGGTGGGATGCGTCTTTTGTTGCTGTTGCTGACAATATTATTTCTTTGTTGTTGTATTTATTTTTCTTTTGTTGCTGACGATATTATATTGAGTCTCTTTCAAGTTCGTCTACTTAAAAATTTTGATTATCTTTCCAGTAAGCTTAAAGGTAAAAGCACACTAGTATATGCTGTAACACTCTACTTCAATCAATTCACGTCTAGAGCATTAGACCAAGAACACGTGTATTTTTTGTTTTATAAAAGTACATTAGCTTAAACACTTAGGGAAGCATAAGACAAATTATCAAACCGATGAAATATAATCAGTGTTTACCTTCCACCCATAGTGCTCTTCTTTTTGTAAGTGCCCCATTTGTTGTTTAGCATTTTGAAGATCCATGGTTTAAAGGCCTTATCATTATCTACTTATAGTTCAGCCATCTGTAGATGCAAAATATTCCTTTGTACCCGAGTTCATGAATGTATAAACATAATTTATGAAATTTCTACAAAATTATTTCAAATCATAACATTCGGAAACAAAATGAGACAAATTAAACAACCTGGGCTCAAAACATTCTTCCTCATAGAAAATTTTCTATTTCCCGATAACAAATGCTAAATATAAACAATGAGAAAATTGTTGAACTAACAGCGCTTTCCCCGAGGATTGTGGGAAGTTACGCCTTCTTCAGAGGCAAAATTATTTGACCTTTCAACTATGCTGAATAATATGGTTTTAAGAGCTTTGAACCTCTACAATCCCGTTTTCTGATACGCAGAACAGAAGTTTTCTCATACGCAGAGTTCATGAATGTATAAACATAATTTATGAAATTTCTACAAAATTATTTCAAATCATAACATTCGGAAACAAAATGAGACAAATTAAACAACCTGGGCTCAAAACATTCTTCCTCATAGAAAATTTTCTATTTCCCGATAACAAATGCTAAATATAAACAATGAGAAAATTGTTGAACTAACAGCGCTTTCCCCGAGGATTGTGGGAAGTTACGCCTTCTTCAGAGGCAAAATTATTTGACCTTTCAACTATGCTGAATAATATGGTTTTAAGAGCTTTGAACCTCTACAATCCCGTTTTCTGATACGCAGAACAGAAGTTTTCTGATACGCAGAGTTCATGAATGTATAAACATAATTTATGAAATTTCTACAAATTTATTTCAAATCATAACATTCGGAAACAAAATGAGACAAATTAAACAACCTGGGCTCAAAACATTCTTCCTCATAGAAAATTTTCTATTTCCCGATAACAAATGCTAAATATAAACAATGAGAAAATTGTAAAACTAACAGCGCTTTCCCTGAGGATTGTGGGAAGTTACGCCTTCTTCAGAGGCAAAATTATTTGACCTTTCAACTATGCTGAATAATATGGTTTTAAGAGCTTTGAACCTCTACAGTCCCGTTTTCTGATACGCAGAACTTGCTCAAATTACCATCTATTAGAGTCTCGATTACTATTGAGCTCACTCGCTTCTTACTTATAGTTTGTTACCATGAAATGCTAGAACTTTGTTTGCTAAATGCCTCTTTACTTAAAATAGTTCTGTGGCAAATTGGAGCTACATTTTTGGTCAGTTTTAAGAACATTATTCATGCTAAGACAGTGTAGCATTTTTGAGTCCAGTTGAAACATGTGCTATTTCGGATTTTTTTTTTTTTTTTTTTAAGCTCTTTGTTCCTTTACGTGCCCAAAAAAGAAATGAATACACTTACAGGCGTCTTCTCTTCTCTTATATATTTGCTTGCTTGTTGAAAAATGAAAGGTCAAATTGGTATAAATCCTTTTAATGGACAATGATAGTTTCCAAAACAATACTAGATATTTCTGTCACATATGCAGTGACCGCCATGATGGTCACTGCATATGCGACCGATATAACTAGCATTCTTTGTGTCTAGTAAAAAGATTTATCCCTATTTGAACTTCTATTTGTCCTTATGGAAAGGCAGTGTGGCTTTGAAATAATTTACTTGGCTGTTCAGCGCTAGTAGAAAATTTATGTCAAGTCCAGGGAAGAATTTCTTGAAACGCTTTTTGTGTCAAACAATTCGTGGTAAGGAACTCTAAAAAACGGAATTTTGATACCCATAGTTATAACAAAAGAATTGCGTTTTAATGCTGATTTTAGATATATAAGTTTCGTTAAGTTTAGTCTTACTCATCAAAAGTTAAGAGCCTGAGAAAAGTTGACGTATTTTAGAAAATAGGAGAAAACACACCCCCTAAATGTCATAGAATCTTAACGAAAATCACACCATCAGATTCAGCGTTTCAGAGAACCCTACTGTAGAAGTTTCAAGCTCCTGCCAACAAAAATGTGGGATTGGCCATTATGTTTCAGGAATCGTTCTCAAAGAATTAGGACAAAAAGTCAAAACTTTAGCGTAAAGAGCAAGGTCTTGTGGAAGGGAGAACTGCCTTTACACGCTTCGTAATTTTTGTTCGTTTTAAGTTTTGATGTTTCTCATTACTTTCAGTTGAAAAATCTTATTTATTTATTTTTTTCAATTTAATTTCTGATCATTTTAGAATTATACCCAGAAATACGGCTCTCTCTCCATGGAAAATTCCGGTACTTGTGTATTATAAGCCACTCACTCAAGTTTAAAATACTTAAAACTCGACAACAAACTGGTTCCTTCGTTAGTTTCTTCGTTACTTTAGCAACAAATATGGGCTATATATTTGCACATTAGGGGGGGGGGGATAAAGTATAGTAGGTCTGTATGCAAAATGCGTTATGTACAATTATTCTGCATACTATGAAGTAAGTATTGTCTTCTGACTTCAAACTGTCCAAATACTTTGTTCCTCTTCCCCTCTTATATAGCCCAAATCATGTATTTCCCATCTACTCTGTCATTTGTCTTTGTCTTTTCTCGTGCTAAGCTGAGAGAAACTAACGAAGAAACCGGTTTGTTCTTGAGTTTTACGCAGCGTAAACTTGAGTAACTGGCACATAATAGACAAGTACGAAGTTCCTTCCCCCCACGGAAATGAAAAAACAAAACTTAAATCGGATTCTCAAATTTGGACAGTCTTTTTTCCACGGGGGGGGGGGGGGTATTAGGGGGTATTTTCCACATGAGGGGGGGGGGTCCAGAGGAGCACAAAATCTAGAGAGTAAATAAAAAAAAATAGACTGCCAAAATGGTAACTTTTCCTTACGAAATGATCAAAGAGAAAATTGAACCAGCAAGCCGGATGGCTACAAGTGTAAGGCCTTCAAAGGACCAAAGAAAAGTGTCAAAACTACACTATAAAACTAATAAAGGGACATGTACGAAGTGCATCGCTTTCATCACTTTTTGTTACGAAATTTACTTTTTATTTTTCAGGTTAGAAAGACCTACACATAAACAATTTCTTTGACGCCTATACATTTCCATTTTCAATTAAATGAAATAGTTATTTGGTCGCTTTTAAAATTTTGTTTCATTTTATTGTCATTGAAAACTTTTTTTTTGTACAAGGGTAAATAATTAAAAAGACGAAATTTTCTGCTCTTATTTTAGAACTATCTGTTGAACTTTACGACAAAGCGTCGACGACCTGAACTGCTTCTTATAAAAAGAATGAAAATTAGGGATTAGAATCCTAGTTTTTGAAGCCTGAAACTCCCCCCCCCCCCATCACACACAATAATTTTGCATCTCCGTCAAGATTGTATAGAGCTATGCATATCCCGGTAAAATATTTTGTAAAACAATGCATTAAAACATGAGAAAAAAAGAAAAACTACATGGCATAAATCGTTAATATGAAACACAGTCTTATTTGCTAGGGGTCTACAATCCCCTACCCTTCTTCTTGCGACAATTAATATTTTACTTTATGTATTCATCCCATACTATCAAGCATTTCTACTAGTGACCAAGTGGGATAGATGTTGAAGAGTCGTAAGTTCTGAAACTTCAAATGCCCACCCTTTCATTTTTTAACTTCCTGTCAAAAGTTTATAGAGACGTATCCTGGCAAAATATTATACAAAATAATGTATTAAAACATATAAAGAAAAAGTAAAAAAAAACTAAATGGTATAAATCGTGATCAAGTATTTCATTTGCCCGTACGTTTTGTTTGTTTCGTTTTATGTTGTTGTTTTTTTTTGCGGAAATTTCATTAAGTAGAGGGGCGAATCTATAGCGAAATCTTGGGGGGAGGGAATTTGAGAATTTTGCCAATAATTGACCAAACTGGAGCCAGAAAAAATATGGAGGGTCCCCCGACCCATCCCCGAAACCACCACTGACTAAGTAGAAGGTCATAGATCAAAGTCTTTTTTTAGGTTTACGCTACAGAATGAAATGAATTATAGTCGTATGCCTATAAACTGCGCTATTTGTTAAGGGGCTACAATCTCCTACCCTTCCCCTTACGACAAAAAAAATATAACGTCCTTGATTTATCCTACATTTTCAAATATTTTTCTATTAGGTGCCAAGTGCGATAAAAATTGAAGGGTCATAAGTCGGACGGTTCTTCATAAGGCAAATTCAGCATGTTTTAGTTTGAAAGTTTTGGTTTGAATAGAATTAAAAAAGAAAGAAAACTATTAAATAAATTTAAATACAAAATACGTATTTGCCTTCTCCTCCTTTGCCCGTGTTACTTTGTTTATTAGTCTAATCGTATTTAATACACCTGAACAACTTTCTAAGAGAAGTTTGAGAATTTAGTTCTAAGCCCCTAAAAGCAAACAAACCTATAATGAGTCTGAAGGTCTTTGAAAGGATCATACTACAAAATGAATTAAGTGGTACTTACATATGTTTAATTATTAAATCCTCGTAGCTCTTTAGAAAATATGGCACGTTAACCGTCCAGTGAGAATTTCTCAAAATTTCCGATTATAAATTGTGACCTGTACTTCAAGTTGATTAAATGTTTTGGAAGTCGTGGTCTTCCCAGCTTTTTGTGTTTTGCATTAATTTTTCCCGTGGGGACCCTGTCCCCCTAAGACTTTTTCTGGTGCCCTCTCTCCCTTTTTTTCTTTTTCTCTCCTTTTTAAGAATAAATTTGTCAATTTTTTCAATTATTGTGCACGTTTGTCACATTGCCCCCTCCCCCAAGATTTCGCTCAATGGCACCCTTGTCGCGTTGGCCCTCCCCCTAAGATTTTGCTCTAGATTCGCCCCTGGTTAGATCAGGGGAACATATAGAAACCAAAATCAGTAACTTTATGCGTCTGTTGTCGCCGGAGAAGCTGAAAATATTTAACATGAAAAAAATAGCCGGGAAGTTTTCAATGCCGTCCCCCCTAAACACAGTACAATTATTATCGAGCCATACGTATACATTACTTCTCATAGTGAGCCCCTATGTTTATTCATTATCAAAATAAGAAAGCATTTTGCAAAAGGGTCTAGTAACTCAAAATTCCAATAGATTGTAACAGAAAAAGATAAAAGCAAGAAATAGTTTTGTCGTGTATCAAAGCTCTTTATTTGAAACGTTGAATCCAAAGATTGAACTCATTGGAACAATAAAGTACCGAAAGATTATAACGAAGGGCTGATGGCCTGAAGAGCTGAATTTTTTTTTCTTGGCTTCATGAAATTGATTTTACGTTCACCTAATATTTCCTTGTTGATTTATACCTGTGTTTTTTGTTTCTTGGCTATAGGTAACCAGGAGGTGAAAGCTCCGACTCAATCTTTAGAATTAGAGAGATATGAGCTTGGAGGGACTATTGATGAAAGTTGCCATAAAGTTTCTCAGCTTGGAGAATCCGTGCTGAATCAAGAAGAGGCTCTTAATCTGTCTAGAAATAAGAGCATTGCAGCTAAGAGTGGGATCGTTGCAACTGAACCCGCCGTGTTAGACCGTTATTCCCGAGTTAGCATTTCTAACCAGACAAATGTCAAGGTAATTCATGTGTTCTAGTTAATTTAAATGGCATCTTGATTTCATAAGTAACAGTAGGATAATTATCAAACTTCAAGTGCTGAGAATGTTTTTTTCTTTGGTAACCGTCAGGTTACTACTATCTTATGCAGCTGCGGCATAACTTCTTTTTACTTAACCTATATTTTTTATCACCCACAGACAGTTATTGAATTCGTAATGTCTATCTTGTTTTGTTTTTTTAACTTTGTTTTGGGGTGGGGGGATTTTAAACGTCCTGTTATAATTTTTTTAATTTATAGATAACCTTCATTGGTGTCAAGTCACAATTTTTTTGTTGGTGTGTGTGGTGGGGGGGGGGGGTAAGGGTTTGTAATTTTTCA
Source organism: Artemia franciscana (assembly GCF_032884065.1). Lineage (NCBI taxonomy): Eukaryota > Metazoa > Arthropoda > Branchiopoda > Anostraca > Artemiidae > Artemia > Artemia franciscana. Next base: position 58,350,258 of record NC_088869.1, on the reverse strand, counting down.
ATCAAAATGACAAAAAAGGTATTTTTTTTAATGAAAATATGGTATGAAACAAGAGATTTCTCAAATCTAGGGGGGATTGGGGAAAATCTATATTGAGTCCGAAATCCGGAGAAAAAAATTACAGGAGATTCTAGAGCCCAGTTCCTCCATGTGGAAGGGACACTAAAACGATTTGATGATAGATGTAAGGGATGCTTACCATTACCTTACGACGATATTAAGTCCCTTGTGAAATCAAAACCCTCACTTAACACGATAGGGAAGAACTTGCTTAAAATCTACCTTTTTATAAGGTAATGTTACTAAACTATAACTGACAGCCTCTTATTGGCATAATAAAACCAATAGTCCCCCGCTCTCTGGGAATATCTCCTTCCAAGCGAAGCTCTCAGCTTTGTAAAACATGTTCTGTAGACCAAAGGGTAAGAAAACAAGAGCCAAGAGCTCATATGGCACTTGTGACGAGGTCGGTACCTAAAATTAGGCTAATTACCATCGTCCATGCATGTCAAGAAGCACCACACTCGCCAAAGCACTATAAATCCCTCCAACTCCCCCAAAGAGATCGGATCCGGTCCGGTTATATCAATCACGTATCTAGAACTTATGCTTATTCTTCCCATCGAGTTTCATCCCAATGTCTATTCTATGCGTTCTCCAAGATGTTCTTTTCCCCCCCTTCATTCCCCCAATGTCCCTGGATCCGATCTGAATTGAAAATGGAGTATCCGAGACATGAGATCTTTCTATATATCAAGTTTCATTAAGATTCGATCACCCATTCAAGATAAACATGCCTCAATTTTCATGATTTCCCTCCCTCCATCCCCCCCTGATGGTCAAATTGGAGAAACGACTGTTTTCAAGTCAATTTGTGCAGGTCCCTGACACACCTACCAATTTCCATTGTCCTAGTACGTCCAGAAGCACTGAACGCGCCAAAGCACTGGAAATCCCCCTCAACTCCCCCAAAGAGAGCGGATCCGGTCCAATTATGTCAGTCACGTATCTAGGACTTGTGCTTATTCTTCCCACCAAGCTCCATCCCGATTTCTCCACTCTAAGTATTCTCCAAGTTTTCTGGTTCCCCCTCCAACTCCCTCCAATGTTACCAGATCGGTCGGGATTTAGAATAAGAGCTCTGAGACACGAGATCCTTCTAAGTATCAACTTTCATTAAGATCTGATCACCCTTTCGTAAGTTAAAAATACCTCATTTCTTTTAATTTTTTCGAATTAAACGTCCCTCCCCTTCTACGGGGAGGGGAAGGAGCCATAAAATGGGACGGGCAAGTGTCATAAAATTTCTTTTCGAAAAACATGAAAAAAGAAACTCACTTTTAGTTTTCAGACCACAGTTGACAAGAGATCTTATAACTAAAAGACACATAAGCTAAATTAAATAAAGCTGCCTCTTTTGTGAGCCAAAGAGGTGCGGCCCTATCACAAAAAACTAGAAGTTGATGAGATGGCGTCACTCGAGCACGGACATCTAGAGAGTAAATTGAAAAGAAACCAAATTAGACTGCCAAGATGGTAACTTTTACTTACGAAATGATTAAAGAGAAAATTGAACCAGCAAGCCGATACCTATATTCCAACAAATTCAAGGATTCATAGATTAACGTAATTAAAGAGTAGCGACAAGACGGAAAATCGAATTTATAAGAGAGTGGTGCGGAAATTGATTTGATTATAAAATGAATATCATCTTTGGTATTTATGACTTACCATTATGAAACGGAATATTAAAATGTGATTGAGTTAATATAAGAAGAACGCAACTGTATTAGTAGAAATTATCATCTGGAGGTAAAGCTGAAGAGGTCAAAAAGTAGTCACAGCACAATTTTGAGCATGTTATAGAGATTTACTGTCATTTATTAATATGATCCCAAATACAGTAACAAAAAAAAAATAAAGCATCCAAAAAGCATAATAAAGTTTGGAGAAAAATTGCTCTGGAGATGTCATTGGAGAAAAGGGATATGGGAGGGGCTCTTGTTTCCCTCCAATCGTTTTGGCCAAACATAAGAGAGGAAAGAATTAACTTTACGTAAAATACCAGACCGCCTTAAAATGATGAAATAATTTTAATGAGAATAGGTTGCCCTCTAATAGCTTCTGACTATTAAAAAGACACTAGAACTTCTGATTTCCTATCAAATGAGTCCCATCCGAAGTTTATACGACTTCCCGCTCCATAAATGAAACTCAGTATTATCTGTAAGTGCAAGCAGTTCTGGTTTGATGTCACTGGAGAAAAAAGGATACGGGAGGAGCTCTTGTTTCCCTCCAATCTTTTTGGCCAAACATAACAGAGGAAAGAATTAACTGTACATAACATACCAGATTCCCTTAAAATGATAGAATAGGTTTGTTAACTTTTGATATGAACAGAAAGAATAAAAAAGAATCAGTACAAGTACCCAAGCTTTTGACTAATTAACATAGAGAATAATTCAATTTTTTTTTAAAATCAGCATATTATTTGATGTGGCTACTGACATGCAATAAGATTATTTAAAAGGAATCATAACACTTTCCATCGTATTTGAAATATAGTTATTTGAGGAACATCAATCAGTCACCTAGCGCGAATGATTTTTGGCAGTAGCAGTAGAGTCAAGGTGCTGGTAGATCTAAAAAAGATAGATTCCTCAGCAAATAGAACAAAATGAGCACCAGCATCGAGATCATCGTCAGTACCATCAATATACAAGAAAGAAAAGGACTGAAGACAGATCTTTGCGGAGCCCCTTTATTTTTTATATATGACTGTCGAAAATTTTGCTTTTCAAATATTGGACTCTGGACACGGTCATTAAGAGCACAAATAAGCCAGTCGACTCGAAAGCAATGGCGTGCTCTTTGACGGAGATCAATTTCCTAATCAGGATTCAATGCTTCATCATCTCAAATGCATTAGGCTGTTCCAAGTTGAGAGCGTTGACGGACAGCCTTTCATAATGAAACTAAGTACTATCTGTAAGGGCTGGAAGTTTCGATTTTATGTCATTGAAGTTAAAAGGATACGAGAAGGACTCTTGTATCCCTCCAATATTTTTGGTCAGTTAAAAGGAGCGCTAGAACTACTCTCCGTTCAAATTAACCCTCTCCCAATCTTATTGGACTATTGGTTCGATCCAATCACCCTTAGTAGAATAAAAAACAAATAAACAGAAATCCAAAATGTTTCTTCTAGTAAAAATATAAAATTCCACGTTTTTATAGATGAGGGACTTGAAATCTCTCTTGTTGGGTTCTTTGACAGAGTGAATTTGAGGATGTGTTTTTGATTGAAATTGCTTGACTTTTTGGTAGTGTTTGTAAAATCAGGCAAATTTTCTGAGGCTTGTAGTTTTTGATGTGTAACATTAGAATTAATTTATTTCATATATTTGGAATCAGTACAAAAAGACAATTTTTCTGTATATATTATTTGTTATCAAAATCCGTCTTTTTAGATTTTCTATCACTCTTAGGCTGAATTTCTACGTTTTTGCAGTTCGTTGCCATATGTTCGATACCATAATCTTCCCATTTCTTCAAAAAATAACAATCATCGCTATCTAACAAAAAAAATTGGAATAGTATCTGAAAAAGGGGAGACTAAATAAGTGTACTTTAGTAAAAAAAAGAAGAAGAAAATAGCTTTTTAAGAAAAATTGATAAGTTCACGAGAATTGACAGAGCAGCTAGCTGTCATATTAAAAAAAAAAATTAGCTGTAATTCCTATTTGATGACCAGGATATAAAAAGAAAAAGTGGTGCTAGCTAGAAAAGACAGCGATTGTCTTCTTAGAGGCTTGGGTGGTGGTGGAAAAATTAGAGACTTCAAAAAAAATGAAATTATAGCTTCTGTAAACACTGATTAGTTTCATTTTAGAATTTCAGAAAATGGCAGAAAATTTAAATGCTTGTATTTTGGAAAGTAGTTCTTATATTGTCCTGTGGTGGTGTAGTGGATTTGACCTTAGCTTGGTAATACGGGACCCAGAGAGCGAATCACGCTGCAGGAATCCACTGCAGGGCCGACGCAGGGACCTTAGTAGTCAAGAAGCGTCATTAATTCTTAAATGAAATGAAATAGTTGTTATATTCTTCACTAATAAATAGAAGAATGTTTGCAGTATTGCTATTCATTTTTCGCTTAACGGAAATTACTCTTAAGAATGTTTTGGTGTACCTTATAACGGAATAAATGTACCTTAAAACAGAATATTTACCTTAAGCCAAAATAAAGGTCTAGGGTATAGTAATGAAAAAAAGCTAGCAATAACGAAGTATTTTAGGCAAGGGGATGGAAACATATATCCATTTTCAAATAGAATCGGGGAATAGTGACATACAATAGAATAAATAGCATTGACAGATTGACTGTTTTACCAACGACAAAAACACGCAGAGATAATTTTGAAGAATTCTTAAATTTTACAAAAGAGATATTATGTTAAATACAATTTGGATGAAAAACAAGTAGAATTAAAGCCAATTTAATGATCATAGTTCAACATCTCTTCCTGGGTTAATTTCATATTCTTATTTGATTTGTATATTAAGTATCACTGTTATGGTTATAAATTAAAGACATACTTAAACTCGCTTTACCGTTGACGATTTTAGTCATGATTTTGTCATATTTTGTTAAATAGACAATACAGAACAGGTATGATATCTGTTGGACCTTTTTTGGTTAATTGTATGTGACAACGCTGATCTTAGTTTTTCAATCATTTCACAAATATCTGTCACGTACTGAAGTCGTCAATTAAATGCTGGTCTTTTGGTGCATGCGAAGCAGCGAAGGGGTACTGCTTCTCATTGGCTTGCGAAAAATAGATACTGTTAGACAACAGTTCGTTTATTTTAAGGGGGTGATTATTTCTGAATTATGGTATTCTCCATTAAGGGCAATCGTGTGGTTTCTCTGTTGAAGGTAAGGAGGACTATGTTTCGACAGTTTTGACTTGTAAAGTGTTAACACTGACTTTTATTCATTTTTTTTTCACAGTCTTTTCTTTTTATGTTGCTTTTCCTTATTAAGGGCCTACTGGCGTGTCCACACGTCCCATGAGTTACAAAACTTCTCCCAGTAATGGGTTAAATTGCATGGCGATGAAGAACACCATCGTGGGAGGATCCTCTATGGGAGGACAACTGCGACAGGGCGTAATATCAAGATCTATCGACAACGACCTCTTTAAAGGACTGCCTCGACCCTTTCAGGGTACATGCAAGACTGGGGATCTTACGGTCAACTTTTCCCACTTGAAGAGTGGCGCCCCTTTAGGAAATTGTAGCCTAGTAAACAACACAGCACTCGCATGGGATTCTAATTATTGGAAATTTTTCTGGGCTTGGTTTGTTTTGATGGGCGTTTTCGGGCTGAAAAACCTCTTCCTAACTAATTTATCTACTATGGGCTGCCTCCCCGTAGTAGTATAATATTTGTAGGCATGAATATATAATGAGTAGGAGGTAATAGGCTTGGGACTGTTTATGCAGGATTTCGAATCTTGTTGATAGAAAAGTATCTCCAAGTGCTGAAAACCATGTTGTGACCAAGATGGGCCTAGGATTGTACAAAGCCTCCAACTTGCTGGAGGTCCCAGGGAGTTCGTGCTGTCCAGCTCTAAGCCGGCTTAAGCGCTTCGGTGTAGACTTAAGAAGATATGTTGGTCCCCGTCCTGCACTGGTATCCGGGATCATAGCTTTTTCCTGTGGCCGAAATAATTTCAATGATTTAAAGAACATGAAAATTGGAACTTGGGATGTTACGACGTTAAAATGACTATCGTATTGATATTTTGACTGACGAATTCAGACAGTTTGAACTGGATTTATTAGGAGTTTCAGAAACTCATATCCTAGGGTTAGGAATCATAAAATTAGGTGATATAGAATTTGTTTAGTCGGGCAGGAAGGATGGGGTACATAGACAGGGAGTAGAGCTCCTGATGAATAAGGAATCTGCTAAGTCTTGTTTAGGCTGGGAAGGTATTAATAATAGAATACTAATTGCTCATTTATGACTAATAAGTTCAGGGTATCAGTTATAGTAGTATATGCCCCTGCTGAACCGACTGACGGAGATACTAGTGACTCAGATGAATTTTACTTACAGTTACAAGAGCAAATAGACAGGGTACCAGGTAGAAATATGTTGTTTTTGCTAGGCGATTTTAACGCCCAGGTTGGTAGAAATTGGGATAGATGGTATCCTTGCCTAGGTGAATTTGGTGTAGGAAAAGAAAACAGTAATGGCTACAGACTTCTGCAATTTTGTAGGTATAACAAGCTAATTATAACCAATGCGCCAATACGGTGTTTGGTCACAAAATGGCCCATATTGACATGGTTTTAACGTGATGGTAAGACAGCAAACCTTATCGATTATGTTATTGTAAACCGAAAAGTAGCAGGATCAATACAAGATACTAGGGTGTTTAGGAGTACTTTTATTGATGTTAAAGTAAAGATCACCGTCTAGTAGTGTCTAAGGCTAATTTAAAGCTGATATTTTGGATGGATAACTACCTCCCGGAAAGTTGTGATGTTGGTAGACTCCAGGATGAAATTTTTAGAGAAATATTCCTGGAACAGTTGAATACTAAACTTGAGAGTTTAAAATTTGACAATGTGGAAGATGGATGGAATAATTTTACAAAGCAATTTGTGAAGTTGCTGATGGTATCTTAAGGAAGAGTATTAAGACTGCAACTAGGAATACTAGTGAAAAAGCTTTATGTTTAATAGAGAGATGAAGTAAAGAAGAATTATCTGAGTGATAGATTATGTGAAAACAAAAGCAATGTAAAGAAAGTGGAGAAAGCACTAAAATATGAACTAAGGAGATGTGAAGTGGAAGCCATAGAGACAATTGCTGAGGATCTGGAAGATGCAGCTAGAGGGCATAATAGTAAAATATTATACTGGTATTTTAATAAATTGAAAGGGAGTAGTCGATCCGGACTTCTCCCAGTTGAAGATAGGAATGGGCCCACAATTAATGATAAGGAAAGAGTTAAAGAAAGATGGGCGGAACATTTTGAGAATTTGTTAAACCGAAATACAGTTGCAGGAAAAGATATAGATGAAAAAGAAAAAGTTTTTGATATCTTAGATGTGAAGGAAGATTTGTTTTATGAGGAAGAATTAGCGATAGTACCAAAAGGAATATAAAATAATAAGGTACCAGGTGCTGATAGTGTGATAAATCAGTTTCTTAAATGTGGTGGCTCTGAGGTTAGAAATAAGCTACTGAAAATTATGAATATGGTTTTTGAAAAAGGGGGAGTACCTAATGATTTTTGGAAAACCTAATTAAACCACTGTATAAGAAAGGTGACAAGAGTGAGTGTCGTAATTATCAAGGCATTAGTCTGGTCTCTGTAGGTAGCAAATTACTTAGTAATATGATACTTTTTAGACTGAGAGATTCTGTAGACAAAGTTTTAAGGGAAGAACAGTGCGGTTTTAGAAAAGGTAGAGGATGTGTCGACCAAGTTTTCACTCTTAGGTTAATAATTCAGAAGTCCCATCGTTGTCAAACACTTTTGGTCTTCAGTTTTATCGATTATGAGCAAGCTTTCGATTCTGTTGATAGAAAAGCGTTAGCAAAGGTCTTATCCTTATATGGTATACCGGGCACATACATTAAAGTGATTTGTGCTGTGTACGAGAATAATACTGCTGTGGTTAAGGTAGGAAATGAGGTTAGCAACTGGTTTTGTATTAAATCAGAAGTTAAGCAGGGTTGTATTCTATCCCCTTTATATGGTTCATTTTGATGAACTTTGTCTTAAGGAGCACAGGAAAGGCAATTTGAAACCACGACATCAAATGGGGAGGAAAAACACTCCTGGACTTAGATTATGCTGATGATTTAAGCATATTAGATGAAAGTTGTAGACGGTGGGAGCAGTGAAGATGTTAAAAGTAGAATAGCTAAGGCTCAGGGTGTTTTTTCACAGTTAAAAAAAAGTTTGGAAGAATAGGAAGATAAGTCTGCAAACCAAGATTAGAATACTGGAAGCTACAGCGATGACAGTGGTCATTTATGGCTCTGAAGCATGGGCGCTCCCAAAAGTGGACGAAAATTTACTAGATGTTTTCCAGAGAAATTGCCTACGGATTGTTCTGGGTACCCAGCTGACTGACCGTATTTCAAACAGTGCGTTGTACGAAAAATGTGGTTCAGTTCCGCTTTCTAGGGTTATAAAGAACGAAAGGTTGAGATGGCTATGCCACTTTCTGCGGATGAAGGATGAAAGATTGCCGAAGGTTGTCCTTTTTGACCAACCGTCTGGGGTTACACGGAAAGCAGGTTGTCCTCGTCAGGGTTAGAAGGATGTCACAAATAAAGGTTTAAAGGAAATGGGAACTTCCTGAGAGGGTGTAAAGAGGGAGACCTTGAATAGATTAGGTTGGAGTAGGAGCGTGCGTAGCTGTGTTGGCCTCAGGCGGCTTGGTGCTGCTGTGAGTTATTAGTAGTTAGTAGTAGTAGTTTTCTTATTAAGAGCCGACCCTTAACTTGCTTTAACTTATCCAAATATTGTTTCGTATCTTTAGTGTGTTTATGTAGTGGAATGTTTATATTTTTATATATTCCCTTCAAAATTTTCGTCATTAATTTACATTATTTACAGAATTTGAAGACAAACATCGTACTCCAACTGAATAGGCTTATCTGTGATAGTCCGAAAAAAATGGATGTTTCAAATTTCACAGGGTGGTTGTTTCACTCGAATTTCATAGAAATTGATGCCGAGAAAAAAATTGATGTTTTGGTTCACGTTATGTATGTCAAGGTAAGTGTTCCTCAATAATCACCCTAAGAAAGTGTTTCCCAAAAAAGATGATCTTTCAAAGAAAATATAGCCGCATTTTGCATAAGATGAAATAAGGATACCTTCACGTTCGCTTTCACTTCCACAGTCCCAAGGCAATGGCTCTAAATCGTTTAATTAAATAAAAAAATTAAATTAACTGAAAGTAAGAAGCAACATTAAAATTCAAAACGAGCAGTTTGTGTTTTAGGAGTCGTTCTTATAGAACTGGGACAAAAAGTCAAACTCAAGTGTAAAGACCTAGGTATTGAGGAGTGGGCAACCTCCCTCATACAGTGAATAATTTCACTGTATGAGCCGGTAACAAAGCCGAGTAACAAGCCGGTTAATTCGGAAAATATAAAAAAATGAAGTATTTTTAACTTACGAACGGGTGATCAGATCTCAATGAAATTTTATGTTTGGAATGATATTGTGTCTCAGAGCTCTTATTTTAAATCCCGACGTGATCTGATGGCATTGGGGGGAGTTGGAGGGGGAAACCTAAAATCTTGGAAAACACTTAGAGTGGAGGGATCGGGATGAAACTTGATGGGAAAAAGCAGCACAAGTCCCAGATACATGATTGACATAATGGGAATGGATCTGCTCTCTTTGGGGTAGTTGGGGGGGGGGGGGGGTTAATTCTGAAAAATTAGAAAAAATGAGGTATTTTTAACTTACGAACGGGTGATCAGATCTCAATGAAATTTGATATTTAGAAGGATATCGTATCTCAAAGCTCTTAGTTTAAATCCTGACCGGATCTGGTGACATTGGGGAAGTTTGGGGTGGGGGGAACCTAAAATCATGGAAAACGCTTAGATTGGAGGGATCGGGATGAAACTTGGTGGGAAAAATAAGCAGAAGTCTTACATACGTGATTTACATAATTGGAATGGATCCGCTTTTTTGGAGGGGGGGCTAATTCTGAAAAATAAGAAAAATTACGTATTTTTAACTTATGAAGGAGTGATCGGATCTTCATGAAACTTCATATTTAGAAGAACCTCGTAACTCAGATCTCATATTTTCAATCTTAACCGGATCAAACGTACTTGGGGGGGGGGGCAGTTGGGGGGACCGGAAATCTTAGAAAATACTTAAAGCGATGAGATCAGGGTGAAACTGGATGGGAAGAATAGAAACCTGTCTAAGATACGTGACTGACATAACCGGACCGGATCTGCTCTCTTTGGTGGATATGGGGGGGGGGGGGGTAATTTTGAAAATTGATGTACTTGTAACTTACGAAAGGGTGACCAGATCTTAATGAAATTTGATATTTAGAAGGATCTTGTGCTTTAAAGTTCTAATTTTAAATTCCGACCAGATCCTGTGACATTGGGGGGAATTGGAGGGGGGAACCGGAATTCTTGGAAAACGTGAAAATTGGGGTATTTTTATCTTACGAATAGATGATCGGATCTTAATGAAATTTGATTTTTAGCAGGAATTTATGTCTCAGAGCTCTTATTTCAAATCCCGACCAGATCTTTTGACATTGGGGGGGGGAGTTGGAGGGGGAAATCTTGGAAAAAAACTTGGACTGGAGGAATCGGGATGAAGCTTGGTGGATAGAATAAACAAATGTCCTTGATACGTGATTGACAGAATCGTACTAGATTCGCTCTCTTTGGAGGAGTTGGGGGGAGGGGCTCAGTGATTTGGCGAGTTTGGTGCTTCTGGACGTGCTAGCACGATGAAAATTGGTAGGCGTGTCAGGGAGCTGCACAATTTGACTTGATAAAGTCGTTTTCGCAGATTCGACCATCTAGGGGGCTAAAGGGAGAGGAAAAATTATAAAAAATTAGGTATTTATAACTTACGAGTGTGTGATCGGATCTTAATGAATTTTGATATTTAGAAGGACATCGTGGCTCAGATCTCTTATTTTAAATCCTGACCGGCATTAAGCCTCTTATATTCCTTTTTAAATCAATCTATTGATTCATAGAATTTTGTTAGAGCTCATACCATATGATCTCTTGGCTCTTCTCGCCTCGTCATAAGTGCCATATGAGCTCTTAGCTCTTGTTAATTGACTTATTACAGTTTATTTATTGACTCATAAATGATTATTCATTACGATTTAACTTTTTCCCTGTTATTTTTTGCAGTTTTATAATTTTTAGTGCAACCATGTGATTTTTTGACTCTGAAGTCCGAATTTAGCCCTTTGTGGGCTTGTGATAGAGATTTTTCTTGAAATAAATATCTTATCTTATCCATGTACTTGCGGAAACTCATATGTGGGACTTGCTAACGAGGATTTGTAAATGAGACTGCTACAACATCAAGATTCTATTTCGTCAGCTTTAAAGCAAAATTCCAAACATGAAGATTTCACATCAGCCTTATTGGAACATATTTTTGATTTTCTAGACCTTTTTATCTTGTTCGACAATGTCTATTTGATTTCTAGGAACCGGAGTTTAAAGCAAAATATCCAGGAAACGGTTGAAATTAAGAACATTTTATTCAAGGACATGGGTTTAGATAGAGACCCTGGTGATTTGGGCTTGAACTTTATTTACGATAGTGTATCAAAGTTACATAGAGTATGGCTCATTTCACCCAAGGTATTTAACCATTGTCAAATTCTTAGTTCAAATAAAACCAACAAACCGGAACCTGGAAAGTCAAGGAGATTTGCTTCTGGTATTACATTGAAAAAAGAATGATATTAAACAACATGTAATTACATTATTTTGTATAAATGTTACCGTGAATATCCGAAATCTCGTTAATGTTGACAATCACCGTTGAATGTTCGAAATTCCCTTTTCTCTGCTTTGGTTCAATTAGCTTTGTGAGTCAGCTTTTTTAGTCTTATGGAAGCTATGGTGGTAAAAGTTAAAGTTAGGTTAGGTTTAATTATGTTAGTTTAAGTTAGGTTAGGTTAAATTTGGCTCTGCAATATCAGAAATGGATTAAAAACCTAAGTTAAGCTAACATCACCTAACCAAACCTACTCTGTTCTAACCTAATGTGTCATCATTAAACCTTGCATTAAAATTGAAGATGCTGACTGTCAACAGTGACTAAATCCAAGGAGAAAAAAGGGTATTTCAGACACTCACTGGTGAATGTCGACATTCACCAATTTGTGGAAATTCACGGCAACATTTTATATCATTGATCTGAATTATCTTATTTTATTATCTCTACCGATGACGTTCACTGCACGTGCGACCAAAATATCCAGTATTTTTGTTAATAATAACTGTCTTATGAATGGATGTATCCCTATTCGTACTTCGATTTTTCGTCTTGGAAAGGTAGTGTGGTCTTCAAAATTAACTACGTTAAACCATCGGTTATGATGAACCATGTTTCGCTTTTTACTATGTTTTCTATGTTTTTTACTATGTTTTTTACTATTTTTACTATGTATCTATTGCTGCAACCATGATGGAAAATCATTAATGATTTCTCTTAATCAGTAATGGTTTCATCATACGTCTTTTATCATTTAATGATTCGTCTATTCAAAAAACAAACTAAGCAAATAACTCATTTATGTTTGGTTTAATCTAATTTTAAAAAAAAAAAAAAAAAAAAAACAGGGATATTTCAAGCTTCGGTTATTTTGGTCAAAATTTGATACATTAAATGCCATTATTAAACAAATTAATGTCTAAGAAAAAACCCAATAATTGTGCTAAATCTTAAATTGCATTAAACAAATAAAGTAACTTATATAAGTTCTTCTCTTCTTTCTTGCCTTAAGGAATGAATCTGCCACAATTTGAATGTGCATTAAGTGTAGTTACTTGGCAATGGTAAATGGTAAATACCTAGAAAGGTAAGCTTACTTTGACATAGTATTTTTCTTTCGAAGTTTTACGAAATATAAAAAAAATTATTTGCAAAAGCATTCAAGTAGTTTTGCGATATTTCATTGCGATATTTTAATATCTCAGATAAACAAAAATTCATTAGTTCCCCCCTCCTTGTGCTAATAGGAAAAATTTTGGGCTATGGAGGAAATTGGCGTTTAATACATGGACTCTAGACTGTATTAAACTGGCGTTTAATACATGACTGACTTTGACGTTAATCCATAATAATAATAGTGTTTACTAATCTGAAAAAGGGCTAGTTATTTAACTTCAGTTCAGAAGTTAGAGTTTAGATAGTAAATCTCCAAACCATACTTCTTTAAAATTATGAGTTATGGCCAATCAGGGCAGAGGGAAACAAGAACAATATAAGTTTGAATAGTGCAGAGTTTAGGAAAACTTTCTTTGTTTCAGGAGAGTATGAGGAGTTCTAAACTCATTGTTTCTTTTTTGTATTTTTTTAACAAAGTATCTTAAAAAAAAAAAAAAATACATGCACATTTAGGTCACTGAGAAACCAGAATACGCTCCGAAGTTGGCTGAAGTCTTGAAGTTATTGTCTGAGAAAGAAGTACCTTTGGTTAGAGGACGTGGGAAAGTCAGTTTATGCCAGCTTATTGTCAACAGATGTCAGCAGACTTTCGAAAGACAAATAAACAGCAAAGAAAAAATTGTATCTAAACAAGAGGCCTTGCGTGAAGCTGAGACAGAAGAGAAGAAGGCAGAGCTACTAGTCAAACCGGATGAGAGAATTGCGAAAGAAAAACAAGTTTTACTGGGATTTATCAGGTATGTTTTTTTTTTTACTTTTCGTCAACGTTTAATAATATTTCATTCATATTTGTGTTGAATATATGTGACTTTAACTCAGAAAAACTAACGGTTAGCTGTCGATTTTCAATCTATGAATTTAACTATGAGTTTTTGTAATTTTTGACTTTTATATACAAGCTCGAATATCGTGACTAATTTTTTAAGAAAAAAAAATACTCAAAACTTTACGAGAAAAGAAATTTAACAGTTCCTCCTTCATTATTTTAACATTGACAATCATTCTTTTTAGACCCCAAGGAATTAGTATAATCATGTATCAGACAGTCAGAAAACCTGAAACTTTTACCGTTTGAAGCAATTCAATCTTGGTAGCTTCGTAAGGAGGTGGAGTGTTGCCCTGGCTCTCACTGTGGTCACCATTTGAAAGTTAGCTTTAAAGAATATCTTAAAAAGAAGTCTCGAAAGCTGTCAGCTGACAAAAATTGACAAAAAATGAACATACAAAAAAGAAGTGCTAGCCTGTTGAGTCTAGCTGAAGAAGACATTAGGCTTGTTGAGGCTTGAGTACTGGAGAAGTTGAGGATCATTTCGGATATAATAGGATGTATCCTGTGTTCTTATTTTATAACAACCTTACAGAATGCACGTTTTGTCGATTTCTAAAACTGCTCCAGAATGAGTATCATATTCTAACCATAAATGACACCGGTAAACATGTCTTAAGAACTATTTCAACGCAGCGGTTGAACCGTTGTGCCGCATCTACTTGCACCAAAAAACGGAGGAAAATTGACGGACCGCGCAAAAACGGCCGTTCATGCGTGAAATCGCATCAGTGGAAACCCAGGGTTTGTCCTCAATGCCTCTTTGAGGTGAAGAAAATGTGACCAACATTTTTCTGTGTGTTTCTTCGAACAGCGTCTGAAGGTACTGCAAAGACTCGGGAATATTTGAACAATGTACTTACTATCTCAACAATATAGCAATCTAGAAGAATAGAGTTACTTATAGACACAGAAAATAGTATTTGGTACGGAAGAGGGGGGGATGGATCTTTTAAAGATGTGAATCAAAAACGTAATGTGATATCATCACAGTGTCTATATTGTTCCCTCAATTCTTCGCAGAGATTAAATAAAAAAAACAAGTTCTTTTAACTGAAAGTCAGGAGCGTCATTAAAACTTAAAACGAGCAGAAATTACTTCGTATATGAAAGGGGCTGCTTCCTCATCAACGTCCCGCTCTATACGCTAAAGTTTGACTCTTTCTCTCAACTCTTCTTTTTAAAACGGCAAAAAAATTTAGCGTAAAGAGCGGGGCGGGGCGTTGATGAGGAAGCAGCCTCTTTCATATACGAAGTAATTTCTGTTCGTTTTAAGTTTTAATGTCGCCCCTTACTTTCAGTTAAAAAACTTGTTTTTTTTTTTATTTAATTTCTGAACGTTTTTGAATCAATGCATGTTTTGATTTTGGCTTAAATTTTGTCCCAATTCATTAAGAATGACCCCTGAATCACAAAAGCCGTAGAATAAATAGTTGAAATTACTAAAAATACTTCAGCGTAAAGAGCGAGGTATTAGGAGGAGGTGAGCCCCTCATATGCATAATAATTTCTGTTCGTTTTAAGTTTTAATGCTTCTCCTTACTTCCAGTTGAAAAAACTTTCATATTTATCTTTTCATTGTTTTTTTTAAATAATGCTAGAAAATCCTGCGCTCCCTTCATGGAAATTTTCTTCCCCCATGTCATATTCCTCGATTGAAAATTCCCCCAACATATCCCCCTATTCTCAACCCCTCCCCCCAACCAAAAAATCCCCCTGAAAACGTCTGTACACTTCCCAGTAACCATTACTATATGTAAGCACTGGTCAAAGTTTGTAACTTGTAGCCCCTCCCACGGGGACTGTGGGGGAGTAAGTCGTCCCCAAAGACATAGTTAAGGTTTTTCGACTACGCTGAATAAAATGGCTATCTTAGAATTTGGATCCGTTGACTTTGGGAAAATAATTAGCGTGGGAGGGGGCCTTGGTGCCCTCCAATTTTTTTCGTCACTTAATAAGGGCACTAGAACTTTTCATTTCCGTTAGAATGAGCCCTTTCGCAACATTCTAGGACCACTTGGTCGATACCATCACCCCTGGGGAAAAAAACAAAAAAACAAACAAATAAACACGCATCCGTGATCTGCCCTCTGGTAAAAAATACAAAATTCCATATTTTTGTAGATAGGAGCTTGAAACCTCTACACTAGGGTTCTCTGATACGCTGAATATGATGGTGTGATTTTCGTTAAGATTCTATGACTTTTAGGGGGTGTTTTCCCCCTATTTTCTAAAATAAGGCAAATTTTCTCAGGCTCGTAACTTTTGATGGGTAAGACTAAACTTGATAAAACTTATATATCTAAAATCAGCATTAAAATGCGATGCTTTTGATGTAGCTATTGGTATCAAAATTTTTATCCATTTTTTATTGGTATCCCTTTTTTAGAGTTTTGGTTACTATTGAGCCGGGTCGCTCCTTACTACAGTTCGTTACCACGAACTGTTTGAAAATTTGTTTATCAAAGACTTACTTCTCGTTGCAAAGATCAGTAACAAAAATTCAAGGCGGGGAGTAAAAATGAGAGTTAAGAACATCATTTAATACAACTTGAATAGGTATGACGCTTAGAAAATTATCAAGCAACTTCAAATAGATACCAAGTCTTTTGGGGTAAGATGTGAAAAATTTACTGTAAACTACACTTTTCTAAAGTCAATAGAAACAGACAGATGAATTCTGCCGCGTTCAAAGCATTTATTGGCAGTACCACTGAAGGAACGCACGTTGCATGAGGTCGAGCGGCCTTTCCTAAAGCCACGTTTAGCTATGGTTTGCTACTACCTAAATCTACGTTGGTTTAACATCCCTGTTTTGTAAGGCAATCATGGAGCCTTTTATCCACAGTTTTTTCAAATATTTTTGAAAATAGTGGAAGGATTGATATTGTTCAGTAAATTTATATATTCAGTTGAGAACCACCTTTGCCCCGGGGGAGGGATTTCTTTTGTTCTTTTAAGTACATCAATTTTTTTAAGTGGAACAATTTTTCTATGAGTTTGTAGTGAATTGGATGTCACTTTTTCTTCTTGCCCAATAAGTCTTTAGTAACTTTCCAAATTCCTTTAGCATTAACATTATTTAAGCTCATTTGGTTTGCCAACATTTTTGAGCTTTTCATCCCATCAACGTTGCTTTATTGCTTATTACTTTGAATTCTTCCACTTTGTTGACATATCCACTATTTAGGCAATCCACACAATTTCGACTTTCAAACCAAACGCCTCAAGAGTTTGCATAATTACCCAGGGTTACACGATCCTAATATCCTGATTAAACGTACAAAAAGTGTCATCTTTAATGCTAAAAACCTCAGAGAAATTGGTGCTTCTTAACTTTTGTCTAAACCTTTGTGATTATTTAATGGCCTATTTTTTTAATGGCCTAGTCTTTACTCATTTATTAAATTTTTTCAGCTCAAGGTACTGTTATGATAACCGAGGAATTGTCAGTACAGGGGTATAGAACCACATCACCACAACTACGGTCCATACACCTTTAACCTACAAAAACACTACTCATGAAATTAGCTAAATGAGTTGTGTGTTGTAACATTCACGAGAGAAAAAGATCATTGGCAACCATCAAATAAAAATATTCAACATTCACTCTATTCAGTGAAAGTAGATCAAGGCTCATATCATCCATACCTATAAAATATAAACCGTTGTAATAAATGTTTTCTTCTGTAATATTGATTAGTATCGAAGTTTTCTCTTTTTTGTTGTTGAGGTTTTGATAATAAAAACTGCAAGAAGTATTTACTGTTTTCAGTAAAGTGCAAATGACATTCGTAAGTTTTTAGAGAGTTCGAGAGCAGGTAGATAATCCCATTCTTTTTTTGCATTTTTCAGCCTTAATTTGTATTGTGATTAAATTTATTGTTTAGCTTTTGATTTGTTGACCGCTCTGACCTAACTATTTATTGTAACATTTGTTCGTTTCATGTTTTTTCTCCTCGTCCATAGTAATATATGGTAATTTTCTACTTGATGTAATTTTCAGTTTTGACTTTTGTTCATTTTAGGTTTTATTTATTCATTAATAACAATTTCTGTTGGGTTTTGAAAGGGCCTAATTGTAATATTTCTTCTAGATTTGCTGGTGAATTATTCAACTCAAAGATGTTGACTATTGAAACTATGGATTTTTGTATTTCTGAATTACTAAAGTTGCGTACTGAGGGACAGCTCGAATGTCTTTGTGAATTACTTTCTTTAATTGGTAAATCCTATGAACAAGAGTATGATGCTAAAGTAAGTTCAACATTCTTAATCCAAGCTACATAAGCTATTAAATTTATATTATCATTTTCTTAGTTAATTGCAATTAATGCGATTTATAGTTAGCAAAATTAATGTTTGTTTTTCTTATGCATAAATTTGTTCGAGAAAACCATTTAAGATGTCAAATTCTCGTCAACAAAAGAAAATAAAGAAAACGTCAAAAAATAAAGTTTTATAAAGACCGATTAAATGAAGCAAAAACATTATAACATAAGTTTTTAGGTGTTACTAAAGAAGAAACTGAAAATATTAAACAGTTCTCATACTCTCAATTTTAAATAGTCCTCATACACACAAAGAAATAGTGTACCAAGAAATAGAAATACTCTATTTAGAGTATATAGAGTATAGAAATACTCTATAAGAATACTCTCAATTTTAAATAGTCCTCATACACACAAAGAAATAGTGTACCAAAGAAATAGTGTAGTTAGGATTTTAAATGTAGCATTTCTCTCTTTTTTTTTCTTCTTTCTATGATGAAATTTGTTTAGATGGTGTCGTTTTCTTCGCCTTAACTTGCTTTTCCCTTTCATTACTAGAACGCCACTCGGTTTGAAATCAGAAGTTTCAAATTGTAAAACTGATACCAGTTTTGAGGTAAATTATGTAAGAAATAATTTATTTATTTATTTTTCTTTATTTCCCTCAAAAAATGAGGAGTACGCTACAATATAATATAAAGAAAAAACAACTGATAACACTTACAATCAAAACGTATCAAATATTGATCGAACACTTAAAAAAAAAAAAAAAAAAAAAAAAAAAAAAAAAAAAAAAAAAAAAAAAAAAAAAAAAAACACTTGCTAAATAGATTAGCCTATAAATCATGAAGAGCCAGAACTGTTACTAAAAAACGGAAATAAATTGTGGCCTAAAAGGCTAATTTTCGCCCTATCTTCAAATGTTTTATATTTTTTCTTTATACAGACTACAGGATCCTTCACATTAAGCTTTAAAACAATCTCAGTGTTACTAAAAGAAAGGGGGAAACCAAGTAAAAATTTACAAAATTTAAAATAAGCAACTTTAATGGGCGAAAGATCAGAAGGTCTGAAATTTCGGAAGAGGAGGGACGGGAACAATACGTGAGGCAGAGCAACAGCGCTATACATACGACCAAGGACGTTCCGACGGTAAAGACCCCGAAAACGAATTAAAAGACCAAATGCCTTGCGTAGTTTCATCTGAACATGCTGAACCAGGACTGGTTTGAAATCTCTTTTCGAAGCAGCATAAGGTAATCCCAAATAAGTGACTATTGGCGACGACTGAAAAATAACACCATTGCCGCAATCGAGAGTCGCCCTGACATTATCTTCTAAACAATTTACAACAAAAAATTGACATTTTTCAAAACTGATAGAAAGGCCCAAACCTTTTAAACAATTAATTAAAATATTAAAATTAGAAACAAGACTAGACTTGGACCGGCTTAGAAGGATAATATCATCAGCATATGCAATGTAAGACAGATTTCGAGATAATGAAACAAACGAGCAGGAAAGAGAATTAAGGGCAGTAGCTAAACAAGAATTGAATATATAAGGAGAAATAATTCCTCCTTGTCTAATTCCTCTACCCACTTGAATTAATTTGGACTGAGATGAAGACGAACTCGGACAGATACGGATCTTTAAACCAGAATACCAAGAGCGAAGGACTCGTATGACAGCTAGGGGCAATCCAGCATGGATTAAAGTGAGCAGAGCGGATGCATGAGAAATGTTATCAAAGGCCCCTTTGATATCAATCAAGAGGGCGTATAGCGGTTGACCAGAGATTCTCGCTTCTTCAATAACTTTGCTGAAAGATGCATGGGCATGGTCACATCCCAAACCTCTCTTGAAACCAACTTGATTAGAACCAGTGTCAAGAATTTCAAGAAGATCCTTCAAACACAACTCAAACACTTTCCCAATCATAGAACCCCTAGTAATTGGCCTCCAGGAGCTACAAGATGACAAGTCTTTTTTCCCGCTCTTAGGAATAGGCTTAACTATGCCAATATAGAATGACGATGGTACTAAACCAGTAGTAAGTAAAAGGTTGAAAAATGCCAGTAGAGTAATAAGAAAAGAAGAAGGAGCAAGTTTGAGGTGATTAGCAAATAAGCCATCATGATCCTTAGCCGACTGCGCCTTTAACGTTTTGATTGCTCCACGTAACATATCCTCAGAAATCCTGTAATCAGTTGAAAAATTCTTCAACCTTTCATCTAATTGCAACACAACACTGTTAGAATCGTACGAAGTCGACAACTTAGAAAAATAATTTTCCCACTCTTTTAGCGACGGTGTGGAATTAGTATCAGGCATGTTAATCCGCCTATTGCCTCGGAGAACATTCCAAAGGAGATTTTTGTCCTTGTCGTTATCAATGTTTGAAGAAGCTTCTTCTATGATCAGGTTATTATGACGACGGAGCTCTGCTTGGAATTCAGCCTTTCTCTTTTTCATTAGCAAAAAAACTGGATGCGAGTCTCTTGGCTTACCGAGGGCCCGCCATTCCCAATACGCTTGTTTTGCCGCCTTATTAGAATTCACCAAAAAAGGATTCAGGCTCCAAAAAGGTTTCTGCGCGCCCAATCTTATCCTATTAGTAGGAAAAACTGCCGCAGCACCATACTTTAAGCAATGGATTAATTCAAAATAAAGACAATTAATAGTCAAAGAGGGATTACTATCCATTGAATCCAAACTATCAGGGATATAGACTTTATCAATGAAAGTCCCAACTCTTTCTTGGTAAAGCGGTCTAAAATTTGGATTCCAATCAACCCGATCAAAAAATTTAGGAAGCTTATTACCAGAAAAACGAACTGGGGAAGGACGAGAAGCCAAAGGGGGTATAAGGAACTGAAGCGGCATGTGGTCACTAACGGGGAAATCTTCGATTACAGTAACCACAGGCAAAGGATCACTTGGGTTAGAAGAAAAAACATGATCAATATTAGTTGTACTACCACTCCAATGAATATAAGTAAAATCCTGGGACTTCGGTAAAACAGAAAAATTAGGAAGACAAGAAGATAAAATTGTACCCCTTTCATTTGCTATATTTGGATCACAGTTAAAATCACCTAAAATATAAGTACGCAAATTTGACTGTAAACTAGAGACAAAACGACTAAGATTAAAACAGCATTGAGTAAACGCATCAAAAGAAATATCATCATGGTAATCAGTCGGAAAATAACAATTAATTAAAACTACGTTTGAAAAACTACAAGCTAAAAAATTTGTATCAATTGCTAGAATAGCTGCATTAAGAGACTTGGGTAAAATAGTAGCTAAACCACCGGAGGGACGTCCACCAGTCGGTGTAGCGGGAACAGCAAATATGTCATGCTCAGTGGACAGACTAGAAAGCAGATTCAACGAATGATCAAGGAGGTGGTGTTCCTGAAGACATAATAACGATGCTTTTTCATTCAAAAAACTATGAAGTACAGGTAATATCCCTAACACACCATTTGAATTAAAGGACGTAATACAAAGTAATACATTCATTTACAAAATTTCTTTAAAGTCGGACACCTAAAGCTGTAAACTGGATGATCATTCGAGCCACAACTGGTGCATTTAACTGGCGCTTGACATGGGGAGTCTTTAGTCGAAATGTGATTACCGCTACATCGGGCCTCAAATAATATAAATTTATTTTCAATTCATTTTCAAAAATGAAAATGAAAACTGAGAATTACCAAAATTAAGGGCTTCAAACGCCACGTTTGGTAACCTTTTCAATGAGAGTTCCGTAACTTTAGTAAGAAATTGGGCCCCCTTTTCCACTTTTATTTTGGCTGAAAATGTTGAAACCTTCTTTAAAAAAAGGTCGTGCAATGTTTGTCATTTTCAGTGCAAAAATGAATCTAAGCTGTAAAATTACCTGTGCAAAAAAAGAGTAATTCCTGAATTACTTAAAAAGATGCCGAGTTCTAGCTTGAGACTCGGCATCCAACTCGGCTTAAAAACAACTTAAGTTAGCATACGGTCAAAAAAAACCTAATTTTTCAATTGATGCACAGAAAGTCAGGTTAGGCCGATCTGTAAATTATTTATTTTTTTAACGAGCTAAGTCTTAAAACTGTCAAAATAATTATTGAGTAACAGCTGTACATTTTTGGGGATTTTCTGTGGGGGCAGGGGAGAATAGAAAGGTCTAACGAATATACCTTTGGGGTCCATGTGTCCCTCAGGACAATGGCCATAATTACGTAAATTGATCATTTTTCCCAAATAGTTTTTAGTAGAAAAGGCGAGTTTGTTTGATCTATGTCGTCTTGTCAGCTTGCAACTCATAGAGTCGTTCAATGGGCAAATATTATTCAGAGCTCCTAAAGAATTTACCACTGAAACAACCCGTTTATCTAAACAGACCCAAGACGTTATGTGCACAGGATCTGTCGAAATACACTGTTTGAAAGTATTGGGGGAGGGGGATGGGGTTGTACGGGGACAAGTGAAACTCAAATTATATCTTGGAGAGAGGGGCAGAGATAACTCAAAGGGTACTTAGTATTGCAAGCTTATTATAACATCACGCGTAAAATATCTTTCAACCACCCTGGAGGATATAATTGGAGTGGATGGGGAGAGGGAGGGGGTAAAGAAAGTGGGACTTCATGATTTATATTGGATGGGGGATGGTAAAAATATTTTTTCTTATTTTTATAAAACCATTTTTGGTTCATAAGTCCGATAAGAATTAGAATCTCTGTCAGGATTAACAGTTAGTTACAAAAGTAAATTATAAACAGTATGTGATGCCATATTATTAGAACTCCATATCTTCAATTTCTCGCAAATGTCACTGGTAGATCAATTTGAAATTCTTTGGGAGTGATTAAGGGGCCATATGGCCCTAAATTTTGACAGGGGGGAGGGGTCAAAGGTTTTTTAAAATAATAGGCATGAAAGCATGTGGTAACTATAACCGTGCTGCTGGAGAATTACTTGAAAGCTACAAGCTACAAATCTACAGCTCCTGGACCAATGCTGCACTCCTATGTACCTACATTATAAGATAACACTGTAACATGCTGCCACTGCATCAAGTATGATTGATATCTGTGGCTAAGAGTTTAAAGTTATGATGAATCGGTTAACTATCTTGGAATTTTCACTTGTAGGGACTTTGTTGGCCGAATTAAGCAGTTTGGTGAAATGTGATCGCTTTTACTACTTTAAAAGGGTCCTAGGACCCTAACTTTCTGTTGAAACAAGTCCCTTCCTGTCCATCTAAAAACACTGAGTCGATACGATTAGTCTTACAGGAAAATAAAAAAAAGACAAAAGTGCGGCCCATTCCAAAATCCAATTTATCCAGGGATTTTAGGATTGGAAACTGTAATCCTTCAGTAACGGGTTTTCGACCAATGCAATCCTAATAGTGAATTTCTTATTCCAATCATTTCTTTAATGGTTCTTGCCGCCATTATCTTATTGGTTTCATGCTCTTTTAATCACTTTAAATCACTCTTTCTTCAAGCTAACTCTTTTAAATCGATATTTAGTATAATTATTACTTTTTTCTAGTCAATTGACAATGGCATTTTTTTCTCATGTAATTGTTTCTTAAACTATATTTTTCCTTTCTCAGTACTATTATCTGAAGTTCCCTCTTTACCAGGTTGTAAATACTGCTGCCAATAAAAGATATCTAAGGCTATTTTTACAACAGGAAAACTATCCTTTTTCTTAAAATGGTATGTGCGATTATGCGATCTAAATTGAATTTCAACTCTGTTTCGTTTGAGAAATAAAGTATTTCTTTATTTCTAAAGTATTTCTAAGAATTATAATATTCTAAGTATTTTTTGAGAATAAAGTAGATGAAAAAAAAAGTATTTCAGAGAAATAGTCTAGAAAACACGTTGCTGTGATTTGTCTTCTGGCAAAAAATGTGAAATTCCACATTTTTGTAGATAGGAGCTAAAAACTTCTACAATAAGATTCTCTGATACGCTCAATCTGATGGTGTGATTTTCGTTACGATTATATAACTTTTAGGGGGTGTTTCCCCCTATTTTCTAAAATGAGACAAATTTTCTCAGGCTCGTAACTTTTGATAGGTAAAATTAATCTTGATGAAAGTTATATATTTAAAATTAGTATTAAAATGCGATTTTTTTTATGTAACTATTGGTATCAAAATTCCATTTTTTAGAGTTTTGGTTACTATTAAGCCGGGTCGCTCCTTACTACCTTACCACGAACTGTTTGATGAATCTAGAACCTTTTTTATGCTTCTCATGGGAAGTGGCGGGAAAAAACCTAAAACAGATAAACACATTAAACGTTGAAGGCATATTTATGCCTTCAACGCTAAAAAAGCTTAAAGCTCAAAAGCTTTAAACGCTAAAACCTTAGCTCAAAAAGCTAAGGTTTTTCCACTGTTTGTTTTGGTGTTTGTTCTTTTTATTGCAATAAAAGTTGAAAAGAAAACATATGTTGATGGTTTCTATTTGTTCGAAAACTAATGCAATGTTCTTCTTGTTTAGTACCAGAGAGCAGTTGCTGAATCAGAAAATAAATCCCAGCCATTGCAGTTCCAGTTGACGAAGCTAGACGTCTATCTGAATGAAATGAGAGGGATTTGTGGAGGTAAAAGCACAGATGTGGTGTCTCGTATTCGAATCATGTTAACAGACGTTCTAGACCTAAAGGAGAGGGCTTGGGTTCCTCACCAAAATGAAGAAAATTGTAAGAAATCACTCTCATTATCTGTTAGGGACAAGAACAGACATTTGGAAAATAATTGCTGTTACAAAAAAAAATTAAAAAGCTGTAAACGTCATTGACTTTTAGAAAACGATGATGAAGGAGAATCTAGTTAGTAATAACAAGTAATAACCGTTTGTTCAAAACGGACAAAGCTATTTAATTACCCACTTACGTGGTTTTTATAAATTCGTGTCTATTAAGGACAACGGCAAATGTAAATTTCGCAACAACAAGAAAATTAGCTCGAAGTTAAGATTTAAATGATATAACATTAGAATTACTGTTTCGATAAATAAAAATGCATGGTGCCAAATATACCATAATATATACCAAATATACTATAAATATACAAATATACCAGATATACTATATATAATAAATATACCAAAAATATACCATGCCAAACCTTTCCAAGTCTTTTAAATAGCATCTTATGTTCATGACATTGATTTATAACTTCTATTTCTTCAACACAAAAAAAAAATCAATTAAATTCTTCTTTCTTCTTTGTTTCTCTTGGTTCGTTAAATGAAAATAATTTAAGCAGCAATTGATTCATAAATTGGATAATTTTTAACAATTATACTAGAGGCTTAGATTACTACTTTTTTGTTTAAACCATGGAAACAAGCAAATAAAACAACCAGGATTGGCGAAACTTATATAAAGTGATTTTTTAAGATAAAATGATTATTTCCATCAATGATTTTGTTTTGAAACCATGTACTCGCTGCAAGAAATCATGTTCAACAATATCCACGAACGATTTTGTTTTTGCTAGAAACATCAAATAATTTAACAACATTTTCTGGTGAAATATTTTAAAGAAGAAACAGAAAAAAAATAGAACTTTGTCCCACTCTTTTAGTCCAAAACTAAAGCTAAATTGTCCAAACATAAATAGCTTTTGAATTAGCCGAGACTCATGGACGTGTGTGGGATTAAATTTGACGGTTACTCGGGTCTTTCTGTATGTTCTTAGATGACAGTTTAAAACTTATATTTTAGGGATCTTTGAAATACCGAATTTGATTACCTGGTTTGGTCAAGATCGGACAAAACCATGCACAGGGGATCTTATTCCTTCCTCCGTTTCTAAAATCATACAAAGTTCATTACACTTATACATATAAGCTTTTAATGGGCTTTTATGCATTTTTGCCTAGTTATTGAACGGCAAATATGAATTTCGCATGCTAAGTAATATTTTTTATATTGTAAATTATTCACTTTAGTGACTTTCATTAGTAATATTTCCCATTTATGTCGTTTTTAGTTTTTAATGGTTTCCATTGTCCACTTGCATTGAATAATTATTTTCACCTGTCACTTGCTCTATTTATTTTGAAAAGAGCAATGAAATAAAAAAACTTTGAAGATCCATTCACAGTTAGATTTTACTAATTAGATTAATCAAAATACACCAAACGGTGTATTTTGATTTCGCTCTTCTGTCTGTCCGAAAGCTTAGATTTGGCCAGTTCAATCAGGAACTCATGTGCGTAATTAACTTGATCTGGCAAATAACAGATTTCGCATGTTAACCGTCACAAAGACTGAAGAGGAACAGAGTACCCTAGGCAGGGGACTTAGTATCAAACTATGCAGCTCTTCAAAAAGAAGAAATTGGTCAGCGTGTGTGAGCTGAAACAGCAAGTTGACCCTTTGAAACTCGGCCAGTAATGCCCTCAAGAAAACAATCAAAAGTTAAACAATTCACAAAAAAATTAATTCAAAATACATCAAACTCCCTAAATGCGGAGCCCTGCGGAAATAAATTCCCTAAACGGAACGCGATGCGGAATAGCGTTCCATGAGTTAAAGGAGGTCTTTTTTCGGTTTGGCGTATAGCCACGGTAATTTTGGAATATTTTAACGGTTCCTAACTTTCAGTCAATTAAGCCCAAAATAAACCCATATTAAAAAAAAAGCCCACATTAACGCCTCACGCCCACTCCAAAATTCAACCCGTACCTTGTGGCTAAAACAAGCCCATGGGGTGCGAAATATTAAAGAATATTAAAGGGAGCTAATGAAATAGACAAAAAGGATATTTAAGTAATAGCTAGGGCATAGGCATTAAGTAATAGCTAGTTATAATAACTCCAAAGGGGAAATGATACTAAAAAAGAGTTAATTGGGTAATTAGGGCCAAAGGTCCAGTATTTTTTCTTTCAGAAATCGCTAGAAAAATTGAAGGGGTGTTTTTTGCCAAGTACTTTACTCGGTATTAGTAAAATCTCATTGTAAACGGGCCTTAAACAAAACGATCACCTGAAATTTTGTTGCTAAAAAGGTCCTATTCTTCACTTAATATAGTTGTAAGGTTTCAAACTGCAATTTTAATCTTTATTATAAAGATTGTTTCATAGAACATTTTTATTTAGGCCAAAAGGAGAAGAGGAAAAGGGACAGAAGCTCAAGGAAGACAGATGATTCATAAGCTGAAAGAAGCCCTAAACAAATATGACACGCATTTTTTTTACAAATCAGCACGTTCCTAGGATGTATAGAAATTTTGAGAGAAATTAAAGGCCATCTATATCCCACTGTATTGGGGTTATAAGAGTTTTCCCTAAATTAACACGGTAATCACCCTAAATTAACACGGTAAGTTGAAAGTATAAATTAAGTATCTGAAGTGCTTCACGTTTAAGACCTCATGTTCACAAGAGTCAAGAAAAAGATTGAAGGAGGAACTGACAAGAGCTTGGCATTGAAGTAAAAGGCTGCAAACTGGAATAAGCAATTGCAGACTTGAAATTAGTGAAACATTTTGAGTGCTCGGAAGATTTTTTAGTGGAATTTTTTAGCCAACTTTTCAGTGGCACTGTCTGCTAGGCCCTTAAAATACGTTTATTTGGTGATCTTACAACGTCTGAAAATGGGATATACATCTTTTACCTTAGGTTTCCATGGCTGTTTCCAAGGATAAGGAACAATGTGGTCCGATCTGTGTTAATGACATGGAAAAAGCTAATTAGTAACAATGGATGCAGTATCATTTTTCTAGGCTTTGCAGCCAAATTCGTAGAAAATGTCAAGTTCGGGGGAAGTAATTCAAAATATATAAAATTCAATTCATTTAAACGTAAAGTCCTCCCACCGAGATTTTAGGTGCCTTTAACCGTTTCTCTTGAAATTTAGCGTCTCCTCTGGAATTACCGGTGTTTTTGATCATAAAGTGCCTTGTGTAAAACTGTGAGATTTGAGGCCAGTTTACGTCCATTTAGTTTGTGGCTGATTTATTTGAGAAGTTTTTGTTTCAGTTCTGTTTATATATTTTTATTTCTATTTTGCAATTTGTTTTCCCCCAAAAGGTTAGAGCAGGCAACATATCGTGCTATGCACGATGACACTTTCAAGAGAAAGATCTACGTAGGCTGTAGTTTGTAGCTGATTATTCGGAAACTTTACCTATGTTTTTGTTTTTGTTTCGTAAGTTTGTTTTCCCTAAAAAGTCAGAACGTGCGTTTTATTTATCATGCAATGTAACATGCTATGTCAAGGGAAAACTTTACAATTCAGTGCTTTATAAGTGGTCATATTTCAAACTTATAAATGAAGAATAAACAATTATCAACGAAAAATTTTACATTGCTGTTAGTCTTTACGTATACAGGATGGAACATTAGGGGCTTCTCACCCCTAGATTTACAAATTTTAGAATTCCTCACTTGTTTCCATTAGTCACATGAAAAGTTGGCGTGTCTCAGGGGACTTTAAGTGAATTACCCTGCTTCCCACAACTATACTCCTACGTACGAGTATGTGAATAATGCTAGTTTCAAACCACTTCTATAAACTTTCAGCTCGGAAACGATCACATGTCATTGTGCAATGGGTACCTGAAGCTATCGTAATACGGGAGTTTTGCTCATTACAGAGTAAGTGATATCCATTAAAATTGTGAGGAAATTTATGCTTATGATTCCCGAGTCTACTCTATTTTGTCTGACAGTTTGGGGACCGAACGAAAGCTTTCAGGAAAAGTTCTATTTGGGTGGAGGAACTTTTTTTGGCAAGAATTTTGTTTTGTAGGGTCTAGGGTGATTAGAGGGTGGAAACCCTACCCAATCCCTTTTTATCTTGAAAACCTAATAACTCCAATGATATCAAAACAAAGTTTGAGATAAAATAGTCAAAAATTCCATTGGATTGCTTCTGCAATCCAAGTAGATGTGTCAACACATCTTTGTATTGGTTCGAAAGTTATTTATTTAAGTCTTTTGGTCGAAGCGCCTATTCACCAAAATGCAAACTTGAAAAATAAATTCGTTAGCCTTAAAAATGGCTTAGCTCTCTTTTGAGCTGTTTAAAACTAGTATTTAGAGTCTTTTAGCCAAAGAGCCAAAACTTTCTACGTATGAAAAAAGTTTGAGCCTCCAAACCCCCCGAAATGGGCCAAAAAATTAGATTTTCTATTGAGCTTGAAAAGCATAGGTAATTTCTTGAGCTAAGAGAGTCTAGCTTAATGCACAAACGAAAGTGAAGAAAACATTGGTTTGCCCAAAAAGAGACTCCAAAAAGGGCATGCAATTTTTTAACTAAGGATTTGGAAAGTACGCACGCAAATTCCTGGGGTCCCTTGATATGCATAACTGTTTAGATAGGGGGAACTGATCTTCCACAAAGTAAGCCCAAAAAGGACTGAGGCTTTTTCTCCATCATGTTGAAGCTAGTATCTTAAGTCCTTGGGTCAAAGGAACCCAAATACGAAACAAAAAATAAAGTAAAACGAATAATTTTGTTTTACCAGAAAGCAGTTTCCAAAAAAAAACTAAGAACTTGTGTAATAATCGAACATGTTAGATTATTTATTTCAAATTTGACCCCCTAACATTTCTGTGCTCGAGCCGAGTGCTCCCTCAGCCCCCTCCTCCAAAACCACCTATGTGGAAAGAAATCTTGGAAAACTTTTGAAAAACGCAAGTTTAAATATGTTTTTAAAATCCCAGAAAATTCTGATGATTCTGTTCCAAATTTTCTCATGCTAATCTAAGGGAAAATTCAGACTTTTTGTTGAAAAGGGCCACCACAAATCAAGCCCTGGCTGAGGCTGGACCATTGACTGGGTCAAGTTCGTTAAGTAATTGTTTAAAATTTAGGTTCTTTCATTGTTAATATTTTTTTATTTTTTGATAAAGTCCAGCTGCATTATTCTGATTCCTCTATTTCAGCACAGGCATTTGCTGCAGGTGAGTGGCCCCCTACTAATTGCACGATAAGAGATACATGATCTGGTTCAGTGAATATTGACTGAAGTGACACCCAAGCAAGCTAGTGACTACAGAAAGAGCAAAATAATCTAGTGATACGCAGAGCCGTAAAAAGGGCGATTGGAAATATTGGTCCCATTCGGGCCTCACTTTTGAAAGGGCCCTGCACCACCATCAAAATGAACCATTGATTTTCAAAACTGTCAAATGTTCTCAATAATTCCAGTAAGCGTGGCTTTTGAAGAGAGATCATTATCCATACCAAAACCGATAAAAAAAAACAATGTGATATTAAATATAAAATCAGGATAGACTAGACAATTTAGCAGTCATGTTGACTGAAATTGAAAAAAAAAAGGAAAATAGGTTTTAAAACCGTTTTAGAATCATTTGCAGAACAAAAATTTAGAAAAATGTAAGTTCAAGTGCCCATATTTGGTGATGTAAACTTCAAAACATTTTCAGCAGTTTCAATATGAAACTGCTGAAAATTGCCCAGTCAGGACCCGCGCTGCCATCAAAATGAATAGTTTGTTTTTACTGTGAAACATTTTTAACAATTCCAGTAAGTGTTGCTTCTGGAAAGAGATCATTTTTCAGGCTAAAACCAATAATAAAGTATACGATATCAACAATGAATCTGGAAAAATTAAATAGTTAAGCAATTATGTCAATTGAAATTGATGATACAACAAAAATTAGATTTTTAAACAGTTTTAGAAGGATTTATAGAACAAAACTTAAAAGCTGGCAAGTTCATATATTCATATTAGGTGATGCAAATTTCAAAAGGGCATTTCAAACAGTTTTATAAAATCTAAATTACAAAACCTGAATAAACGTAAGCTCAAAATGAGGGAAAAAAGAGGATAAAACATAAGATCAGAATGAACAAACTGGACCATCGAATGAGACAAGATTAGAAAACAATCTAAGAGATGCAAATGCACGGGTGAAAATGAACAACATAGACCAACTAAGTGACAGAACCAATTTGAGCAGCTAAGGCAAGGAACATTATAAGATTTTCTTAAGCAATGATGAACGAAAATTAAGAACAAAGAAATATATAAGTTAGAAGATAAGCGGCAGTGATAATTGCAAGCAACAACGGGAATCAGAATGTGTTAGAAATTAAAGTGAAGAACATAGAATTGTAGTGTCAGCAGGCACGCAGAGGCAAGTCTCAGAACATGTCAAAAAGGACAGTGAAGAACAACGAATTCTGCTTTTTGAAGACAAGCGACAGCAAGAATTAGAACGAGTCAATAATGAAAGTAAAGAAGATAGAAATATTACGCTAAGAGAACCACGCAATCATTATATTCGATAACAACAATATTTGGCGCAAAACCTGGTACAAACCTACAAAGATGCCTTAAACTACGCAAGTGTTAATTACAAGTCATTGGGACCCTTCAACGCTGTATGGTTTCAGTGTGGAGTCCTCCATTATTTTCTGTGGGGAAAAATACTTTCCATCAATTTTTAGACCCCGATGAAGCTGCTAAGGAGCACCTCACCCAGTCTTTAGATCATGTGATCTTTCGTAACCCAGTGGGTTTCTTGGAAGAAATACTGCGAGACACAAACTAACTATGCTTAAAGCTAAATGAAAATGCAAGAAGTGGGGGATGATTTAAATAAAACGTTGCTCTACTGGAAAAAGCAGCCTCAAATAGAAGACAAGTGATAATGAAAATCAATATTGAAAAGCCTTCCGCGTAGCGGAGGGACTCCTAGTACTAAATTTTAGTTTCGCTTGAAGTTTTAATATATAGAGAAAGCCCCGCAATGAAACTTCCAATCGGGCCTCGCACTTAGTCGACCTGGCCCTGGCGATACGAACGCATATAACCTATTAGTCAACGCGTCAAGTCAAACAACAACAACATATTTGACATTCACAATTTCGACATATCTGTAGCAAAATAATTCAAACATTAAAGAGGCGTTAAACTAATGGTGAAATCTTGACTTTGATAAGACTTAGGCCTTGTAGAATGAATGAAACGTTTGAAAATATTTTATTGTCTGTCATTCGAAAATTATAGAAGAAAGACTCGGGCTTTTTTGAGCAGTGAAGTTTGAGCATTGCCTACCTCTTGACATATTTTCTGAATGTACTTCACAAATATTATAAGTGTTACCATTTGACTGTATTTGAGGCAATTATCTACTAATAAGGTCAGGAATAGCCTTTGGCCATAGGCTATCTAACATCTTGGGAATTATTTCTTATCTAGCCTATAAGGTAAAACTCTCTTGAGGACCTTCTACCTATGTTGGTGGGTAGTTGAGGTGGGTGAGTAGAACTTTCTTGAATGACTCTAAGGCCTTAATACACGTCAGAATGAACTGCTTAGCTAATATCTGCACAATTGCTTTATTTGGTATCAGTTTTGAGATCATTCTCTTCATCAGGAAATTGAGCCTATATTCTTATAAAAAAGGTGCAGTTGTTGTTTAGGGTGATTTGGTATCAGGGAAAGTGCTTTGCCCAGGGAAGTAGAATTTTCAGGAAAGAATCCTATGACCAAAAATGCACCTTACAAGAAACTCCCAAACTACTCTGTCTGCCTTTTTCTTATTTTCAGGGCTTAGAAGATTAAATACAAGACAGGTCTATACCCATCTAAATTCTTGCAAGGTAAGTTTTACCTTTAGTTTGTAAGTAAGCATATATGACAGCACTAGGCCCTTCAGGTCCAAACATATAGTGCTGATCTCTGTTTTGTGGCCCTTCAATTAGGAAGTACAATAGGGTGGGGGGCTAGGAGCCAATCCTCCTGTGCTTTGGCACACCCTTCCTGCCTACCTTCCCTAGGTTTTTCCATATAGGCTATCCATGTAGAGCTAGATGAACTTTGGTTGAACTTAAAAATAGTTTTCAGTAAATTTTCCTATTAACTCACCAATAAGATATTTAACAAACAGTCTTTCTTTTAGAGTCAGAGTTTTATCCTGAACCTAAATATAACATCTATTTTATCAGAGTTGAATTTACACCCATCATTTCACATCTGTTTTGTTTTATTCATTGAAACAAATTTTCTAAAAAGGATGTTTTTCAATGGAAAGTAAATACTGATACTACTAGTAGGCTACTACTAACAACTCACTACAGCACCAAGCCATTTGAGCCAACACAGCTATGCACATTCCTCTATCCTAATCTATTCAAATGTTCCCTCTTAACACCCTTCCAGGAAGTTCCCATTTCCTTTAAATCTCTCTTCATAACATCCTCTCATCCAAAAACAAGGACTGCCTGTTTTCTATTTAGTTCTAGACAGTTGGCTGAAAAGGACAACCTTTGGGAACCTTTCATCCTTTATCCACAGAATCTGCCCTAGTGATCTTAACCTGTCTTTCATTGTAGCCCTGAAAAGCAAGATTGAACCACATTTTTTGTACAGCCTTCTGTTTGAAATATAGTCAGTCAGCCAGGTACCCAGAACAATCTGTAGGCAATTTCTCTGAAAAACATCTACCAAATCTTCATCTGCTCTTTAGAGTGCCCATGCTTCAGAGCCATAGCCTATATAAGCATTGTTATCACTGAGCTTCCAATTTTCTAATCTTTGTTTGTAGACTTGTCTTTCTATTCTTCTAAACTTCTTTTAACTATGAGAAAAACACTCTGAGCCTTGGCTATTCTACTTTTAACAGCTTTGCAACTCCCACTATCTACTATTAATATTATTAAGGTAAGTCAAGCTACCCACCTGATCAATCTTTTTGTTACCAAACATTACCTTTTCATCTTCATTTATTCCTAGTCCTAGGGACTTAGTCTTCTTAGCATTAATTTTCAAGCCTATTCTAGCACCATGAACTTGCAAAACCTCTAAAAATTCATTCATTTTGCCCATACTTTCATCTAGGATGCTTAAATCATCAGGATGCATTAAATCAAATCCTTAGATTGCTCCAAGCTACAATTTAAGGTAATAGTCTAAGTCCAGGAGAGTTTTTCCTCCCCATTTCACACTGTGGTCTTCCATTACCTTTCCTGTGCTCCTTAGGACAAAGTCCCTCAGATTGATCTGTATACATGAGGATAGAGCACAACTCTGCTTAACTCCTGATTTGATACAAAACCAGGTGCTAACCTTATTTCTTACCTTAACTGTAGCAGGGTTATTCTTGTACATTGTTTTAATCAATTTACTATTTTTGTCTGGTATACTATACAAGGATAATACCTTTGCTAAAACTCTTTTAACAACAGAATCAAATGTTTGCTCATAACTCTTAGAACTAAGGATCAAATGTGTTAGACAACTCAGGCACTTCTCAATTATTAACCTAAGAGTGAAAGTTTGGTTGACACATTCTCTACCTTCTCTAAGACTGCACTGTTCTTCTCTTAAAACTGTCTACTGCATCTCTCTGTCTAAAAGACATAAAGGTTTTTCATTAATATTCCTAGCTGCAATCCTAGCTTTCTTCCCTAAGACACCATCAGTGACTTCACAAATCATTTTTCTAAAATTATTCCAACCATCTTCCACATTGTTAAAATTTTCAACTCTCAAGTTTAGTATTCAGTTGTTCCTGGAAAGTTTCTCTCAAATTCTCATCCTAGAGTCTACTAATGTTAAAACCTCCTGGGAGTATGGTTACTCTTCCAAAATTTCAGCTTTGTCTACAGCAACTCTCAGTCTAAAAAGTATTATATTACTAAGTAATTTGCTACCTACATTGACCAGACCAATGCATCAATAATTATCATATTCACTCTTATCATCTTTCTTATACAGTGGTTTAATTAAGGTTTTCCTTAAAATCATTAGGTACTTCCCAATTTTCAAAAATTATATTCATAATGTTCAGTAGCTTATTTCTAACCTCAGAATCACCATATTTAAGAAACTCATTTACCACACTACCAGCATCTGGAGCCTTATTATTTTTTGATCTTTTTAGAACTGTTACTCATTTTTCCTCACAAAATAAATCTTCCTTCACATCTAAGGTACCACAAACTTATTCACTTTTCTCTATATCTTTTACTGCAACTCTATCTTGGTTTAGCACATTCTCAAATGTTTTGCCCATCTCTCTTTAACTCTTTCCTTATCACTAATTATAGCCCTGTTCCTTTCTTTAATTAAATAAAAAAAAACTAATTTTTTTTAGCTGAAAGTAAGGAGCAACATTAAAACTTAAAACGAACAGATATTACTCCATATATGAAATGGGTTGTCCCCTCTGCAATCCCTCGCTCTTTGCGCTAAAGTTTTTAATTGTTTTAAAAAGTAGAATTGTGGCAAAGAGTCAAACTTTAGTGTAAAGAGCAAGGGATTGTGGAGGGGACAACCCCCTCGCTCTTGGTTACAGAATCATCCTTGTAATGTTTGGGTCTCCCAAGTCATATAGATTCCCTTGAGAGCATACCTAAAGACCTCAGGAATTGTCTAGATACATAAACAAGAACAGTTAATAAACAATAATTTTATTTCAGTACATACATACAAATTCGGATAAGGTACATCAAACTTCAACTTAAGATTTTGTAAACTATATTGCATCAATGTTGGTAATGAACTGCACTCAAAACTTTCCGGCTCTCTTATATACTCGTTTTTTATGGGATGTTTGACCTCCCTCTAACCAGAATTTGTTGCAAAACCAGGATCTCATGATTTTGCAATTATGATTTTACTAAGGTATCATGTTGTCTTGTCATTATCATGTTATTTTGACATTAGCTGCTAACATCAAAAGGGAGGTAACTTTAAGATTTATTTGACATGTGCTTCATTTTATGGAGTCACAAAGCAGTAGAACCTATTTTTTTCCATGTCATTTGTCTGTAGTTTTTAGCTAAACTCTCACTATTCAGACATTGGGTTTTGAAGTAACTTTCAAACCCATGATGCTTTAAAATGAGCAATTTAGTATCCTGGGTTTATTTATTAGTTTTGCTTGAAATTTGAAGTAACAGTTTTCAAGCCCATAGATTGTAGGGGAATCAAAATGTTTAATGTTACAACTGACACCCAGAAACTAGCAAATACTTACTAAACAACCAGTT
Organism: Artemia franciscana; assembly: GCF_032884065.1. Classification (NCBI taxonomy): domain Eukaryota; kingdom Metazoa; phylum Arthropoda; class Branchiopoda; order Anostraca; family Artemiidae; genus Artemia; species Artemia franciscana. The sequence continues at coordinate 58,314,427 of NC_088869.1, read as the reverse complement.
TGCTTTTGTCTTCACAACAAAACCAGATAGTGAGCCTCTGCCCCCTCCTAAATACAACATACTGTCTCCCATGGTATGGTTGTTATCACTGTATGTATGGTGGGAAAGAGGCTAAAAAAGACAGAATTACTTACATTTCAGCTGGTCATAACAGAATCCACCCAAGGCTGCTTAAAGAAACAGCCACTAAGATTTCCCCTGCTTTATGCCATCTGTTTCAGTTTTCTCCTGACAGCAGAGTTGTTCCCTCACTGTGGAAGACTGCTAATATTACACCCATATTCAAAAAGGGGGACCAATCTAAAGCTGAAAACTACAGACCTATAAGCCTGACACGTGCTGTTGCTAAGGTATTAGAGAGAATTGTCAACAACACGCTTTTCAAGTGCCTTGTTTCCAACAGCATTATCTTGGACAAACAACATGGTTTTCTTCCTGGGAAGACAGTCAAAATGAACCTACTCAAAATTTATGAGCTGATTACTCAGCTTCTTGACAGAGGATTTCCTGTTGAACCAATTCTACTAGACATTGCTAAAGCCTTTCACAAAGTCCCTCATAGTTGTTTGCCTTCGAAACTTACAGGCTTGGACAATAACAAAGAGCTAGCAAACTGGCCGATGGACTTTCTTGGTGGCAGAATGCAAAAGGTTTGGCTCTTTACCACAGATGGGGAGACAGTCTATTCAACACCTTGCCAAGTTCTGAGTAGTGTCCCTCAAGGGACTGTTCTCAGACCAACCTTATTCCTCATCTACTTCAATGACCTGGTAGCTGAAAAAAAACAAACAAAAAAAACAGCTGACTGTTTATGCTGACATCTCCAAGTGGTTTGGTTCTGCAGACAACAGTAGCATACAAGATGATCTTAACCAAATTCAAGTATGGGTAGGTAAGTGGCTTCTGTCCTTCAACATCTCAAAGTGCGTCACTCTTAATTTTGGCTGTGGTAATTCACAGCACCAGTACACTATGTACAACAGCAAAACATCATTAACAGTCTTGCTTCTTACTTCTAGTAGTGGTAGAAACCTAGGAGTCCTGTTGGATGACAGTTTAAAATTCCATGAGCACACCACCCAAGCAGTTTCGAAAGCAAACACAAGTTTGGGGCTCAAGAACTGTCAGTAGTCAATCCTTCACTGTTTTTCTGAAACTATACAAAGCTCTGGTCAGGCCAATCCTGGGTTTCAGAACATGTCTGGCTGGTCCTTTCTACAAGAGCAACATCCAGGTTGTTGAAGATGTCCAAAGGAGAGCCACCAAATGCAGTCAGACCTGCCGCAGTAGATTACAATCTGCTAACCTCCCAACACTTGTTTTTTAGTGGAGGCATAATGACATGATGCTCACCTACAGGTACCTTGAGCAAGCAGACCAGAAGCTGTTCACCTTCTCTCCCCATCAAAGACAAACACAAGGACTTTCCAAAAAGCTGTTCAAATCTACCATTAACACCAAGGTCCAACTAGATTTTTTCAGCCAGCAAGTGGTGAACAATTGCAACCAACTAAGCCAAGAGACAATCTCTGCAACCTTGCCTGAGGAATTCAAAAAGCGGCTTGACAAGGAATTAGAGGCCAAACTATGGAGATTCCAGTGGGAAAACCCCTCCCAGCCCTCAACATAACACTCTTGGAACACAATAGAGAGTCAGCTTGAATGATGATGTGGCTTGTCAGAACCAACCATCTCACACACTTGATCTGAAGTTGCTGTTGTGCAGTGCTGCCAACTCTAAATTGCTGGAGAATGGTTCCTGAACCACACCTACCATGTGATCACTTTTACCAAGTGGGCTTAAATTGCATCTCTCCAGCACTCTCTAGTCCTGATGGTTTGTCGCTTGACGTTTGCAAAGTGACCAGATCTATCACCATCATCAACTATGGCGCATCAAAGTTCTTGCAACTAATTTGCTCCAAAGTGTGAAGTAAGGTAATAACAGCATTCCTGTATACCCTAGTATCTTGTATTGATCCTGCCAGTCTTTGGTTTACTACAACAAAATCTAAGGTGTGCTGTCCTACCGCCATGTTAACTTATGGGCCATGTTATGACTGAACACTGTATTGGGTCAAAACAACATCTTTCATTGATCAGATTATGTGATAAATAATTTTCTAAACTGGACGATGGGGAGCAGGGCTTGATGTGCTGGCCATAAAACAGAGGTAAGAGAATGCCAAAATAAAAAAAAGAAAGAAAAGAAAAAAAATACAAAGTAGAAGATCAAAGAGGAGGCCACCCGAGCATGAGAACACCACATCCAAAATTCATACTAAAATCTATTATTCATAAATCCCATCATCCAGACAAAGAACGATTTTTGAAATATGTTTTGTCAAAGAAAATCAGCTCTTGAAACTTGGGGACATTTCTAGTAAAATAAGTTTATTTACAATATGAGGAATCTGATATCTGATCGAGAATCTAGCTCTTCCTGATTTGATTGGGGGAAGGTGATACTTCCCAGAGCAAACATGGTGGGCAGAAGAAATGGGAGTCTCAATTATACTCAAATCATGGAAATAATTTGTTGAAGATTGGATATTATAATACCACATTGCTGTAAGCATGTCCTTCAGCTGTTTGAGATTAAGTATATTGAGAAAAATATATAAAGTTTGGGTTTCTGAAAGATTTTTTAAGCCTCACAGGGCAATGAACAAAAGTACCCAGAATTCTAATTATTTTGAATTATCTGAAGAAGTTGCGGATGGACCATAAATGTGTTGAGATAAATTAAAGGGCAATATTTAAGATATGATTCAATTAGAGAATGGTATAAAATTTTAAGGATGGAAAAAGGAAACACATTTTTTAATATATGATGACAACCTAAGTTATGGGCAAGTTTCTATCTCAAATAATCAGAACGCTTACAGACAGGTGAAAGCTCATCAAGAATAATCCCATGGTAACAAAAAGAATTTACTCTTTTTATCCTACTTTGATTTAAAATTGACTTATCTATGGGAATTTTATTTACCATCCACTGTGAGCACTCAAAAATCATGAATTCAGTTTAGAAAAGTTTGGAGTTAGGAAACATGCAAACCATTTCCTCTAAAATTTCATTACTGTCACGATTTTCTCAACCAAAAAAGATGGGGTTTTGGCTTTTACTGTCACCACCATATGGTCTGCAAAAATTACTGCTAAGCTGTTATCTTGGGGTAAACACCTCAGAATGTCATTTATATAAATAAAAAATCATAATGGCTCCAATACTGATCCCATTAATCAGAATCCCATTCAAAAGCTGTGTTGTTTACTAGGCCATAATTTCCTCAAGGGGCACCACTTCTCAGGTGGAAATAGAGTTGACTGCAAGGTCCCCAGTCTTGCAGGTACCCCAAAAGGGTCAAGGCAGCCCGTTGCAGAGACCATTGTCCATAGATCTGAATCTTTTGCCCTGCTACAGTTGTCCTTCTGTAGAGGATCCTCCCACAATGGTGTTCTGTATCACCATGCAATTTAACCCATTACTGGGAGTAGGTTTGTAACTCATGGGATGTGTGGTCATGCTGATGGGCCCTTGTTGAGTACACATTTGTGGGGTCTTCTTCCTCCCACATGTATTTATGGACCTCCAGGTCCATAGTTTCTATTATGGACCTCCAGAGACAAGGTCCCCCCTTGGTCCGTGCCTCCTATTGAGGTACCCTACATGTCTCTAGGGCGTTCCCGTTTCACGACCTGGGGAAATGTGACACACAGATTGGGATGAACATGATCAGCTAAGTCACCTTCATCATTCACCCATATCCACACAAATTCTCCCTATCTCTGGCAAGTATGATTTATAGTATTTAGAGCCAACAGCGAGCATTATTTCTGTCCCATGAAGTGTCATGACACTCACCTATTTAAGGTGTCATTTTTAATTGGAAAGACCCACTTCCTGGTGAAGTTGTATTTGGAAATTCAAAGATCCCCTTTCTGATTAAAAATGCTTTTCTATGCAGTACAAGATCCCGAGATAATCCCAAAGACCGGCATACAGGAATCGTTCTAAAACTGTGGAAGAGAAAAGGTTCCAAGAGGGCAGACTCTGTTCAAGTGAGTCCTCAGGTGAGCCAAAGTCTTGCACTAACTTTTTCTTCTTGAATTTCCCAATTTCTTATGTCCCTTTAGTTGTTTTTCTTCTCTTTTTTTTACAGTCAAGGCAAGTAATATTCTATTATGTGAAATATTTTTTTTATTTATCTCAGCATTCTATGCATAACTATAACATCTAAATAATTTTTCTTATAATTTTTCACACTTTTCATCTCCTAACATAATACCTCAAACATCCCCTATCAGCTTCATGTGTGTCTGTAGCCTCTGCTAAGCTTTGCTTGCTCTATCTGTCAACACTGTGCAACGCTGATGCTCTTCTCCAAATTATGTACATTCACCCTTTTGTTTCATTTAGAAAGGGTGGAAATATCAAAGATTCACCCTTTTGTTTCATTTAGAAAGGGTGGAAATCTCAATCTCAAAGATTGAGCTTCAATAGTGGAAAAAAAGACCAACATTTTAAAACTTATCCAATACTTAGGTAATCTGTTGGCTCAGTACCAAAGACGAAAGATTGCTCAAGTTCTTTAATCAAATACTATATGTAGCTATAGTGAGGTTGAAAATGGGGAATTTTCTGACTGAATAGGAATTACAGCTCCAAGGAGGGAGGGGATGGAAGAGTAGATTAATTGTGGTGGAAATCATGCTAGCTTGATGATAGTAGATTACTATTGTTTAGACTCTTTATGATGGTTGCATCTGCTCTTCTTTCAAGAAATTCCCAAATGCAAAGGTGGTAGTTGTTGCTTGTATTAGGCTCATCTCTGTTGCCATCTTGTGTATCAGGTTAGCATAGCCTTTCTTTCAATCTTATGGGATGTATATTGTGCTGAGGAATTTCTGAATTAGTTAGGTAGGATAATCTTTAAGTGATGCATTGGTCTCTTTTAGGAACTGCAGGGGAATTCCATCTTGGTTGATATTATTGAATTGAACATCTAAGCCAGTGTGGTAATAGTAATGGAAGACATACTTCTTGTGATGTTATGCTGAGGGGGATCTGGTAGTGGAGCATAAATTATTTGCAGTTAACTTGGAGATACCTTTTTTATTTATTCAGTGTCCTATTGATGTTTTGCCACAGCTTTTTGAGCTATCTTTTAGAAACTGGGTCATAATCCATGCCAGCCATTTTTAAAGATATCCATCCTCTTCCAGGATTTGAGCTAGAATCCTCTCTATGAAGATACACATGCAGGTTTGATAAATCTATAGTTTGATGCAAATGCTCTATTGCCTTCGTATAGATGTAAATAGTTATCTTTTCGTCAGTCCTGATGGATATTACTGACCTCAAGTGGAAGGTTTGGTTGGAGTAATTAATGTTGTATAAATTTCAGCAACCAAGGCCCTAAACAACTCGTGCTGGTGAGTAGTATAAAAAGGCACGGAACCAGTAGCAGCTAATAGTAGTATCCCCGATGATTCCCCTCCCCCTCCCCGAAAAAAGAGATTTGTAGTGTGTAACATTATTTGTTAAAAGACTTATTTAACGTTTGATTTGCCACTCGGTACTCTTTCAAAATGTGATAATAGTCACTGGCTTCGTTATATAACTTCCTCATTCCCCCTCCTTCTGCCTTTAATATATGGGTTTAGCCCCAGGCTTTATACACGACTGCCCTTGTTTTGTTGGTATGTATTATTTTTCTTTCTACCTATTTCTCATAAATTATTGGCTCATAATGCCAATAAAAAAAAGTTTCGTGCAAAACACAGGACTATATTCAGGTATAAAGGAGGGCGACCGGTATGTATTTGTGTTGTAAATATATTATTATTTACAGAAATGACATCAGAAAATAATGTCAGCCCAAGGTATCTATCCATACCCTTTTTGTCCTTCATCTGTAAGAGTAAATGGTTTTATTTCCCTCATTCTGTAAGTGTAAGCCATCAGCATAAGCACCATATCATATATCAGGATAAATTTCCTAGTTTATTAGCTGTTTATGTTTGTGCTTCCTTTTTTCTTGCATTTAAGTTGGTGCTGCTAATTTGAAAGTTTCAACGTATCATTTCAATATAAGGAAATGTTTGGCAAATCTAGGGCTTTGATTTTGCTGGCTTATAAAGCTACACCACTGGATTTATATTGACTTGGAAATATATTTTTGTCCCTGAAACTCCTGTCATAACTATTGAGCACTCTTTCATCTATTTTCAGTTTATGAGCTAGGTCCTGTTATTAAGTGATGAACTTGTGTCTTTGAAAAAGCTAGCTTATTTTTTTATGGGGAGGGGGAGTGGGGGAAAGCTACTTAAAAAAATGTATGTGTGTACTACTTAAGAATTTGCTTGATCCTTGGGATGTAACAGATTTGCCATTTCTCTTGTGGGTGTTAGTTTACCCGTGGAAACTTAGTTGAGTTCTATTTGTTTAGTTTCTATTTGTTTTTGTCTATTTGTTCTATTTTGTTTCTATTTATTTATTTTTCTATCAAGCTACCTTCTTTTGTGTATTTGAAAGAAGATTTAAAATTTTAAGTGTAAAGTTTCATCAGGATCTGTTATAACAACTTGTATGTGAACTTTCACACTTTTTATCTTTATAGATACCAAGATTTTGCTGGATATTGATGTTAGCCATTTGTTCTTGGATTTATTGTGTTCATGATCCAGTTTTACAGCTGCAGAATTGTATCTCATATCAAATTGGTACCAGCACTTCAAATTCCAAGGGGCATAAATTCTAAGAAAATGAAAAGATCCATGGAGTATAATAACTATAACTATTACCAATATACCTCATCAGGACATGAGGCAGCTAATTACCACTTCAGAGAATATCATACATCCACTGCTAGGTTTGATTCAAGACATGTAAGAAGTCAAGGCTTTGATAGAACTTTGACTGAAATCAGAAAGTGGGAAAGTGCAACAGACTGTCAGAAGCTGAAAGGTGAGATGGTTAAGAATTCCTGCTTTGTATTTTCATATCTTCTTTGTACGTTTTAACATTAAATCTATTCATGCTTCAGACTATTGCAAAATTAAGCCTTAAAAAAACAAATTAGCAAATTACATACTAATTAATAAATTATATAACCTGGCTGACTGACCATATTTCTAACAGTAGGCTGCAAGAAAAGTGTGGTTCAATTTTGCTGTCTAGGGCTATGATAGGAGAAAGGTTGAGATGGCTAGGACACGCTCTGTGGATGAAGGATGACAGATTGCTGAAGATTGTCCATTTCGGCTGAACAGAAAGTAAGTCGTCTGCAGTTGTGGTAGAATGATGTCATAAAGAAAGATTTAAAGGAATGGGAACTTCCTGGGAGGATGTAAAAAGGGAGGCTTTGAACAGATTTGGATGGAGGAGGAGCTTGCCTAGCTGTGTTGGCCTCAGGTGCCTTGGTGTTGTGGTGAGTTGTTAGTTGTAGTAGTAGTATAAATTGTAACTTGTGGTTGAATCTAGGTCGGGTTTATTCTAATCCACACTTTGTTGTGTATATTGCATTTTGACATCAATTATCTGCTTGTATAAGGAGGGTGATAGGGTAGAGGTTCTCCTAAAATCGGCCACAAAGAACCATGTGGAAAAAATTGACACAACCAACCACTGCACTTCTTTGAAGACCTCTCTATTTCTTGAAAGAATATCTAGTAACTAACTAGTACAGGAAGTCTATGCCATAAGAAGCGAAGGATGAGACTTTGGATTGAAGAGAAAAATTGATGCATAATTTTCCTTGATTTTAGTATGAGGGCATAATATTTGCCCTTCATTGCAATGGAGGACATTGTAATATTGTTATGCCCTTAACGGTTCCCTTTTCCCTATGGCTGATAACATTGAACCAGCGGTTTTTGGAAGTCGAAAGGGACCTTATGTGCTTTTAGATTTTATCTAAATATCGTGTAAATGTACAACATAGAACCTATTTTGCTACAAGGCATGTGATCTTTTGCTCTGGCTATGGATCTATATGTTTTCATATGAAATTGAGTGTTTGTCGGTAAATCGAAGTGATAAAAAATTTAAAATGAACTGGCCTACCAGGACAAAACAAAGCTTCCTTAGTGTAGAGAAAGAAAGAAATTAAAACATTACTTCAAAAAAAAATAAAGTCTAAAATCAAAGAATAACAAAAGAAAACAATCAAAAGACATATACAATTGCTACTCCATAGACACAGAAGTAGAGAATATTCATAGTTACGAACTGACAAATATCTAGTTTTTTTTTTTTTTTGCATTTTTTCACTTGTGTTGCAATTGTAACCGAATTTCTGCAATTAGTCACTTCAAAAACTTTAATAGCTGCTTAGATGAAAATCAAGCACTGTAAATAAACTATGTACTTACAGCGTTCTCAGTTTGAACTTATGCATTGCAATATTAACCTTCTAATCAGCAACCTCCGAAACCCGTGAGCACACCTGCGTGCAAAATTGGAAGTCATATTTGAATAATTTAGCCTACATACTTTGTTTTGTCGGAGGGTGCTTTCAGTTTTAGCCTGACTAACCTCAAGACCAAAAATCTGAACTATTTGTGACTGTTGAGGATTTGATGGCAGGGTTGCCATCAAAACAAAAAAATCCGGGTTATCAAAGAAGAATAAATAACCAAAACAACCGAAAACAACCAAATGATAAATGTACAATTACTACTTCATGACACGAGTCACAAAAGTAGAGAATGTTCATAATTACGAGTACACAAATAATAAAAAAAAATACATTGTGATTTCAAAAACACTTTAATAATTAAGGCATATTTTCTCCTCCTATTTGCTGCTAGAATTATAGGATAAGTGTGTTTTTTTCTCTCTTTTATACGTTGAATAGAAAAAAAAATATCGTAATTATCTAAGCAAGAAACTTGAAGTTTATTAAATGTTATATAAAAACAAGAAAAATTAATGTTGTTGAGATGCGTAAAATTATCACTGAAATAATACTCTTCCTTTTGGTGAGTTTTAGGGATAGCTACACCCTTATTTATGCTAATTTCTGTTCATTTCAAATTTCATTTATTTATTTTTAGGAATTTGTGCTTGTTTTAGGTTTGATATAAGCTAATTTTTACTCTTTCAAAGTTTTAAATTCGATCTTAACTTTATAAGTTAAGAGATTATCAACTAGTTATTTTTGTTTATCAATGTTTAAATTGTTATTCGCCGTAGTGCTTTTGGGATATTTTGAAGTCTTACTCGTTTTATCATTGTTACAAAGCTAGGTATTCTTCAGAGATAGTGTCTGAGGCTCGGAGTGCTTAAGGAGGATCCTTATTTCCTTATTTCCGAATCACAGCTGTGGAATTCTCCCCTGGAGGTTATAAAGGTGGCAGATAATGTTAGCAAGTTCAAGCGAGGGTTGAAACTTCACCTTCTGGGAAGTTGTTAATGATTTTATTTTATTTATCTTTTTTCTTTCCTTTTTTGGTGATTTTTTATTTGGAGGTGAAGTGTTAATCCATATTAGTAGATTATAAGGATGGAAACAACCATCATATTCAACACAATGGGCTTCGCCAATGATTGTTGAAAGATGATGTGTTATTTTTGTTAGTAATTTTTTTTTTCTCTCTCTCTCTCTTTCTCTCTCTCTCTCTCTCTCTCTCTCTCTCTCTCTCTCTCTCTCTCTCTCTCTCTCTCTCTCATGGTGAAGTTTATTGTTTTTTGTTTAATGCTAAAAAAAATAGTGCTCACATACATTTGCAGTTAAAATAGTTGGGGAATCCTCATTGGAACTTAGGGCAAATTCTGTATGCCTTTGCTCAGTTTTTTCGCATAGCTGACTTTAAGAATCGATTTTGCTGATACTGACTAGACTCTGTTGCTGTTATTAATTCTTGATGCTGTTAACTATTAAATCTCAAACGAATCAGTTTAAATTTATAAATTGTTTTTTATTCATATTAACTTTTATCAGTAAACTATATTTAGTTACTAGATAAATCAAAGAGTAAATAAAGGAATGTTTTATTTTATAATCATCACATTGTATAAATAGAGAACAGAAACGGCCGATGAAACTGCCTCTATTAAGCTAGAATCGTTTGCCGAAAGCTCAATACCATAGTATTATTTGCTGAAATCCTTTTGTGTGATAAAATGTATAACATTTTATGTCTTATATTTAATCACTGCATTATTTTGCTTTTCCTATTCAAAAATCTTTTTTCTTTATTCTTTACATATTGTCTAAATGCGAAACTGAAAAGTACAATTTTATATCTGATCTTTCAAATTCTCCTCCAAGGTCCATCTGCTGAATCTTTGGACGAATCCTTGTTCATTTCGGCTCATTTCAGTCTTGATAGTTCCAAGAACATCAAACTAAAAACACATTCTGCTTCCTGGGTCCATATTAGGACTATCCTCCTCTGGAGTTGGAAGATGTCATAAAGAACGATTTAAAGGAAATGGGAACTTCTTGGGAGGGTGTAAAGAGGGAGGCTTTGAATAGATTGTGATGGAGGATGAGTGTACGTAGCTGTATTGGCTTGAGGCTGGTTCGTGCTGTGGTGATTTGTTAGTAGTAGTAGCAGTAGTATTTTCCATCTTGTAGGATTTGTATTTTGGGTATTTCAAAGTTATGAAGTTTTCGGACTGTACCACTTTTTCGGCAGTCTTGCCAGGTTGAGTCGTAAAAATAAACAAGCAAAACGTACTACGTAAATGTGGCAATCCAATATTACTTTTATCATTATTATTACTAAATTACTATTACAAAATTACTATTACTTTCAATATCAATTAAAAAGTCAGATTTTATTTTCGCTGTTCTTGGTACTTTAAGGCTCTACCCGCTCTGCCATCCTCACCAATCATCCCTCCTTGAAAACAAACCTCATCCTCAAGGCCTCTTTAGCCAACCCACACAGCCCCAAGGACGCCTAGACTAATCACTGACTTTGCCAGCTCTGGATTTCTTGTTCTATCCTTCACTTTTTTCCAACTGACATCACATTCTAATCTTCCTTTTCCCCCATGATGAGCTTGCTCTTTGATACTTAGATACAATGCCTAAATTGTTCTGTCAGTGATTTTTCTACGATTTTTGGATGTTTACTTTATGCAATTTAATTTTACAAATAAAAAGAAATGAAAATATAGAATAAAAAACAGTTATATTTCAAATAAGACAGTGAAAATAAAAAATTTACTATTTTTCACTAAAAATAATAATAGTTCAAATATTTGGCTCCACGTCCGGAAGCTCTTATCACCAGGGAAAAATAAAAAATAAAATAAACTTAGACTATTTTTGTTATTTTCCACTGTTGTATTTGAAATATTATACCAGTTTTCTATATTTACATCTCGTTTTGTTTGTAAATGGAAAAGTTCTTAGAAATTATTTGTGATTTTTTATCATTTGATTTTTTTTTAAGAACGCCAAGAAGGTCAGTTTTTGGACTTTACAATTATGTCGTATAATGTGCTTGCTCAACAATACCTAGAGACAATGCCTTATTTATACAGCAAGTGCTACAGGGAGGATTTGGAATGGCCAATTAGACAACAAAGACTTTTGGACCAATTCAAGGAGTCCGAAGCAGATGTAAGCTATTTTAATGGCTTTATCGTAAAGTCTAGTATTTTTTTTTATTTCCTGCATATTATTTATTTCTAAAATATAATCTGAGTCTCAAGTCTGAATGCAGTTGTTTCGGGTAATCAATGTGTCTTATATTATTAAACAAGCAGTAATTGTATATACTTATTTATCTGTAAACCGTATGTCGAAAATTACACTATAGTTTTCGCTGGATATTGTTTTACTGCCATTTTCTAATGTGAAAAAGCAATCTAAATAAGTCACAACTTTGGGTAAACCCGTTTCTCGCTCCCAGCCAGTGCTTCCACTTTTTTTTTCTGAAAATCAGTAACGACTCCAAAAAAGTCGGGAGATTATCGGGAGGTTTTTTTTTAAGTCGGGGAAAAAATCAGGAGGTTTTAAACAGCTGTTTTGTCTCACATACCAGTTGTATTGGTGGTAAAAATGTCAGTAATAGAGAGACAGAACAAAGTAGAATCGAAAATATGTTTTAGAGTCTTAAGTCCGGTCTTCACCTCTCGGAACTTCCGGAATCTGGGCTTCCAGATTATTCTTTGACGTCTTCTTCTTCTTGCATCTCGAGTATGAACCGGTCCGAAAGTATATCAAAATCATCCAGAAAAAAGGGGCTTTTGAACTTCCAGATTTCCGGAATTTTGAAGTATCGCAGAAGAAATTCAAAAAAAAAAAAAATCCCGGAAAATCTGGGAACCCAGATTCCGGAAGGTGAAGACTTATTATCACTCCAAAATCAGCTATCAACAAGGAACAATGTTTCTTTCATACAAAACTTATGCAAACTAAATGGTTTTATTGAAAGTCATCTAAAACTGTTTGTTCACATAATTAGAACTAGAATTACGAATACGAGTAACAGAACTCAGGCAGAATTTTCACTGTATCACACTGCAGCTAAAACTACTTGATCACATAACTTGAGCTAGAATTATGAATACGAATCACAGTCAGAATTTTCACTAGATCACACTGCAGCTAATCCTGATGGTCAACGGTATTGTTTGCTCTTTCTGGGGCCAGACGAGCTCGCGCTAAAGAAGCCGATTTCAAGATAGCGGCACTAGCTTCAGTAGAGGTTGCGGAAGCAACTACGCTTTTCAGTAACTGCCTCATGCTCCCATCTACGACCAGAGACTGAGGTGTCACCTTAAGCCTACTCATGCCAAGTTTAGTCTGAAGCGTTGAACTAATCGTAACTGTCGACAGGCAGTTACGTTTGTCTGTTTTGACGTCCTTCAAAGTACTAAACAGTCTCTCCGCTATTACGTTCGAAAACGGTAGAGCGTACAGGTACTCAACGACAAGCCTCAGGTTACCAAACTTTGGTTTGCCGCTAGAGTATTTCTGGGCAAATATAAGCTTCCAGTAGTCAGTTACTGAAAGCAAACTGGCATCTTGTCCATTTGGCTGTCTTACAGAGCTCTGCTCTCTCCACTCTCTGTCTATCAGACTTTTGGACCAGGAGGGTAAGCTATATTTTGCCAAAAATGGTGCCAGGCTAGGAGGATTCAGATCCTGAGCCTGAACAGGGTCAAGTAGTTCTGAGAAGGCGAAAATGTCCGAGTCGAACGAGAAGCGGTTTTTAATCTGGACCACCACTTCCTTGTAAAATTCCCTCGCGGTAGAATAAACCTTGTCGACTTCGTCGGGATTGGAATTTCGTCCATCACTAGACGCAAGAAGGCCAGTCATCGCTGCTTCGGCATCTAAGCCGAGGTAGACCTTTTGCAGATCTAAATAACTGGCTTCGTCTTTAACATCAATTTTCATGATGTCGGTACAGCTCCTTACTGCGCCAGCATTCATAAAGTTTTTCAACAGAGTTTCCACCAATTGAATGACTTCGATTTTCAGTCGGTAGAAAATAGGCGCCTGGGACTGGAAAAGGGTATTGAAGTCATTCAAAAGTCCCAGCGCGTAGTCCACGAACATCATGACGATCCTCATAAATGGATTTTTCAGTGCACTCAGAACTAACTCACTGCCGTGAGTCGGATCTTCAAAATGGGCACTGGTAAAATACAAGGTTAGGGCATTCCACTGCTCTAGAATTCGGTGGACACAGTTCTGTAGCGAAAGCCATCTTGTTTGACCTGGTGCCAATATCTTGTGGACCGCAGTCTCTGAAAACAATTGAAATTCTTTCATGGCAGCTGTACGCTTGGCACTCATATTGAAATGATTGTACACATGACGACACAGGTCTTCTAGAGTCTTCGTCAGTTTCTTGCAGGCGTATGAGGCGCACAGATGAATGGAATGACAACTGCACTTCACTATTAATACCCAAGGGTAGCTTCTTTGGATCAGAGTCGCCACTGAGTTGTTACAACCCATCATGGCGCTCGTGGTATCACTACAGAACCCGACCCAATTCCGTAAAGGCACTTCCCTTACTCTTAAAAACTCCAAAGTTTCCTCCAGTTTGGTGAAAATGGAAACTGCTGATCCGTTTGAGCACTCCACAAAATCAATGACATCGATGTCCGTTTCCATTTCGTTGTTACAAAAGGAAACACATACAGCGAGCTGTTTAACGGTTCCCACATCCGTCGTTTCGTCGATGACCAAAGAAAAAGGTCTCACCTTCATTTCTTTGACAACTTTTTGCTTGTAGTAAGGACCGAGTCCCTGACGAACAACATTCACAACTTTTTGTTTCCCGAGACGCACTTTATCAAGGACCGATTTTGGTGACATCGCTTTCAGCAGGGGAATCAACTGGTCCGAAAGGGAAAATGGCAGGTTGTTGCTGACCAGGAATGAAGCAATTTTAGCTTCAGTCTCAAGCACAGACGGAAACTCGTCATGAACCATGTACACTGAAATAGCAGGAGGCATAGCTTTTGGGGTCACTGTGTTTTAACATGCACAGAAGTACGGGCATGGGCAGTGAGATCTGTTTTACCCTTTTTGTAGGAAAGCTCAGCGTTGCACCACAAACAGAAAGCAACTTCGGATCCTTGCTTCTTCGAAAGCTAGCCTTTAAATGTATCTTTCATCTGGAAGGATTTCACATACTTTTGCTCGTAACATTTTCTACTGTTCTTTTTCTTTCGGGGCTTGGGGCTTGGTTCCACAATTATCAATTCCTCATCTGAGCCACTACTGCTAGGAACAATTTCGATTTTCTTTTCAATTTTCCTTCTTTTTATATCCTGAGCTTCACTGGAGTCAGAATAATCTGCGTCTGACATTTCTCATGAGCCTGGAAAGTGTTGTTTGTTACTGGACATACTGCAACGTGTATTTGTTTAGGCTCATGTGCACTTATAATATAAGTTTGTTTTCTCGGAAGACCAGTCATTGGTCAAATATTAAATAGTACAGATATTCAAGGAGTTTGGCGAAGACCGGATCTACAAGACGCAATTGTCTGGATCTAATATAAAATTTATGGGATCTCATCGAAACCTTTGGTCTTGTTATGTTATATTTTGAGAGAACCCTGCAAGTCAGGAGTGTTGATAGTGAGATTTATAGTCAGAGCGCATTGCAGTGGACAAGTGCTGTACTTTTGTCATGTATATAAGTCTTATATACATGACAAAAGTACAGCACGTGTCCACTGCAATGCGCTCTGACTATAAATCTCACTATCAACACTCCTGACTTGCAGGGTTCTCTCAAAATATAACATAACAAGACCAAAGGTTTCGATGAGATCCCATAAATTTTATATTTGATGCAGACAATTGCGTCTTGTAGATCCGGTCTTCGCCAGACTCCTTGAATATCTGTACTATTTAATATTTGACCAATGACTGGTCTTCCGAGAAAACAAAGTTCAGGTTTGGATTCAGCATATGGTTTTTACCCTATCTTTGATCAAAGCTTCCTGCCTTGCTTCTACCAAATATCCGTTTTCGGCCGGATTCCCGGTGAACTACTTGCCCAGCAAAAACTAAACCTCAAAATAAATTAAGTATATCCCCCTAATCTTATATCGAAACTCTAATCAACTTCAGACAAACTTTATACTTAAAAAAAAAAATCAGGTTTTGGCCGATTCCGGGCGAACTATTTGCCCGGCGAGCCCTATTTGCTCTCCTTACCACTATATCGAACCTCTTATTAACTTTAAATTTTACTTTTTAAAATTTTCCGGTTTAGGCCTATTTCCGGGCGAACTGTATGTCCGGGTAGAAAATAATTGTCATATATGGATTCAGTATATTTTCTTACCCCTAAACTGAACATTTAATCAACTATAAATAAAACTTTTAATTTTTTTTCCGGCTTTGGCCGGATTCCGGGCAAACTAATCGTCCGGGTAGTTGACGATTGTCATATACGAATTCAGCTTGTCTTCTTACCCCTTTTATCGAGCCTTTAATCAACTTCAAATAAAACTTCTACTTTTAACAAACTTTTCGGTTTTGGCCAGATTCCAGACGAACTAATTGTCCGGCGAGAAAATAAGTTCCAGATATGGATTCAGCATGTCCTATATGGACTATCTCATTGGCTTTTTAAAACATTTGTTTCGTTCCTTATTTTGAAACCCCTCCCCCACCCCTAGATATGGGGCTACAGGGCTCATCTACGAACTTGGCCTGTACTTTGACCCAATTGATCCTCATACCAAATTTGAAGAAAATATCTCTAACCCATCGAGAGTTATCGTGCTAACAGGCGGAC
This sequence comes from Artemia franciscana, assembly GCF_032884065.1. Taxonomy (NCBI): domain Eukaryota; kingdom Metazoa; phylum Arthropoda; class Branchiopoda; order Anostraca; family Artemiidae; genus Artemia; species Artemia franciscana. The sequence goes on along the minus strand of NC_088869.1, from coordinate 58,298,186 downwards.
GGACGGACAACTTTTGCGATGTCATAGATATCCCTCCACTTGCGTGTTGGGATCCCAAAAACCATAACAGTTCGCTTTGGGGCTCAAATTGAAAAAAAAATATTGGTTCTCTCCGTGCGTTAAAATCCATTTTCTTGAATAAGTAAGGAACTAATATTTTCCTGTTTATTAAGGTGATTTTGTTTTATCTTCCTTTTGCTTATATTTTTTTTAAGGAGAAAGCTGTTAGTTAAAACGACTAATATTTTGGAAAGTTTGAATATTGGAAGTTTAAGGTGGTTTGAATCATTAATATTCTTCAGGAGTATAGGCCTATAGCTATCAGAAGTTTTTCTTATGAGCGCAAATGGGCGGTAGGCCACAAACCCTAGACAAAATTCACGCCACAAAAGGTAAGCCATCACTGTAACACAACTGATGAAAACAAGACTCATTATAACACTTGTTCTCACAATGTTTCTAATTTTAACAGCTGTCTAGCCTTGGAACTTGGAGAATAGGCTACCTACAGACAATGATTTATTTAATTTTGGCCCACTTTTTAATTCCAGCAGAGTTATACAAAACAATCTAAAAGGAATGATATGAAACACAACAAGAGCTAGTAGCTCGTATGTCACTTGCAAGGCTGGTTCACAAAATGAAATACACAATTGGCTTTTCGTTCTGATCATTTGAAACCAAAACCCTTGAGATAAAAATGACCATGAACTTGGAAATCACGAGAATGTATCGTTTTGTAAAAAGTATTTTATTTTTGGATTTGGCTGTAATGATGCGTACTTTTCTGTAAATGATTTATCCAGAGCATCTGTTTTTTATTCCCACAAAGTTACATCCCGATCTCTCCAGTCTAAGCCGGTCACGTATCCTCCCCCCCAAATCGTTGTCGGATCCGGTCCGGACATGAAAAAGATCACCAGAGACATGTCCTCTATTGAATTATTAAATTTCACTCGAATCTAATCACCCGTTCCAAATTTACGCATGACTCAATATTGCGGATTCCCCCTTCCTCCACTCCCCCTACGACTATCGGACCGAGTAAATTTTTATTTACAAGTCAGTTTGATCGGGTCCCTGATACGCCGATCCCACCATTCTAACCGTTTTTCGAGATTTCCGGTCTCCCCAAAACAGAACAAAACAATACACTTTGAAGAGCAAAATAATACACTTTTAATACACTTTGAACACTGTGACATAAAATTTAGACATATCAGCACTTTGAAAACAGATTTGTCCCTTTGAAAACAGATTTGGTATGGCTGGCTTTGGCCTACATCTTAAAATCCATCCTCCTATCCTCCTATATTGGGAAGCAGAGCAAAATAACACTAGACAGTAGCGCCAAGACCTGGAAAAAGTGCGACACACTCGAACAGCAGTCACACTAGCACCACTAGCGATAGTGAACGTCCCTACTGAAATTCAATCGGTCTTGCACCAGCGCTGGCTCCAATAACTTAATATTTTGATCGAAGCAAAAAAAAAGATACGACCTCCCCAATTTCCTCGACGTGTGCAGACCGCATATTACCTTTACTAGAAATTTCTAAACCCGAATGTTTGTCTCGCTTTAAATGACGCAAGCGTAGTGGGCGGCGCTATTAGTATGGCCCGTTTGCAAAGCAAGGAAAGCATAGTTCTTGACCCTACTCCCTAGTGTTATTTTGCTCTGTTGTGACTTGTGAAGCCGATTTCGCCGACACTCGAAATCGTTATTTTGATATAGGCTAGGCTAGTAGTCTGGCGAATACCGGATATCTATAAGACCCGTAAGAATAGTGTATTCGAATTTGTACTATAGAATCCTTGAACTGGCAACAGGTTAAGAATTGGTTTCAAGTTAAAACATGTTATTTTGGTAAAGAAACAGATCATAGAAGCAGAAAAGCCGCCTACCCCCTAGGACAGGTCAGTAGCCTACTTCTTGGGTTGCCCACGTGCAGGGATGTATAATTGTCCAGTTCCAGTAAACTTGGTACTTACCCTAAAAAAAATCCTGTCACGTAAGGTAAGCCACGTCCTTATTGTACACAAATTATCCAGTGGAAATGAACTATCTGAGTTGACTGATCAGATCAGATGAAGTTATGAACTGAGAATCAAATCAAATCAACCCTTTTTCGAACACAACAATGGTCTCTCACGGGACAAGCTGCCGACTAGGTCATTAATTAGGGTCCACAGTTGACTTCCGCGAATCAAACGAGGCCGGCAGCTTTGAAATCCCCCTTTTAAGGGCAACAATGACATATTTTGCATTCTGCCAGACAATCAAGAAAGATCAGAAACTTCAAGTTGGACAGAGCTCAATTCAACATAAATCGGGAGATTATCGGGAGGAAATTTCAGTCGGGAGATTTTCCAAAAAGTCGGGAGATCTCCCGATAAATCGGGAGGAGTGGAAGCACTGCTCCCAGCACCCTTGATTTTATTCATAGTTGTCTTCTAACTGAAATGAGAGATCCCTGAAAGTTTAAAGCCTGGAGCCTAAATAGGAGGAGTTCCAAACGTTATTTCTTTGTTTACAAATCATTTGGTTCCAAGCGTTTGAAGAAAGAAATTCTAGCTTGATAGATGAAGTGAGTCTCAGATTCTTAATTGCTTCGCACTAGATGCTACGCATTGCGGCAGAAAATGAAAGTAAAAATTTCTATGCCAGAGAACCGATCTTTGCTCGGTAATTATTTTTGCTTATAAAGATTTGTTCGTAATAAGATAACCGTTCGTTTTCCGGTGTGAATAAACAGTGTGTATTTATTATGTTTCCACTTTTTAACTGGGACAAGTTCAGACTTAAAATTACATCGCAATTTCTTAACGTGGCAATACAAATTATTACCATTATGCTGTCTTGCTGCATCTTGAAGACCCTCGGAAATTTTATCCATTGCATGCCTCTTTAGTTTGTACGTTGATGCCTTCTCTACTTCCCTTACTTTAGTCTTATTTTCATAAGATCTATCGTCCTAAAACTTCTTATACCAATACCATCCTCTTTTTTTTTACCAAGCTTAAAACTTTTTTCACTAATAATCCCAGCTGTATTTCTAGTTTTCCTTCCTAAGACACCTTCTGCAACTTCGTAAACTATTTTACTAAAATTGTAAATTAATGCATCATACCCAACTGATTCCGAAAAGTTCCTTTCCGATTCCTTTGCTGGAATTTACCAACGTCATAACTTATCGGGAGGTAAGTTATCCCTCCTGAATTTTTAGTCAACTATTGTATTAGTTATTAAAATAATGAATTACTGGGTGAATTTTGGGTTTTCATCAATTAATATCTTTATTACCCAAAAGAACCCACAAGGTTTCAAAAATGGAGCAAGAGAAAGCAAAAAACCAAGAAAGAATAAACAAAATAAGAAATGCACGCATAGAAAACATAATGTTCCGAATGACATAACATATAAATAATACAAGTAACATAGAGATAATAAAATACAAATACTATTCTGACAAAAAGCAGGATACAGGCTATTTTACTTATGCAGCTTTCTCAGAAAGCGAATCAGATGCTGCTCAGCCGCTAGTTGTGGCTCAGTTAACTTGTAAGCCGAGACCAGACGTTTGGTTCTAGCCCCTAGAGGTATCCCTAAAATAAACTTTGTAAAATGAAACAGTAGAGACCGGATAATTTTTTTATCATTTGCTGTAAACGTATTCCAAAATGGAGCCAATGCAAGCATATGAGACATGTTAAAAGAGTTATGATTAGAAATAGTAAATATAATGTAATTAGAATTAGAAAATAAATAATCAAACATAAAGAATCCTGAAAAAATAGGAGATTCCAGGCCCCCTCCAGAAAGGTCACCCATGTTCTCTTGATAAGAAAATTAGCCAATTGTCAGTTTTTATTTTCAGATATTCTTGCTTTTAAATTTGTGATACTGCATTCAGGCTTAAATTACAAAATGATTTGAATGTATTCAGTGATTAGATAGCTAGTTGTAGATTTTTTTGTAGGGTGGTTAGTTTTTTCGATTTGAATAAATTGGCTCATAATACAAATATGACGTATTACGGAACTCGTGTGATTCAAATCCACCTTGAGTAAAAGTAACAAAAAAAAAATTCGTGTTTAAAACACTAAGTAAACGGCAAGCTTGAATACGGATAAAGGATGCTGGGTTTCAACTGAGATTATTTGGAAGGACGCCAGAATAATTCAAAAAGTTTTGGTAAAAAATTTATTTTTCAGTTCTCTCTTCAATCTCGTACCGATATACTGTAAAGGCCACTTCCGGCATATTTGGTCAGTCTACCCTTTCGATTAATCTTTTTTTTAGACTGTATGTCTGCAGGAAATGGAAGCCCAACTCTTATATTGTACCTACCTTTCTTTCAGTTCTACTTTTCTACACTTCTATATTCTACATTTCTTTTTTCTACCTTTTTTAGATGGTATGCCTCTAGGAAGTGGAAGCCCAACGTTACTATGGCACCTACCTACCTTTCTTTCAGGTCTACTTTTGTACATTTCCGCTTTTGAGATTTCTTTCTTTCTACCTTTCTTGTTTTTTTATAGATTGAATGTCCACAGGAAGTGGAAGACCGACATTATTGTTACACCTACCACATATTCTTTCAATTCTAACTTTGAACATTTTTTTTTAGATTGTATGTCTACAGGAAGTGGAAGCTGAGCATTACTATGAAACCTACCTACCTTTCTTTCAATCCCAGGGATACTATGGTACCTTTAAACAGAAGACCCGTAAAAAGGTTGATGGATGTGCTACCTTTTTTAAGAGATGCAAATTCAGTCTAAAAGGTGAACATTCCTTAGAGATGCGAAAAAATGGGAAACATATTCTTAATCGAGACAATATTGCACTCATTTCTATTCTCGCTCCTTTAAAAAACCCTAGTAAAGAGATATGTATTGTTAACACGCATTTATTATATAATCCTAAAAGAGAGGATGTTCGCTTGGCCCAGCTCCAATTGCTTCTTGCAGAAATTGACCACGTTGCTTTCAGAGATGCTACCTACCTTCCAGTTGTATTCTGTGGTGACTTAAATTTGAGTCCTTCAAGCAGTTTGTACTCTTTTCTAAGCCAGGGGCGGCTTAAATATGAACATTTAGAGCAGAAGAAACTGACCAACAATGGTTCAAAGATAGTTGGGAAGACCTTTCTTCCAAAAGACTTGCATATTTCTGATTCTTGTCAGCATTTGAAAGCACTAGAAAAAAGGAATTGCATTGAAAAGGCTGTCTTTTCATCTGGTACATTGACGCATGCGCTTGCCTTCAAAAGTGTTTATAATTCAGATAAATTTCCAAAAGCTCATATGGCTTCGACTTATCAGAATGATTGGACCTTGGTTGACTATATTCTTTACAGGTGAGAGAAAATTTTCATCTTTTTAATGAGTTTTTAAAATTTAACAAAATTTATCCCCATACAGAGCAGGATTTATTTTCGGGCCACATTATACTCACATTCGTCGATGAATTTAAATTATGCAGGACAACAACGTCATCCATATTTTTCGGTCGTAATTTCTTGGGCTGGCCAATGCTCTACTTTGAAGCATAAAGCTCGTGATTGACTGGTCTGACTTAAGTTAGAATTTTTCGAAATTAGAACAGATGAATGTTCATAACAGCTGTTTTCTATAATTGTTCAGTAGTTTTCTATAATTCTTTATAACGCTATAATTATGGACAAATTACTATTGATACAACCCTTTCAAAGCAATATCTTGCCATTCCAATTTTCTACTTCTGGAGTACAAACGTGGTGTTAAAGCAAGAAAAAGCACATTTAATTCATGAATCATTAATCTTTATCGACAGGTATCACTAGGGTATAGCTCTGGTATTCAGCTCATTATCCCCAATCGGGCATGGTATTCCTCGCGATAGTTCTCATGCAGTGACGGTGCGCATGTCTGAACACAAGTATATACTGCAAAGATGTATGTGCAAGGACATTCACCTTAAGCTCTCTTGCTCTCCCATCTGGTATATTCAAAAAAAATTATCATTATCATCTGAAGGTCTTTTGCCTCTTACTTCTCATCAAACATCTTATTCCTAACCCTACTAGTTTATTTCCACAGGATTCCCATACTTGTTGACGATAGTTGTTTTTGGACTTTTCTGTAAGTGAAATTATCTCATCTCTTTCGCATGTCCTAAAAGTCCTTATTTGAAAACATGTTGATGGAAGAAGTATTGATGGGGAGTGCTTCTTTCAATTTTGTTTTTTAATTTCATGTTTGTCGTGTATCTGTTGATAGACAAAGCAATAAAACCGAAAAGGCTCGAAGATCATTGCATTGCATGCTATTTTTCGATAAGCAAAATCGCCTAAAAACGTAGCCAAGAATTATCAATTTTTATTTTTAAATCCATTATTAATTACGTATTTCACAAAATGTGTTTTATTTCATTATATACTTTATTGCAATTTACTTTTTTTGCGTTCTGATTGTATGTTAATCTTCATAGAATCGAGTGAATGGACTTTTCGAGTGAATGGACTGAATTCGGGTTTTTGGATTGCACTTTTTTCCCTTTTTTTGTATTATCTTATTACAGTGAAAATGGCGAAGAATTGGATGAGCCAGAAAAGCGAGAACTTACCCTTTTGAAGAGACTACGTCTTCCAACAGATGAGGACTGCAAAAAACTTGGCCCATTGCCCAATAGTCAAAATGGATCGGACCATTACCACCTTGAAGCCAAATTCCGTTGGCACTTCAACAAATAAAATACGTATTTTTGGAGATTTTTTTGTGAACGATGGTTTTTATTTTTGTTTATTTTATGAATCCGAGGGTATAGTGTTAAAATTGGATTTATTTTGCATTGAAGCTTAGAAAAAAAAAATTGAAAAATATATATTTTCCCATGTGGTAAGGTCTGTGTTTCAATCCCTCCCCCATGAAACACAAAGCATGAATTTCTCGGTATTGCGTTCTAGAAAATCTTTGCATAACTGACACCTTTCCCTTTTATTACATAAAGACTATGATGAAAACAATGGTTGAATATCAGTGTGTTTTTGGTAACCTTTCTAATGTAGACATGTTTATTACGTCTGTTGATCACCGTTAGTACGATAAAGTGTTACCATATTGAGATATAACAATTTTCTAGAATAAAACCTCGAGAACTAGTTCAATTTTTAAAAATGATGCTTAGTCAAAATTGCAGATTAACATTCTACAAGATCATCACTTCATTATTTTAGTAATCCCAGGAACAAACCTACCAGCTGATCTCACATACTTAAGTAAATTTGATTGATGCCAGTTAATCTTCTGTTTTTGGGTGTATGAGCTAAACCATTTCGTATCAAATAGTCGATTCATTCAAGACTGTACTAGTGTTGCCAAAGAATTAGTTTAAATTATTTCCCTGATTTCTTCACAATCATTAGCAGTTGGAAAATAATTTGGAGAAAGAAAATAATTTTACATTTTCAAAAAGATCGTCTTTCATATGCCGAATTTTTTTTAGTCTTACGAATTAATCATCAAACTTCAGTGAACAATGATGGTGGTAAAACAGTGGGGAAATTGAAATTATTCAACATGGATAAATTAAAAAAAAAAAATTGTTTTTATGCATTTTTGTTACTTTTTTACGAGTTGAACAAAAAATTTTTTTTTTTTTGGGGGGGGGGGAGCTCAAACCCTTTATTCCTCGACCCCTACATACGGCATTGCCTATGCAGTTCAAAATTTGAATAGTAGTACTAATTTATTCCCAAGTACTATGTAATAGTAAGTCTTTGTTTTCCCAGATTTTTCTTACAAACATGAAAACTGCTGCTCTGAGCTTTCATCATACCTAACTTTTAAAAATTGTGACTTAATTCCTTATGTGAACTTGAAAGTTGAACCAGCGCCAACTAGTTTAGCCTTTTATGATTACTCTATGTCAGAATGATTGTTTTTATTTTCTTATTATTATTCGTGTAGATAATAACTGTTCAGAATTTCATCATTTAAAAAATTGTGTTAACTTTCTCAATTATTTTGATGTGATACTTATTTCTGTCATCTCAGTTATTCGCAGTTGCCAGCGACAAGCTCTTGTAAATTCGACGAAAAATTTCTGTTGACAAATTTCATGGCTTGTAGTATTTTTTAGGAATGCTGGGACGCGACTAGTCTAGACAGGTATAATTCAAACTGACACTAGTCATTGATGAATTTTGAAACCAAATTTAACACTGTACCCTGATGTTTGACTTGTATATTTTTAATTTTTTATTTGCGTTAAAACCAGCTGTGCCTCTAAATTATAGCTTGGACTAGGTTGAAAGCTGATGTTTTAGTCATGGTTGTCGACTTGACGTGACGCCGATTATTTTATAAACGTATTCTTGGAAACTCAGAAGGTAGACGCTGTTTGTGTGCAAATGCAACTCTATAGAATTTAGGACAGGAAATTCGGGTTCAACCTCCCCCCTCTAAAAAGGGAACATTAAACTAAATCTAAGCCCCCGCTTTGGTTATTTGACTTAAAAAATGATTTCGGCAGAAATTAGGTTCGGAAAAATTTTTCTTAATAAGATGTTGGTTCCATAACATTTTTGAGAACCAAAAACGCCTCCCAAGAGGGGTCCCAAGAATAATCTGAGATCGTCTCATTTCTTGTTAAGGTATTCATTTTGGGACTGTTGTACAATTTCTTGGAAAACAAGCGCCAGCTATGGCCTCTTGGTCAGCAATGAAAATTTTCTCTGAGGAATGTGCTCCGGGATATCAATACCACGTAACTGATGCTTTCAAACTGTCGAGCGTTGGTATCCCTTTGATGAGCCTTGATTAATAACATATTGTCGATTTTTGATTAGATGATTTATATAGATTCAAATATTATATTATATATAATTCAAGAAACGTCGGTTTTAAAAGAAGTGGTTCCAAATTACAAAAATATAGAGGTAGGGAGCAAAATGCATTTTTCAAAATCTAGGAGGGCAATTTTGTTGTTGCAATTTTTGTAAATTAGAATACCTAAAAAAGTAATTTTCTGCTACAAGTCATTTTAAAATTGTAAGGGGGGGGGGGTGAATATAATGTTAGGTGAAGCATGATTACTCCTGAAACTTGAACTTCAAGAAAAAAAAAATTAGATATTATTATTTTGGATTAAATTTTGATTATAGATATAAATGTATCGTTTCAAAATCTAGGGGGGGGGGTATATTGTTATTTTTTTGGAAATGGAAGTATATTATTAATTAAAAATTAAAAAAAAAGAAACGTGGGTGAAAATTCGGCAAAACGACAAGCTAGAAACACTTGGTAACCATCAGTTTAACAGTTATTATTACAAAATAACAATAATTATTTTGCTCTGATTTTAACAGATGGCAGGTATGATTACTGCCGAAACTCAGAGAATCAATAAATGAACGAATTACATTGAGCCGATTTTTAATAATGCTTTAAAGTATTATTCTTTTGAAATACGGTGAAATTACGCCGTTTCCTTTGAAATACCCTTATCAGAAGAAATGAGCAATGAAAAATGTGAAGCAACTAAGATTCCTAGACGGGTTCCAGAATAAAATTATCATTTATGATAATTTGTGATTTGTTATTATTTTGTGACAATATAATGAATAACTTGAAAAAACAATTTGTGCTACTGTAAGGACAAAACTAACAATATATGTGTTGTAAAAACTAAATTTGTTTTTAATTACCAGTTTAGGCTAACAGGTGATAAAAAAAATAATAATAGCAATCGATTAACGACAAAGTCAATAGTGACAATTGAAGTCTGGAACACAGCCCATGTCTTTTAATTTGGGATAGCTTTAGGTTACATTAGCGGATAAAGTAATATATGTTTGCTCGTTCGGTAATATATGATTCTAAAAATATTGTTTATGTTGATTTTAAATTTTTACTGGTTAAGTAATATGTGAATCTAAACTCGTTTGGTAATATATGATTCTAAAAACATGTTTGTGTTGATTTCAAATATTTATTGGTTTGTTGTAGTGGTCAAGACAGTGGCAGTAGTCAAGGATGGTCCTGAAACATGGACCTTACGGAAGGCTGAGAAAGGTTTTCTGCTTTGCCAAAATAGCAGATTACAGCTCTTTATATGGAGCTAAAAGAAATAATGAAAAGAGTTGGAGCTTTCGGGAAATGATAAGGGATATGATCAAAAAGGTAATATTTGCATGCTGCTACTAGTACTATAACTACCACCAATGCTACTGCTACTACTACTCCTACCACACAACTCGGTTTACAATATTGAGGGGAAATTTGAACTGAATCTAAAGACGCAATGTGCAAGTACACTGTCAAAAGAGCGTATCTAAAAAATTAGTTTTGTTATTAAGTTGAACCTTTCAGAGAATGCTTAAACGGAAAGATCATCTGACCAAAAGGCAATATGTGCACGCTACTACTAATATTGCTATCACTGTTATATTTACTGCAACTACTACTTCTACTTAAAAGGATCTATCATTAATATCATAGTAATGGTAAATTGTATTAAGTTAAACCTCCAGGACTTCATGAGACGGCTGTTCAACTAATCAAAAGGCAATACGTTAGTACTACTGCTGGTGCTAATACTACCCCTATTACCGATACTATTATTGTGACTACTATTATAACTAGGCCTGATGGTATGAAGGTGAAATTCTCAAAGAATTTTTAGGGGGGAAGGTAAATTGAACCACAACACGCCATCTGCATGCAGGTTGTGAAGTGGGCGTAACCGTAAAATCTTAGGAACAGTTTGATGTGTGAAGTTGAAACTAACAGGGCTTGTTGTGGGGGATGTTGAATTAATCAAAGGAAATATTTGCATCCTAATGCTATTGCTTCTATTCATACTGCTAATGCTATTATTATTTCTACTACTACTGATATCACTAAGCTAAGGCTACTACTATTAATTCAACTACTGTTATTACAATTAAGGGTATTAAGGCGAAAAAATTTGGAATGTATTGAAACTGTAAGAAGCTAAATCAAAGACATTGTAGTTCACATGGGCTATCAAGAGGACGTATTAGAAATGCTTCATGAACGGTTGATAGTATTAAGTTTAAACCTTCCTTGTGTGTTGAAAGGAATGTTTAAGAAACCAAAGGTGCTATGCGCAAACTGCTATTACAACAATTGCAACTGCGCAAGCTATGAGTATTAAGCTGAAGCTTCCAAGGAATGTTTACGTGGATGTTGAAGTAAATCAAACTATGAGTATGCAGATTTTCAAAAAGGTGACAAAGCAATATCAAAATAATGGCTAACTTAAAATATTCCACGAAGACTATTTCAATAAGAACAATCAGACTTTTATTTAAAAAATTTTCTCACAAAACAAGTTTTTCAAAGAAAAGTCAGAGCATCGGGATGGGGCGGTCAGAAAAGTTTCACTGTCAGCGCTTGGGAGGTCGTCCCCTTGGGCGTAAGGCATTTATTCTTCCTTCAAAATCTATTTTGCGCAATTGGACTGGGGAGACAGACTGAAAGTGTCCTGACCATCAAAGCTGTTGGAGTTGGAGGGTGTACTATATGGTTCGGGAGTAATTCAAGGAGAGCAGTAACCGTTAGTTTCATACTCGGTCAAAGTAAATGATGCCAGTGAGCTTTCAGAGCTCATTTTCGCTTGCTTGTCATCGGCTTTTTTAGTCCGTGTCTCTGCTTCATATGTTGCAACTGGAAACATTGTGGCACAGAAAAATCACATATTCAGTTTGAAGGGCAAATATATATTTTTCCACATAGAGGGCAGTGACTTGAAGCATACAAAGGTAACAGCTAGGTGTCGTTTGATGTCTTTTCATGAGTCATTTGTGGATGTCAGCACACTCCCTAGGTAAACAACCCGGTCGACACATTCGATTTTATGGTCCCAAATAGTAACTCTGATTAGTGGGAGACAAGTCTCTGCCTAGATACTCGGATAACCTTGGTCTTGCTGACGTTTATATCCATTCCAAAGGAACTAACTGCATCGTCAATAGTGTTTGCACTGGCTTGGAGCTCCTCTATTGTTCTATTGAGACTATTAACGTCGTTAGTATATACAATTTAGGTCAAAAAGGCATTTTCCCAAAAATATTCCTGTGCTATTAGGGACAAGTGCCATCACACATTTTAGGAATAGACAAAAAAGAGTAAGTGAGAGGAGGAATCCTTGAAGAACCTGAGTCGTTCTCGATACATTGCTGAGGTGTCAAAAGGTACTGTATGAGGTGTCTCACACAGTACCTTTTGATCTAGTTTTAAAGCATAATGTACCGATTACTTAATTATGGGGGGGGGGAGACTGACATACCTGCTATCCCTAGGGATATATCTATTGGACCGTTCTACTAAGCTGAACAAAGACTGTCTAAAATTTTTGACTGGATGTGTTTCGAAAATGAATGGGCTTGGGAGGAGAGTTGATTGACCTCTAATCCCTTTTGACTCTTAAAAATGACATTAGAACTTTTTATTTAGTTCAACATCCACATAAAGATTCCTTGGAAGCTTCACCTTAATACTCTTAGCTTGCGCAGTAGCAATAGTTGGTGTTGTAGTAGCAACAGTAGCAGTATGCGCATAGCACCTTCAGTTTCTTCAATATTCCTTTCAACACAGGCTGAAAGTTTAAACTTAATACCATCAACCCTTCCTGAAACATTTCTGATACGTCCTCTTAACAATCTGTGAGGGCAGAGTGTGTTTCGATTTAGTTCCATTCAGTTTCATTATTTTTCAAATTTTCGCCTTAATACCCTTAGTTTTAATAGCAGCAGTAGAAGTAGTAGCAGCAGAATTAATAGTATTAGCCTTAGCTTTAGTGGCAGCAGTAGTAGTAGTAGTAGTAGTAGAAGTAGCAATAATAGTATCATTAGTAGTAATACAAGTAGAAACAGTAGCAGTAGGATACAAATATTTTCTTTTAGTTAGTTCAACATCCTCTACAACAAGCCCTGTTAGTTTCAACTTCACAGACTATAACTGTTCCTGCATACAGACGGTGTGTTGTGATTCTCCCCCCACCAAAAAAATCCTTTAAAATTTTATCCTCATACCCTTAGGCATAGTTGCATTAGGAGTCACAGTAGTAGTATTTTTATTACTAGTACTATCAATAGTAATAGCTGTAGCACTAGTAGCAGCAGCAGTATTAACGTTTTGCTACAAGTAGTTGCAATATCACTAGTAGTTGAAGTAGTAGTAGCAGTAGTAAATATAGCAGTAGTAGATGCAGCATTAGTAAATGTTGCAGTAGTAAATGTAGCAGTAGTAAATGCAGCACTAGTAGTAGTAGCAGTGATAGAAGTATCTTTTGTAGAGTGCACATTTTGCCTTTTTGTCAGATGATTTTCCCCTTTAGGAGTCTCTGAAGTTTCCTACTTAATAACCAAATCAATTCTTGAGATATTTTTTTTAGAAAATAAAGATCCAACCTGCATACTTTTCTTAATGATATGCATACCAATAAATATAAACAATGAACGAATTGTCTTACTTGCAGCCCTTAACCTGAGGACTGTGAGGAGGTTGCCAGCATAATTGCTGGACATTTCAACAATACTGGACAAAACAGTTCTCCTAAAATTCTGCTCGGATGTGTTTTGAGGAAAAGAGGGTGTCAGGGAGGGGGCGGGGGACTAATTGCGATCCATTAATTTCGACTCTTTACTTTAAAAGGGAACCAGAAGTCTAAATTTCCGATCAAATGAGCTTCCTCTAAAGTTCACACAACCACTCCTTCCATAAAAAGCTTATATACCCCCGTGGGCATAACACACAACCCTTGCCCCCAGAATCTTTCGTTTTGACATCATGGACTAACTAATAAACAGAGGCGTAGACTTCTATATAAACCCTAGAAAAGCTCACGCGTGATTGACATAAAGTTCCACGATCTTAGGAGATAATACCAGCATGTGGCTTGGCGAAAGCCAGGTATTGTTCCCAACTGCATTCGCATACAACAAATATTCACATGTGGCGATCGTCACACACTACCTGCTTGTTGTATCTGCATTAGTCCGCATTAATTGGATTAAAGCTTAAAATGAATTTGGTTAATTTTTAAGACGGTAAGTTTTAAAGTTTATTTTATAAAATAAATCATTCATTTTTTCATCTTCATCACAATAAGATTTATGGTGTATATTATGCTTTTGTATTAGTCAAGATTTATAAGAATGTCGATCCTACGGGACAAATTTACCGAATTTTGGGGGGGATGTATCCCCGTTACCCCCCCCCCCCCTTGGTTCGCCCCTGGTAACAGGTACATAAGATACCTGCTTATATACCTGACTCCCTGAAATAAGTTCTATATAAAAAAAATGACTATAAAACAGATAAATATTTTTTAGATACACATTTACAAGAAAACTTTTAGTCAGTACTTAATACATCTAAAAACAGCTATGTAAAACATATTCGATATAAGCATAGCAAATCTAAATTCTATTAGTTAAGAGAATTAATTTATTCATGAATGTCAATTTTTACATCAATAATAGCTAATGTACTTCGAATTAAAGAACAATAAGGAATGTAAAATGGGAGGGGGTGTATCAACTACTAGTATTAACATTTCTAAAAAAAACACCAAAAAGCACATACATAACGGCACCATATTCAGAGAGATCCGATGTTCGTAGCTCTTTCTCAAATTAAAACTACAGGTAACAAATTCCACTTGATTGTCTATTAGTGGTCTCACGTTTGGCTAAATAGGTCAATCACATTGATTTACAAGAGTCCGCATGATTGCAACTTGGTTCTTATTGGTGTATTATTTTTAGTTGACCAATCATAGCCATTTTAGAGACTTGACGTCAATTTTTATGTGGCAATGACCAATAAAATAGATTCTTCAACAACAAAAAAAAAAAAAACTACCGTTTGTGCAAAACTATGAAGAGCAAAAGATCGCAAAAACATTTGATTTTATATATTAGCTAACAAACAACGGGCGGATTAGTTGGAGAGGTGAAATAAATTAGTCATCAAAGCGATTTTTCTGATTTAAAACTTTCCACTGTAGTACCGACATATCTTTTCCTCCAATTGATATCACTCGATTGTCTTCGTGCATAAAAGCCACGTTGGTTACATGACTGCTGTGCCCACCATAGATATGACCAATGCTCTAAAAGAAAAAATTATAAGTCGTATGTTTTTTTGGAAAAATTTAAAAATATGTTTTATATATATTTTTCCAAAAAAATATATTTTTCCAAAAAAATGTTTTTTTGGAAAAATTGAAAAATGTTGAAAGTACTTCGAATGAAAAAAAAAAGAAAAGAGGAAGAAAATGCAGGTTCTAATCTGCTATCCATCTAATCCACAGCACAAAAATTGCGCATATCGTAGGTTAGTTAATATGCTTTGGTTTAGTACCGCAAGTCCTTAAAGGACTTGCTGTATCTATTTTGTATCAATTCCTTATATAAAAGATGCAATTACTTCATTTCCAGCATTTAATCACCCCAGCATGGATACTTTTTCTGAATAGTTCGTTTGCCCCATGGATGTACGCAATAGAGCGATCTCCCTCCCCCGGTACTTAATAGACCGCCCTCTATATTTTTGTCGATTTTGAAGTTATGTCTGTCCCCCTATATTCTGTGTTTTCAAGCATGTGTTATAGCACTTTTTTCTGCGAGTTAGAATTAGTATAGTTTCTCATAAATAAACTTTCCAGGCAGAAGAATTTTGCTACTTTTTCACTTTTCTGAAGCAAAATTTTTATCTAATATTCCAAAATTCAATCAGAAATTTTCCTTTCTCGTTTTTACTGCCATGTCATCAAGGTTTTTAACAAATGTCATCTAAAGATTAATAGCGACTTTAACTGCAGCACAATCTATGGACACGATTCTACAGCTAAATGACTTGCCTGCTAATAATTAGTTTGGATCTGTGTCTGTTGTGTTTGCTTCCAAACGCAAGAGTTTGACGCTACCTCAACTCCTTAAAAAACCACTAAAAACTAAGGACACCTAAAATTCCTAAAATTCGATTTTGGTTCCAGAATTAAACGACATGATAACTTATCCAACTGATTGCCAACGAAAAAGTTTAGTGTAATTAGCCTGTACACGACAAGGCTGAGGGGTACTGCTAAATTCACAAAGGCATAAAAAAGATTTGAAAACACAGGCTTAGGCTCTGCACCAAAAATAAAATTGATGTAATACATAATAGATTTCAACTATTTAAACTGAAATCTTACAAAACCCATACCAGGCTACCCAGAAATTACTTAAAAACTTCCATTAATTGCAAGTAATATATCCTTGAATCTCACAATGTCAAGCCACACTTTGAAGAATAAATTAACAATAGCTGAATTATGTATGCTATGAATAACTATAATTAAATATAATAATTCTAAATAGTTGAATTAAGTACAATTAAATTGGTTGTTCTTACTAAATTAAGAAAAGATTTGAAGATTAATGGAGATGACAGACAGTGCCAATTAACTCTGTTTGGGACAATTAATAGTGTAAATATAAATTCATCAAAACTGAGGATATAAAACTGAAGAACGAAACTGAAGGTATGAAACTGAAAATATACCTTGATGTTTGAAGCAGGGAACTGGTAAAGTCGCACTGTGCCAAAATCATCGCCAGTAACGAGCAAGCTGCCATCGTGAGATCTAGCACAATTGTTAATGTCGGTTCCATCGGCACCTTCTGGCCAGATGCCAACTGAATTGAAACTTATACGACATGTGTCAGTGGCCCATTGTACATCTTTCAATTGAGATGGTTGGAGTATCTGACGACAAGTGTTTGGATTCCCTGAAAACAAAGTAATATTTTAAACTAACGCAAAAAATTTTCACGATAATTTCAACCAGGTTTTTTTTCTTGGTGTGGTAAAATCTTGATAAAACCATGAATATCAGGTAAAGAAAAATTATTTAAACTAAACCAGCATCGACTCCCTGATTATTTGTTGAGAGGGAGTTTAAGGGTTCTATGCCAGCATTTTTCTAACCAATTCACTAATCCAGAAAATATTTCTCATTTTTTTGATAAATAGTCTGTTTACCTGCATTTTCAAGATCAAAGTGCGAGTTGGAGAAATATTGGGGAAGTCGAGCCCGATACCCCTCCCCCTAAATACATCGCTGTACTGAGCAAGTTTCTATGGGAAAAAACACACGCCCACATAACAAGAAAGCTGGGCAAGAATTTAAATAATAACTTGGATAAGTCATTATTTGAACATAATAAAATACCTCACATTCAACTACCTAGAAACCCTCTAGAGGCATAATTCTTTGGCTGAGGTAATCCTGTATGAACTAGGAGGACGTGGGCTGTTGCGTTATACAAGCCAGTTAAACAAGCCCTACTAACTAGGTAATTTGTACACCAAATTACGATAAACTGAATATTCTTTATTTCACGTCTATCCAACTCAGGTAAGTAAATTTGATTTCAGAAAGTCCTTGCATTTCAGATTTCAAGCCTGCAAGCTTCAAAAACACCATGTATATGTTATCAGGTGCCTTCCAACAAAACAAGAACTGTTCTCGCAATAAACACCAAAAGGGTTATTTCCTTACCAAAAAACTATTTAGCAATAAATAATCCCAAAATATAGATGATTCAGACAAAAAATTAAGCAAAAGGACCTTGATAAATAGTCTAAAATTGCTGCTAATATTTCATTGTTAAAGTCCAATTTTCATGCTTTGACAATACCCAGGAGCTAATTAAAGTTTTTGTTGATCTCACACTATAGCAATAGCTTTGTTGCAGTGGCGGTCACTAATTTCAATAACTGTCGCTAACTATCAATTACTACTTTAATAATTAAGTTTATATACAAATAGAATAACCAATTAGAGAATCAAACATGAAGACAATGTTTATAAGAAACTGATTTTGTTTCTTTTTCATTATTTACTTTTCTATCACTTTATATTTACTTAAACTAAATAATTTAGGTAAAGGATAAAGGTCCTCCTGAGCCGTTGATGGCGCATAGGCCGTCAAATCGGTGTTTTAGTTGCTGTATCGTTTTTACAGGAACAGGTAAAAAACATGTCGTCAACGGGGATCGATCTCTGGGATCTGTATTACCAAACAAAGAGCTACTACAGAGTAAACTAAACAATTTACTATGTTTTAAATATAAACAGTTTTCTAAGACGGCTTATGCGGTCTGTTTCATGGTACAAAAATGGCCGAGGTAAGTAGTTTGAGGTAAGGTAAGTAGTTTGCTTAACTAGATTTTTGTCTTTATCTTGTTTAGTAGATCATGATCTTTTTAGTCATGGTTTTCGTCGGCCTACCTTATTTTTTTTTTAGAAGAACTCTGTCACCTATTAATCGTAAGATATTTTGGCGGTTTCATTAATATTTCTGTCAAGTATATCTATTTCGAGGTATAATTCAATAATGTATCACACTACTATTGTGATGCAGTTTAATAAAATCTGTCAACATTTCCTCGATGACTGAACCTTTCTTTTAATTTTTGTATGGTCTAAGAGAATATCCCATTTATTCGTGACGGAAAATTTTCTGTTGTTGTCTTCTTTAATACTATTGTTTAGTATGCAATGAATTGCGAATACTTCAACTTGAGCGCTTGCATCTCCATATCTTGAGTTGAAATCGATGTTTAAAAGATGTTGAATTGGTGTTTAAAAGTTTCAACGAAAGCAGTGAATAAAAGTATAAATATTACTAATGGATAATTAAAATTATGAAAAATATTAATGAAGTATTAGTTTCCCAAACTTCCAGATTTTATTATCAATGATTTCTCTTGATCCCACGTCTCATGTTATTGACTTGGGTATGGGGGGGGGAGGAGTCAAAGGGAATATGATAACTGTATGTAGTTGTTGTTATTTCATATGAAAATTTTTACCTTATTATATCCTTAACTCTTTATTTTGCGAGAGGGGGGGTGTAGGAGGAAATATCCAGAAAGCAATTATGCATGGATTATTGTATTGCATAGATATAAGAAACTATTCCTGTTTGTTGTTACAACAAATTGTGAAGGAATAATGACAAAGAAGTTATACCAACTATTTTCATACTTGTTAGAATGTCATTTACTGTGGGTCCTTAGAGAATTGTTGAACGGCCCACATAAAATAATTTGTGGCGACGTGGTCCCAACTGGCTCACAGCTGAGGCCTCAAGGCCCCATTGGATCCACATCCCACGATGTGGGTATCCTGGGATATGGAGCTCGGAAATTCACATTACTGACCTCCATCCCAAGCCAGGACTTTAGGTTGACGACACGAGGACACGAACCCACGTCCTCGGCTCTCGGCCCAAAGAAACTCATAAAACAAACACGACACTGCATTAGTGAAACTTTTACGTCCGTGTTTTTATACTACGTCTTTAACACTCTCTATGGGTAATAATAGGAAATGTATATAACAATGTCAAACAATCAAATGTAATACTAACAACAAAAAACTTATCTGGTACATATGCGGCACAGGTTTGTCTAATCAAACTTAAGCTGAATAAAAACGGCTACTTACAGAAAAGAACATCATGATCTCCGCTATTTGACCTGATCGCGGATCCATCCTCTGACCAATCAAGTTGGGTTATGAAGCTTGAATGTCCCTGAAATAAGAAAAAGCTTAGAAATAAAAGTGTACAAGCGGTTGTGTAATATGATGAAACTGATCAAACAGTTCGTGGTAACGAATTGTAGCAAGAAGCGACCCGGCTCAATAGTTACCGAAACTCTAAAAAACGGAAGTTTGATACCAATATTTACATCGAAAGAATCGCATTTTAATGTGATTTTAAATATATGTTTCATCAAGTTTAGTCTTATCCATCAAAAGTTACGAGCCTGGGAAAATTTGCCTTATTTTAGAAAATAGGGGGAAACACCCCCTAAAAGTAGTACAATTTAAACGAAAATCACCCCATCAGATTCAGCGTATCAGAGAACCCTACTGTAGAAGTTTCAAGCTCCTATCTACAAAAATGTGGAATTTCACAATTTTTGCCAGAAGACAGATAACGGATGCGTGTTTATTTGTTTTTTTGTTTTGTTTTTTTTTCAGGGGCGATTGTATCGACTCAGTGGTCCTAGAATGTCACGAGAAGGCTCATTATAACAGAAATTAAAAGATTAGTGCCCTTTTTAAGTGACCAAATATTGGAGGCACCTAGGCCCCCTCCCACGCTCATTTTTTCCCCAAAGTCACCGGATCGAAATCTGAGGTAGCCATTTCGTTCACCATAGTCAAAAAACCTAATAACTATGTCTTTGAGGACGACTTACTCCCCCACAGTCACCGTGGGAGGGGCTGCAAGTTATAAACTTAGACCGTTGTTTACATATACTAATATCTATTGGGAAGTGTACAGACGTTTTCAGGTTTTTTTTTGGCTTGGGGGGGTGGGGTGGGGTGGGAGAAGTTGAAGGGGGGTTACTTGGAAGGATTTTTCCATGGAGGAATTTGTCATGGGGGAAGAGAATTTCAATGAAGGGGGCGCATGACTTTCTAGCATTATTTAAAAAAACAATGAAAAAATAAATATGAAAAGTTTTTTTCAAATGAAAGTAAGGAGCAGCATTAAGACCTAAAACGAATAGAAATTATTACACATATGAGGGGTTCACCTCCTCGTAATACCTAGCTCTTTACGCTAAAGTATTTTTAATAATTTCAACTATTTATTCTACGGCCTTTGTGATTCAGATGTCATTCTTAAGAAATTGAGACAAAATTCAAGTTTTAGTGTAAAGAGGGAGGTATTGACGATTGGGTGAACCCCCTCATATACGTAATAAAAACATACGATAATAGAAGTTCGTTACGTAAGTTAATTCGTAAATTACGTATATTTTTTACTAATGAAAACGTTCGCAAAAAATTAAAAGTTCTAGTTGCCTTTTTAAGTAACCAAAAAACTGGAGGGCAACTAGGCCTCCTCCCCCGCTCCTTTTTTCTCAAAATTTTCTGATTAAAACTATGAGAAAGCCAATTTAGTCAAAAGAAATTAAAATGCAAATTTCGTTTTCATTATTTATGTACGGAGAGCCAAAATCAAAACTTGCATTAATTCAAAAACGTTCAGAAATTAAATATAAAAAAACAAGTTTTTTTAACTGAAAGTAAGGGGCGATATTAAAACTTAAAACGAATAGAAATTACTCCGTATATAAAAGGGGCTTTTCCTCCTTAGCCACCCGCTCTTTACGCTAAAGTTTTTACTGCTTAAAAAGTAGAGTCAAGAGAAAGAGTCATGCTTTAGCGTAAAGAGCGAGGGGTTAAGGAGGAAAAGCCCCTTTCATATACGGAGTAATTTCTGTTCGTTTTAAGTTTTAATGTTGCTCCTTACTTTCAGTTAAGAAAACTTGTTTATTTATTTATTTAATAATAGAATGGATCCAACCATTTTCTGAAAATGTTCAGAAATATTTCTTCAGTTTTAAATAGTTTTAAATATAAGCTTTGCACTCAGATTTGACATTATCATTTAGTGCATTTATGGGTCTGGGTCGTAGGAACAAAAAAAGCTCTTAATGATGAAAGAATAAATAAATATTCAGAGAACTTCATACTGATGCCAAATGAGGTTAACAAACAAAGCAAAAGGGTTAGAAGAAATTTACTGAGGAAACAACACTAAATGAATAAATAAATATTCAGAGAACTTCATACTGATGCCAAATGAGGTTAACAAATAAAGCAAAAGGGTTAGAAGAAATTTATGGAGGGAAACAACACTAAATGAATCTTCAGAGCAGTTCATTCTGATGCTGAAAAGCATAAAAAAAACACCTCAAAAAGTGATATAGTTGGTGTCATGCCCACCTGAAGTACGGTTGGTAACTCAATATCAATTTATTTCATAAAAAGGCTTTTTCTAATTGTTTTTGGCGTACTAATAAAATACCCGATTCTATTTAAGCCAAGACATCATATCCTGTCCTAGTCCTAGAAATCTAGGTCCTATCCTGTCCTAGAAATCATATCCTTTTTTGTCTTAGTAGGTTCAAGTCATTTCAAATAATGGTATGGCTTTTTCCACAAAGGAAATTTGTTGGCTGACTGTTCTAGTGCGTCCGACAGCAAAAAACGACAACAATAGTTGAAAATGGCAACTTTCAGGGATTGGTAAATGCGCTATGTTTACATTGAAGTAAATGTGATCACTTTTGTTAGTTTCCTAGTTGTCAGTAAGCGTTTTAGCTAGCACGTGGCGTGGCACGTGGCTTGCTATCTTTTGCAATTCACATCCGGGGAAGTTCAGGAGAACCTGCTAAGTCGGATAAGAGATGCGTGAACACACTCTACCCTCTTTCCTAAGGAAACTTCGAAAACATTTCAAGAAAACGATGAAAACTTTAGATTAAACCGATTTAGATTAAATGGAACGGTCGCAGCCATTAAATAGCTATTTTATTATTAATCTCCAATAATTCATAAGTGAGCTATAAATGTTCTATTCGGGAATAATAGAAGACTAGAAAGCATACACAAAGTAAGACAAATTAATAATGCTTGGCAATATGCTGACATGAGAAAAAGAAATTCTAGTCTCTTCTATCCTCCCTGAGGATCCCTGGGCATAGATAACACCTTATGTCTGTGAAAATTAACGTCTCAAATCTATCAGTATTGGCCTTTAAGATCCACTTTGGTTTTTATCTCAACATAAGCAATTCTAAAGTAGTTGTTCAGCTGTCAGCTTGCCGATATGTTCTTTTGAAGGAGCATAGACTAAGCTTAACGATTTAGCCTTAGGATCAGTCGATACAGCCAATATCTACTTTTAAATCAACTCAAAATGCCTTCTCTAGCCTTCCATGTACAGTGGTACAAGAAAATAACATGTGACATTCTGAAATATCCGACTTACATTCCAAGAGCCATACTTTAGAACACTGTGGCAGTTTGGTCCAGAGCTAGGGTGTCATAGGTATTACAACGCTCAGGCTAGCCGTCCTATTGAGAGATGCCTGCACGAATATTATAGCTTCTTTGTTGATGCAGCTTTGTGTAACTTGTAGCCAAGGTGTATGCGTGGAATCAATTGGTGCAATCATAATCTATGCATCCCTTACCACTACAGGCATAGAAACGACTTAGTGATCTTGTTGCTAAAGAGTGCTTTACATACAAATTATTAAATTGTCCTCCTGCAGAATTAGAGTGGTACATGTCTCACTTTTTATTTGGCACCTGCTTCTGGTAATAGAAAGCATCTGTTACTTCTCACACGGTGTGTGAGAAGCATTTGTATATAAAGCATCTGTATAGAAAGCATCTGTATAGAAAGCACTGTGTGGACAAACCATCCATTAAGTTGGAAACTGTCCAGTTAGTTATTACTTTAGAGCATTGTGTCTTATCAGAGTTTTTACTAGCGTATCTTACCTATGCAAAAGATTAAACAAAAAATAAGTTTTTTTTTCAACTAAAAGTAAGGAGCTACATTAAAACTTAAAACGAGCAAAAACTATTACGTCTAAGATCCCCTCCTCAATATCTCGCTCTTTACGATAAAGTTTGACCTGTTGTTCCAACTATTTCAAATGACTCCTGAAACACAAGTGCCATCTAGTTAGAATAGAAAACTTAAAAAGTTAAAAAAAAAACGTCAATAAAAAGTTGCAAAAAAGTAAAAAAAAAAAAAAAATAACAAAATATAACTTACCGTACACCTGCCAACACGATTCGCTTTCTTATAATCATCGTTTAGTTGATATAAGTAAATGTGATTATCCCGAGAACCAATAGCCAACGTTTTGCCATCAGGAGAGAATCTTATCACCTAAAAGTTAATAGCAACAACATAATTTAGTATATTGAGCAGGATCAAACGTTTATCAAGGCGTTATCCTACGTTACATAAGCTCTTAAAATTAGGCTAAGACTCAAATTCAAGGGATTTCTCTACCTAAAATCAAAGAAAAAAAAACTGTTTCTTTGAAACAGTGGGCCTATGACCAGTTATCCTGGTCCTCAATATCTTCATCTGCACACACTTCGTACATATGTGGGAGGGGGGGGGGGGCTATAGAGTCATTCTTCTAAATATTGAAGGTTTTATTATGGGTTCCATATTTCTAAAAGTTTTCGTATCCTTGTACATTTGTCCTTGAATTTATCCATTTACTTATAGACTTGCCATAAATTTTAGAGAAGTTAGACACAAGTCTTAATTCACTCACAGAAATTGCAAGGCCATATTTACTTCATATGATCAGGTTAAACCGGCAATGGTTCGAAAAAAAAATGTTTTAACACATCATTCCAAGATCATGTGACAGGATTTCATGCGCTATATAAAAAAAATTTGGAATTTATTATTTACTTTTACTCCGCAAAATAGTTTTAACATGTTTTTGTAACTGAAATCTTCAATAAAAACCCCATAATTTCTCACTTCCCTGTAATTTGTCTATTCGTAGTTTTTTGAAAATATATTTATTTTTGCTATACTACATAAAAATGTAGGAAACAAATTACTAAGCATGATAAAATTTACTAGACTTGGTGATGTTTAAGAGACAGAAATTGTGGTTTTAGGAAAATAAGGTGTTGACTAAATTTTCACACTAAGGTTACAAGAAGGGTTGCGTCCTTTCCCCGTTTATATAACTTAGTTTGAAAGTTGTGATAAGACAGATGAGATATTTATAAAAAATCAACTATTACAAGAACAAATGATCCAGATCTATATTTCGGAGTAAAAAAGAGAAAAATGCCAAAGAACATCAAAACAATATAGTTTAAAACACAAGAAATATAGCAGAATGGGAGAATGAGGAGAGCCTGAGTGAGCCTACGGGAGAACGTGGGACCACAAAAGATAGTGAAACGCTCTTAGACTTAGATTCTACAAAAAATTGGCGTCCTAGATAAAAATATCAGGGAACGGAAGAGGCAATGTTAGTTACATGTGCAGCATTATCAATAAAGATGTGGTGAAGACGTAAAAATTAGAATCTCCAAAGCACAGGGTGCAGTTAAAAGTTTGGAAGAATTGAAAGAAAAAAAAAAGCGGAAGAAGTATTGCAAACAACACAAGAAAAGCAGTTTAACTTGATCGAGAAAATATATTGAGAGTAGAAAATTTGATCAGCAGCAACATCTTAAGAAATTGAAAAAAGAAATTTCTTGTGTATATTTATCTCGAGTTATCAGAAAGGAATCGTGCGCCAAACCATTTTCTAGATCTCGCTGTGTTTTTTTTTTGCGGATGTCGAAGACCTCTCTTCACAAGAGTGGAGTCGGTCTGATATTGTAATTTCCTTTTATTAGCATTAAAGCTTGTTTGAATAGGCAATGCATTGAACACCCCCGAGAAAAGTCCCCCCAGACTCTACCCCAAATACTCCCAAAGAAGCTTACAATCGCCCCATCTTGGCTTGCCAAGTCTTTCCCAAAACTCACATTCAGTGGATAAGACAATAATCGAGGTAGGCGTTTATGTCAGTATCCATGATGGAAAGGAAAATGACTTTCGTGAGGTCCTTTCAAGGAGCTCCCGAAAAACGAAATAGAACCTCCCCAATCAAAAACAACTCCCTTCCCCTTGCTCCAACCCCACCCTCCCCAAACCTTGGAACATACATAAAAATATCTCCTGAAACTCCCTTTTAGATAAATAAGATAACTCTAATAAGGGTTGAAATTTTCAAATTGTTAAAAACAAATGTTTTCATCAAACCTCAATCGTGTTGGGTCTTTGCTAATGGCTCTCCAAGATTCTAAATCAGCAGAGATACTACTTAACTTAAAGACCCTCCTAAAATTCTTCTAAACATCCCAATCAAATCTGCTCTCTGGACCCAAAACCCCTACCCATCTAAAATAGCTGTGTATAACATTCTTTCAGGAATACCAAATCAAGAGCTAAAGGAAGAGCTACTCTGACAGAACTGGCAACCCAATCCCGTTTCAGATGTCATCCAACTCGGCAATGTCAAGCAAGTCTTACCCTTTCTCACTTAGAGAAAAAAGCAATATCCCAGGCCAGATTTTTCTCATTGGAAAAATGAAACCACACAAGCTTTACAAGCCCAAACTAATCCAATGCCAAAAATGACTAAACCTGGGATAATCAACAAACGAATGCAGTGAAATATTACAAACCCGCAGTAAATGTAAGAGTACCCCAAGGAATGCTAAATTCCAAAAATAATCAGCCTACATGCATAAACTGCCAAGGTCCCTTGATTCTTCAAGTAAAACATTATGACCTGCATATAAAAAACTAGCACTAACACTCCAAAAGGCTGCAGATAAAGCTATACCTTATCCATTAGCAGCTCAGGAAGCAGATACAGCCTAATCACCCCAAACTAAACCCTTTACGAATCCACCCAATAATGACACTCACAGAACACCCAACCTCATTCCACCTAAAGCAACTAGCACCCCCACAAGACTCTTTCGCCAAAACACCCCAGCTCAAAATCCTACCGGAGAGTAACACCAAGGTTGAGCCAATTATCCTTCTCATCCAATAAGAGGTCTGCCTGGCCACCCTTCCCAAGCAGTACTGAATTAGAAGCAGTGCCAGGAATTAACCCTCTAATTAATGTCAACTCTGATGAACAACCAAACAAGCTAACACCTAATATACGCCTCTCCATATTAAACTCTAATGTAGTTCAGTCTATGACCCAACTACAGCCATAGAAAACAATAATCATAAATGAATTGACAAACATATACCTACCCAATCACATGCTTATTCAAGGAAAAAGAATCTTGCTTTACTCCTAACAAAGAAAAACATTGACACAGAGTCAAATGAAAACTAAAGCAACAAAGCAGCACATCCTAATAATTCAGTGGAATGTAAGGTCACTTTCAGAAAATAAGTTAAATGAATATCTTTTATGAACAAAAATTCCACTAATATTGCTTGGCTTTAGAAAACCCACTTGACCCAAAACCAATAAATAAAGTCCCCAAGATATACAATCCTGAGAAAAGATAGGTCATCAAAGAGAAAGGTAGGGGGAGGGAGATGAGGCATCAATAATATCAAATTTTTTGGAATTAATTTTATAATGTTAATTTTATATATAATGTTGACGCGATTGGAATTAATGTTTGGCAGAATCACATCAAAATATAGCTGGTCCGGAGCTTCTATAGCCCCAATGATGAAACCAAAGATGCTATGGATTTCTTTAGTTATCTAAGCAATTCTAAGATGCTAAAAAATATAATTATTTGAGGGGATTTTAATGCCCACAGCCATTTGTGGGGGATAAGCCAGCAAATAAAGCTGGTAAATTTATTGGACATTCGATCTCAGATAATACTAAATTTATCAATTGCTACCCATCCAAATTTAAATACATATCTTAACCCTAAAATTGGTAAACTTTCCACAATCGATCTTTAAACTGTGTCCATAAATATTTTGAATAAAATTTATATAGAGAAAATTGACAACTTTTGCACGGGCCACTTTGCCATAGTTTATTCAATCAATGAACTCGCTAAAACTCAGCCCCATACCCCAAATATATTAACACCAAAGTGGGCCATGTTCAAGAATAAGCTTAATGGTGAAATTATATGTAAATAATAAGTATATTTAGCCTATATGATATAATAAGTATATATATATATATATATATATATATATATATATATATATATATATATATATATATAATTGACAAGTAAAATAAGTACTATATATAAAAAAAGTATAATAAGTCTCACCCAGGGATCATATATTTCAACTATAACAGCTGACACACATGCTGAAGTTTTGGAAACCGTACTAACAAATGCAGCTAATCATCCTATCCCCAAGACAACACCTAAGAAAACAATCCCTAAACACACTCCTAAAGCATAGAGGTCAAATGAGTGCCAAAATAGAGAACAAAAAAGGCAGCTAGGAGAACATAAAAAAATCTCCAGCTACGTATTTAAATAAATTACAAGCAGAGGCTAATCTCAAAATTCTATATTAAAGACTATATATAATTACTGGAATAATTTTGCAAATAATCTATCCAGAGAAACACATGAGCCAATTATACATAAGATCAGAAGCCACATTTGTGGAAAAAAACACATCTCCCATCCCACTCCAGTATGAGCTATTATATAATAATACCCGTTATAATAATGATAATGAAAAGGCAAACTTATTTGCGAATTTTTTCTCTAATAAGCTACTATCAAATAATAGTAGCAACACCACCCTAATTTCCCTAAATATAACAGTCTCTCCCAGGCTCAGAGTATATAATACGTCCATGCACAATTTATGAACTGAATGATGCAATACAACACATTATGGCTAAAGCTACTAGTAGCTATGACAACAAACACCCTACATGGATAAAGAATTTCACCCCTACTTGTAAATAGGAACTACTAAATTGCTATAATCATGCATTGGTAACTTCCAAATTCCCCAATGTTTGGAAATTTTCGTCCCTCCTACCAATTTTAAAAGAAAAATAAACCCAAATATGACCCTGAATCTTACAGGCGTATGATAATTCCTCCTGTGCTGGAAAGATTAACAGAGAAAATGATTTACAACCAATTCCTTTGATTTGTCGAGAAGAATAATAAAATACCTCATACTCAAACTGGCTTCAGGAAACACCACTCCACAACGAATGCTTTTTTGAGCTAAGATTGTTGTTTAAATCAACCTTTCTCTCTCTCTTTTTCTCTCTAAGAAATGCCATCAATGAATCTCATTAAAAAAATAATATCCTATTAGCTGTATTCCTAGATTTCGAAGGGGCATATGACAATAGAAACCACCAGACCCTTTTAGCCAAACTTGCAAATCTTTTATTACCCCCAAAGCCATCAAAAACACAATAAAAACATGCTATAGGAAAATCAGAATAATAAAAAGACTAGTATCCACACCCTGGTGTTGTAATGAGAAAACTTTGCTCCAATTTTACAAATCACATATAAGACCCCATACTCATTATGGGCTCATTGTTTATGGTACTTGTGCTAAGACCCAGCTGCAGAAAATTGAAACAACACAACACAAAATGAATTGAATTGAAACCCGTTATAATACACATGAAAAACGGAGTATAATGTGAATAAAAGAAAAGAGGAAAAAGAAAATGACCTAAAAAAACTAAACGACACTTCATCTTACTTAAAAACAATTAAAACATACAAAAGCAAAAGCAAAACATTCCTTGTATCAAAATAGCGCTCCATGGGTATTTTATGAGAAGCCTCATTCTATGAGGCTTCTGATAGAAGCATTTGGGTCTATGATGCCGTAATTCGGATATAATCCGTCTCACATTTGATTTTAGGCAACCAACAAGTGCTCAGTTTCTGCTTGCTGAGAGTTACCAACAATGAAATACAGACGAAGATATGTTTTAATAAATTAACTGACAAAAATTGAAGTCAATAGCTAACATACCCTGCATAACTAGTTAAGAAATCCATACCTGCATAGAGCCATTGCAAATGAATTTGCAAGTTCCCAGAAACAACTCCCAATACCAGCAAAGTCTATTGTACCTACATTCCCCCATACCCCCCCCCCCCCCATAAAGTTGGTCAGTCCCCATAATAGATACAAATTTCTCAAAGTGAACTTAAGAACTTAACCCCATTGCTTTATCCAGAAAAAATTTGCTGAATGTAATACAATTACATATAAAACCATTTCCCAATTTTTGCTTATAGGTCCAAAATGAATGAGATGCTAGCAAATGGAGCTTTTCTCTCACCCCCTCAATATCGGAATGGGTGTGAGACTGCATGATAATGTGTCTATAATGTCTGCAGAGTTAAATGCCACAATTATGGCACTAGAGCGCCTTATGAATAATAAACCTTTGATTCCTAATTTACGAAATATCATGGTTTATTCTGACTCTTTGTCAAGCCTAGAGCTGCTTTCTTCAGCTTCTCAGTATAAGATGGATTTTGACAGATTTTATTGTCTTAGCATTATTGACACTCTTGCTTCAAGAGGCATAAGAATATATCTTCAGTTTGTTCCAAGCCACTCAGGCTTAACTGGGAACCACCAGGCAGACGAAATTTCAAAAAATGCTCTAAATATTGACCAGCCAAGCGGGAGACCAATCCCCATTAGACATTTAGCTGGAGATTTTCAGAGATAGTGTTAAATAAGAATAAAAAAAATTTATCTCCCTTCCTCATTAAGCACCTTTCTAAAATTTAGGACAGAATTCGGTTTGGCTCAAATGGGCAAAATTCTCAGGCGTTTTTGTGTCGGTTTCCAAATTCAAATGGCTCAATTCCCTCATCCACTTTGCAGACAGCGTAATATAAAAATGGAAAAATTGACCATTGCCTATTTGAATGTAATATGCTGACGTGTGTACAGTAAACCCTGAAATGTAAACTGTTAAACTGCTTCAAATACCACAAAATTTCCCATACCTTCAAACCCCAAAGACCATACCTGCACACGGAGCACGGAACAATGTATATCCTCTGATATTTAACTTCCTAGAATCAAAAGATTTACTGCTGATATCTAAGCAGATTCAAGATAAATAAGGAGCAACCATTGCAGTAAATCCTTTCAACTCACACAGTGAGTCAAAAGGAAAAGGGCTAAATAGTCTCGACTGAAAAGCCGATGTTTGCCGAAATAGAAGAAGAAGAACATTAACATCCACAGCAATGATAGTGGTCAAGTAGGGTTATGAAACATTGGAACTTTGAAAGTTTGAGAAAAGTATGGTGAATGTTTTCCAGAGGTATTGCCTAGGGACAGTGTTGGTGATAGATTAACTGGCAATATGTCAAACAATAAGTTGTATGGTAAACGTGGTTAGATCCCAATTTTTCGCATGAGGTCTCCTAGAAGCTCCCAAGAAACATTGAAAATTAATTTATACCTGGATCGGTTCAGATCCATCAGTATGCTGAACAAGCTCTTCACGAGTATACATATCGAGAAGCTGCCATTTCCCTGTGGTAGTTCCCACAGCTACACTTGATCCATCGGGGGATATGTCTAAGGACTGTACTGGCTCCTGGAAAGAAAGGGGTTTTTATTCAGTCACAACAGTACCACAGGATATATAAGAAAAGAAGTCAAGAGAAAATAAAATTAGGAAGGGAGAAAAATAAAGGTTTAGAAATTCGAATAGTCTCGGGTATTTACAAAGCAAACACAATGCAAAAAACTTGTTGCCGCAGTCCAAATTGTGACTACTAATTTTAATTTGACTCACAGAAACACAACCGCTGTAAGGCAAAACTCTTTTAAAAAATGTGTGGAAAGATAGTATCTAGTACAAAGTTTAAAAATGGAATTGTCAAATATATGAGATGTTTAATACTGCATATAAACATCGGAAGAAGTATAAAATGTAGCTCAAATCTTAAAACGTAAAAGTTGCCCATGATTTTTTTTTTCTTTTTTTTTTAAATAAAGAAATTCACAAATTTATTTTTAAGGTTCCAATTTTAGGATTTCGCACAAAATATGAATCAAAGATTTTCTCCAACGTTTGCAATTGATATAGAAACTCAATAAAAATCATTAGCAAAAATCACCTGTTTGCATGCGCACACACTTTTTAGTAAAATTGCTGCCAACAATTTGTTATCAGGACAGCAGAAAGACGCATTAAATATCAAAGTTTACTTGTCGCACGAACTAAAATATATATATTCAGTACAACTTCTAATACTGAATCGGAAAATGCAACAACATTTTTTTTTTCTTTTTTTTGCACCTGCAGTGTTGTACCAGTTGTGTTTACGGTTAAGGTTTCTCAGTAGTTCTCAGTGCTTCTTAAGACAAAAAGAAAAACTTGTTTTCCAGCAAAAAAATAATCAGCAGTAATAACCATTTCTTCCAAGGATAGATAAAAATATTTTTAGACTTGAGACCTCAAAACTTCCCGCTGAAATTCTCCTATGTGCACAAATTTATCCAAATTTTTCATTTAATTCGCCTATTTTTGGTAGTTTTGGATTACCTTTAATTATTTTATAGCAAAGATTAAATTTGGAAGGTACTACTTTTAAGCACAGCACCGTCGATATACAAAGGGACTATGAGACAAAGGGACTCTTAAAAGCAGGCTACATCACAAGGTACCCTTTCCGGTTTTCTGACAAAAAAGGAAGCTTACGAGGAATTTCCTTGTTCGTCTATTTGGTGACTCTTCACCGCTGGTTAAGCGTGCTTTAAGTTTATAGAATGTAAAATAAAAAAGAAAGAAAGAATAATAATTTGACGGAGGATTAGAATCATTCGTCTATTTGTGAATTCTTAACCTTGACTGATGGGTTTTAAGCATAATTGACGTGTATATGGTCAATAAACAGCAAAATTAACTATCAAGTTGACAGATGACAGTATAATAAGGGCAATTAAGCAATTTGATATGTATAATAGCTCTAACAAAAGGATAGACGAATAAAACATAAACCTACTAAAAAAAGGTCATCCAAAAAATAAACTGAAAAATTGGGTCATCCAAAGTTTTTGATTGCAATTTTCTTGGCTGAACACAAAAGTCGTTATGTGATGATTTTTTTGAGGTTTTGAACCTTTTTTGGCTCAAGAACTAAAAATAGTAATTCCAGTTTATTGGCGAATCAGTCGGCAATCGAAAAAGCAATCGGGCTGAATCTATTGCCCAAAGTTTTTGCGGAATTTGCGTAATAGCAAAATTTTCTACCTGTTTTCCTTCTTCTTTTTTTTTTTACAAAAAGTTTAATTCTCTAAGAAAAGGTGCCTTTTGGAGTTTTTTTTAAACTGAATTCAAAGTTTATCAGCTTTTGTGCGATATTTTCTTTTTCTCTAACACATACAAATAAGGCACCACAAAATTTCCATTTTTATTACCAAAAAAACGATTAGTGCTAGAAAAATTTCCATTGTATTTACAAATTGGCATACAAAGCTGAATTAAAAAACCTTCCTTAACAATTTAGTTTTGTGTTATTTATTTCAAAAAAAAAAAAAATGGAAAAGTTGAAATTTACCGACAATAATCTTCAGCATGCTGAAGAGCAAAACTTAAATAATTTGACAAAAATTTAAATTTAAAATTCCATTTGAATTGTTGAATTCGTAAATATAATTGGATTGTCCTATCGCGGGAAAATCACTAACTTCAAAAATCCTTACACATTTACCATGCTCGCAAGAATAAAGATTTTGTTCATTTTTTGAATTTAAAAATCAAAACTGCATTATTAAATACGATAAAAATTCATTGCTTTGAAAAGAAATGAAACCAAAAATTTGACAGCAAAATTCTAAAGATTACTACTGAAAACTGAAGTTGATGGATAGTTTTTTGTACCATGCTCAAATTGGTACAAAAATATAATGTTTTAGGAAACTTTCTGGAAGATACTTTCCTAGTGATATTTGTAAAGAAATCTCTTTCCTTCTCTTTCTGCCCCTGACACAAAAAAACTGGCATAAAAAATTGGAGAATTTCACTTTTTTATTATACTTTTGGAGAAGTCAAGGGGGATAGGTTATAACAGTAAGTCCTATGAAATTTGGAAACTCCTAATTCCCTTCTTTTTTGAAGAAGAAAAGAAGTGAGTGAATTCATTCTGAAAAAGAATAGGATTTTAAATTTATATCTCAAAAATTACGGGATTATAATTCAAAAATGTACTTTTTTTAAATACTCGTGATTTACTCCCTTCCTTTTTTTGGTAGAAAATTTATGAATAACCTTCCTCTTAGTTAACATTCATTTGAAAATAAAACAAGAATGTAAAGACTTTTGAATCTATGTCAAAAAAAAATTTAGAACCAAACATATCCCAAAATCGAAAGTTAACAGCATAGTCTCGGACGTCGAATCCCACATCGTAATAGTTCCATCAGAAGCTCCATTCGTAAATTCTGCTCTCCCCTACCTACGTACATTATAACTTTAATAATTAAGGGTATGAGCAGCCAGGTTGGGAGAGGAGGATGTCGTTGATATAAATACGCATGAATTAAAAAAAAATGGAAAAAAAGAACAACAACTAAATTCCAGAGTTGCCAATAAAATTAAATGCATTAAAATATATTAATAAGCCACTGAAGGAAATAGCAAAGAAGATAACAAAGTAGATTTATAACCGAGATCGACTATTAATGGCTGGAAGCAATAGATTCATGACGTTCTGCAAATAAATAATTTATCCATCTACTGAAAGATGCACATAAGTCTATACATATACATATTTCCCGTATACGTATCTATACTATTTCCCAATTCTTTAAGAACGACTTCCAAAACACAAGGATCCTTTAATTAAAATTAGAAGCTTTTTTAAGTAATAAACTACTTTAGCGTGAAGAACGAGGCATTGAGGGGGAGCCGCCTCCTCATTTTGAAAAAAAATTCTGTTCATTTCAAGTATAGGTAGGCTATACATAGTTTTGTATACAATGCTATAATGTGCTATAACAATGGTTTATGTATACATAAATTGAGCATGTTTAGGCCACTAGTCAACAATTTAAAATTCAACATATTCCGTTATCGAAAGGCCACAGTACAGTCTTGACGTCGAATTGAAGTAATTCTATCTGAAGCTCCAGTCACAAATAAAGGTTGCCTCCGCCTAGCTGCCCGATAAAATTAGTAATTGAAGGTAGAAAAAGCCTAATTGGGATAGGAGGATGTCTGTGACATAAATATATATATATATGACTTCTTAAAAACAGAAGGAAAAAACGATAACTGAGAAGCATAGTTTCCCAAAAAATTAATGTTATAAAATATATTAATAGGCTACTTAAATAAATAGGAAAGAAGAGTAGCAAAGTAGATGTATTACTGAGGTTGATTATAGCACGGTAACCAATAGCTGGAAACGATACCTGAATGACGCTTTGCAAATAAATGATTTATATATTTCTATTGAACGATGCAAGCAAGTTAAGTCCTTACAGAATTAGGGTGGATCTGAGTTTGCATGTTCATGCTCAGGCCAGTATTCAACAATTTTAAAATGAAGCCTACCCCATTATCGAGAGTCCAAACAACAGTCTTGGACATTGAGTCCCACATTGTAATAGTTCCATCAAAGGCTCCAGTCACAAATTGAGGTTCAGTTGGGTGACTAACCAAAGCCCAGAGTTCTTCAATATGGCCTGACATTATGACAGAGAATGGTAGCTCAAAACTTCCAGCTAATATGGCGTTTTTCGTCGTCCCAACTAAGAGTTGACTACCCTTTCCTTCAGCAATTGTTCGACAGTTTCCATATTGTTCAGGTACCTGCAAAAATTAGATGTCCGATTTCGTTTGTTTGATTTTTATCGGTTAAATTAGTAATATAATAGTAATATTGACATATTACCTAACTAATAAGAATAGGCACTGTTTTTATTCTAATTCTTGCCTGAGTCAAGCCCTGCTTTTTTCTGTTTTTTTTTTTTTTTTTTTTTTTTTCAAAGAACGGAAGTGTCCACGTTTAGTTACCAATTGGGTAGCCATAGTTTAAATTTCAACATAACAGATTTGCGGGCCCGGAATGAAAAGACCGAACACAACGCCCTTTAATTCAGGAATTGCTAAAAAAAAAAAAAGAAAAAAGAAAAAAAAAAAAAAAAAAAAAAAAATCATTGTTCAGATGTATACAAAAATATGTTCATAATTTTGAAGTGCCAATACTTTTTACTACATAAACTAGATCAACAATTTTCACTTATTTTATTTCCAGTTATTACATTGGTAACATAAATAGCAAAATCACTATATTACCTAACTTAATTAACAATTGGGTAGCCAACACATTCAAGCATTTCAAGAAAATCATTATACTTTTTATTTCATCAATTGATTATTCCTTTGTTCAGGTATATGCAAGAAGAATTTCATAATTTTGCAGAAGCCTGTACTGCAAAAATTATTTGCACAAAAATCATCAAATTTTGTATGTTGATTAAATTTACAAGTTTACATGGATGAAATCATTCAATTCCTAAATTTTGTAGCACTAAGTAGGTTTTGAGAAAGATATTTAGTTACAAAGAAAGTTTATATTGCTTCTCTTCTTTTAACGAGGTAAAACAGACATACAACTTTGTGTAGATAATTAGCTTAATTAGTAAGTAAGTTTTTATTGTTTCTTTTTTCAATAGGTTGTAAAAGGCTTAACACTATTTTGCATTATAGAAAAAAGTAAATAAACTAGCCACAATATTGCAAACTTTAACTAATTTTATAACCATAAAAGCTCAAACTGTGACCAGTTTTGAGCAATAAGTTTTAGTACTACATCATTGCTTGAGAATATTCACAAAACAAAAAAACGATTTAAACCAGATGCATAATCGGGGTTTGTTTTAAGTATGGGTAATTTTGGTAATTTCAGAAATTTATAAAAGTGCATCACTTTTGTCCTTTTTTTGTTTTACAGATCAGCTTGTTCTACTATTTAGAGCACTACGGCCCAATATAATTTTTTTTTATTATCTTAATTTTTATTAGCTTCAAGGTAGTTCATCCAGCAATGACATACACACACAAAAAAGAAAAAAAAACACTAATATATCTGATCACTATGAAAACCACTGAAGAAAATCACTAACACAGTAAATTTCCGTAAAATCTAAACATTCTTTTTAAAGAGACCGCATTTTCAAGCGGGATATTAAAGCAAATTTTTTTTTTTTGGGGGGGGGGGGGTTTCTTACAATTTACTTTGTTAGCCTAGTCAAATAATTTCTTCTCACTATTTGCGTGAGGAAAATAAAACCCAAGAAGCTTGACAGTATATGAAAAACAGGTCCAACTTCTTCGGGAGGTGTACCATGAGTGTCAACCCCCTCCCCCATATGCAAATTTATAAGAAAAAGGGCATATTTTGTATTAATTAAGTAGCGATAAACTGGATAAATAAATGACTAAACTAAATAATTAAATGAGACTGACACTTACCTCAGCGGTGTATCCAGTCCTTCTATAAGAGGGATCCCAGAGAGTCAGCTGCCCATCTTTTCCTCCACCAGAAACCACGTGACCATCTTTTAAAACCAAAAGAGAAAAAACAGCACCTTCATGAGCATTTTTAATGGATTTTAAAATTGTGTTTGTACCTGCAAGAATAATAATTAGGATTTTAAAAAAGCAGGATTGCCAACAGAAGTAATTTATTACTAGTTAGTGGTCTTCTTATCCTTGAACCTCTGTCTCCCTCCTTCTACCTCTTTATTTCTGGCCATTAAACAATTATATTTATATCCCTCTATCTTTTTCTCTCTAGTGATTTTTTTTATTATCAATCATTTCCTGTTCGTTTGTTTCTTACAAATACTTATCTTCTGTTCAACAGTTAGATCTTTTCAAGATATTATGTGTCTTTTTATTTACTTTTCAATTTAAAAACAATATAGATGTACCAAAAATTCACTCTACGTTGACAAACAAAAATTAAAATCCTTATGAAAAGTAGAAAACCAGTCTGTTGGTATTGACAAATAAAGTCAAATATAAAGTTATTTTAATTTTCAGTTTTTTTCCTCTACTCTAGAGGTGTTTGGACGATTAGCTGAAGATTTTCCGGTGGTTCTCTTGCAAATATGACAAAATTTCCGAATTTTCCCCTGGCACAACCGGCGATATTTATCATCTCATCAGAGATTATATTTATCTAATAATCTACTATACAGTTTTAAACTTAAAATGTATGATTCAACATAATGAGTACTAATAATAATATGGAAACATTGTCATCATACTGATAACATGTGCTATGTCATTGTTTACTGACTTTTCCAAAGATTAGATAGTCTCGATGAGTCAAAATCCTTGATTAGCCAGAGGAATCCGCTTCACATTTTTGAAATAAAGCCTGACAACGAGAAAAAGAAGCATAAAAAAGGAATATATCTGCAACTAACAGGAAGTTTCCACAAGAGGCAGGGGGGGGGGGGCGATACCAGTCCGATCAAGGGGATAAATTTGAGTCAAAGCGATAAATTCCATTTTGTCAGGTTGCTTTTTTATTACCTTGCTTGTTTTGAGGGAAGGTTCTACAATATTTATTATTTAGTTAGGTGCTGTAAGTTTTCCGAGGAATAAAAATTATTCCAAAATTCATATTTTCAATGACTCAAAATTTTTAGCTCCGCCAAATCAAAAGGCATTATATTACGCAATATTAATTTCAACAGGAGACCCAAACGTGAAAAATATATTTCTGGTTTTTTACTCTATTAAGGATCAGCTATTTCTACCAGTTTGAATAAGAATCCTACAGATAATATTCATTTTCAAGAAAATATTAAAATGTCTAATAGAGCCGAATTCGCTTCATATGTCAGAGTAAAAGAAAAGAAAAACGAACTTTGCACAATTAATGACAAAAAACGAAAAAAGGGGGGGGGGCAGGGATAAGGTATAAGACTTTATTGACAAACGACTGTCACAAGCTAAAAGGGCCGAATTCGTATTCTAAGTAAAATAATACACAAATCAAACATTTGGAATCAAAAACGCAACACAAGTTAGAATCATTAAGGATAAGAGAAACAATCAGAAATATTGATGATTAAAAGAGGATTGTGTAAAAGATAAGGTTAAAACAAGAATAATTTTACTTCTGCGAGAGAAAAGAGGGAAAAAAGAGAAATATAAAAAAGAAAGATTTCTAAATATCTTCAGAACAAAACAAGAGAGGTACAAAAATATTATTCAATCACCTTGCGTAGGTTGACAGAGACGGCTGTGTTATACGCGTCGTTGTATACATAAATAATTAACAGCGCCGTTATCACAGTTGTTTTAGCAGTTAGACATGAAAATAGCTACTCATTAAAAAAAAGCAATTTTTACCAAATTAGATTTTTTTATCACCCAGAGTTTTTCTTCTTTTTTTTTTACTGAAATATAATTAATATAATTAATATAATTAAATATAATTAATTCATAATACAATATATTTCATTTTTCTAGATTTCAATTTAAACGCAGTTGGTGTTGGAGTGAAATACTCAGTCTTGACGTGAAAAAAAAAGAATAATATAAAGAGACTGGTAATATATATAACAAAAAGATCCGGGTTTGCATAAAAAAGTAGTTGTAAGAGCCCAGAGTCAAGCAATTATTGTGATAATTATCTCAGATATTAATTATATTGCCATTAAAATAATAAAGGGAGAAGATAATAAATTAGATGTTGGTAAATAGGTTAGGTGCCCTTGGGGAATGATTATAATATTACATTTGATGGCACTGTTTTGAGGTATGGTTTGGGGGCCACCGGGGTTTAATCTAAATGGCTTGTCTTATTAGCAAGCAAGCTTTTTTTTTTCTTGGAGTAGCCATTACACTAGTGTTGGCTTCTGGTTTGCCTTACCAATACAATCCCACTCTAAATGAAATCAACACAGGAACAAAATTATATTCTTAAATAAGCCAGTACCGATGATACTAAGACAGCACCAAAGCATAGAAAAATAAAATAAAAATGAACATACCTCTTCCCCACACAAGGATATTTCCATTGGAATCTCCCGAAATCACATCTCCATTATCAGCAAAGGCAATACAGGTCACATACTTAGGTTTGTCTCTACTTTCAAAGATGCCCAATCTCCGTGACAAAGTTCCACCTTCAATATTCCAAAATGCAATATGGTTTTTGCCGCACGTGACAACAGTGTGTCTGTCCATTGGATGGAAATCAACACCAATTACAGTGTCAGCAGAACACTAAAATTACAAATTAATCGCTAATATGTGTACAATTAAACGCTTATGTGACAACAGTGCGTCTATCCACTGAATAAATATCAACAGTAATTTTAGTGCCAATAAAGCAATGAAACTTTATAAAGGACACGTTAAAAAAAGGAAAAAGGGTTTAGTCTTTCCTACAGGGTAGTTCCTACAGGCTAATAGTTTACTGATGAGACCCAATTTGGATTTCACAAAAGGCACTCGACGACGAATGGTCTGCAACATCTTATGGAATCACTCAATAGTGGTATAGACAAAGGTGAAACACCATTGTCTATATTTATTGATATTCGCAAAGCATTCGATACAGTTGATTTTCAAACGCTACTAAGTCGGATGGAGTCGTTAGGTGTCCACGGAAAGTGCCTGAAATGGTTTGAAAGCTATCTCACGGCAAGATCTCTCAAAGTAGTCTTGAGTGATGTGAACTCAGCAGCATTGCAAGTGATGTCCGGAGTACCACAAGGTTCAGTGTTGGGTCCGCTTTTTTACCTTATATATGTTGATCTCATGCGTTTTTACCTGAAATATGTGTGTCTTACCTCGTTTGCTGATGATACCGTTTCAACCGTGTTTGCCTCATGTATGGAGGAGCTGGCGAGAAAAGCCAATATCGCACTGGAAAGGCTAGAGATCTTTACCTTAATAAGTCTACTGTGCGTAAATGTGCGCAAGACATTTTTAATGACGTTCTGCAGAGTTGGTACACCGCTATATGTGCATGGACTCGTAACTTTATGTGATAAACCAATTCAGCAAGTTGATCATCTCCGCTATCTTGTTTTTTTTTATCTCTATTGCCACACGTCATGGAGATGTCACAGTGACGCTATTTCATCAAAAATCGCCCGTGGGGTTGGCATACTTCGGCGTCTGCAGCACTTTCTTCCACAGAGGATACTTCTAACTATACATTATTCGTTGGTTTATCCATATATCTCCTACGACTGCTTCCCATGGAGCAGCAACTTCTTATCCAACTATAGAAGAGTGAAAATTCTACAAAATAAAGCTGTTAGAACAATAGGTAGATATGTCCAGGATGTGCATGACACATGTGCTTGCTTTACTTCACTGAAGCTCCTTAATGTCGGTCAGATAAGAGATTACTAGGCTGCTGTATTTGTGTTTCGATGTATGAATGGCCTGGCCCCGGATGTCTTTAAGAGTTTTACCAAACATAAAGTGATCTGCATAATTATGGAACAAGGCATAGTAGTGATATAGTTGTCGATTTACGTCATGGTACCTGGTCTTCATTCTCAATGAAACACCTGGGTCCAAGTGTATGGAATGGACTACCAGTGAGCATTAGGGCGGCGGAACACGTACCTCAGTTTAAAAAGAAATTAAAAGATTATTTTTTGGCGCATAAATGTTGATTTTTTTTATGGGTGGCAGGGTGATTATGGGAGAAAGGGTGGATTCGGGAGGTAAGGGTGGGGCTAGGGAGGTAAGGGTGGGCTAGGGAGGTAAGGGTGGACAGGGGGGTAAGGTAGGGCTGGGAGGAATGAAAAGGGGAAGGGAGAGTATGTGTATTAATGAGTAAGAGAAATTGGATTTGTTAATATAGGTAGGTAGATATTTGGACTCTCGCGCGAATGCAAACCCTCATAGGTTTTCCCCAGCGCGAAAGTGTTGTATTTTATTGATTTATTTGTGAATGTTGAAATAAAAAACTTGAACTTGAACTTAAGACGTTTGGTGGACCAAAACCAATATACATTATTTACAAAGAGCAATTGTCAAGTTATACAGAAACGATGAAGCATGCCGAAGTTTGAGCTGAGACGAATTAAAAAGAATCGTTTTGGAAATTCTAAGGCGTCATCAATCGCTAAAAGATAGAAAGATTTTAGATTTTGCGGCATCATGTTATTTAGAAAATGATGGTAGACTTTATATCTAGTAAAGACAGATGACGAACCCAAAACAAAGCGTTTTGGAAATTCAAGGCATAGTTTATAAAATAGTTAGAAAAAGTGTATATGATAAATTTATTTTGTCGTTAGATTAGGTATCTTCGCGTAGTATTATTCTGTTTCTGTGCGTACTTGTAATTCGTACTGTTGTTTAGTTTCCTTGCTCGTTTGTTATTTATTTATATTTTTGTGTGTATATGACCCTTGGGCTTTTGAAATTCACTTATCTATTTGAAATAAACAAGACACCTTCCAACACAAGAAAATTTTGACTTCTTCTCCCTCCCCCTTTCATTCCAGGGAGAAATCAACGGGCTACTTGGGAATAATGTCCTTTATAAGAGGGTACTTTAGAAAAGCCCCCTCCCGTGTCAAAAGTAATAGTGTAAGTACCTTAACCCATTTTTTTTCTTTGGATTTCCGCATTCAGTCATCTAACTAACTCTTTGTTTTACGTTCCTTGCGGAAATCCTAGAAAAAGAATTAATGCCCACAAATGACAAGATATTGACTATTGAATACTAGAAGGGAAAGAGGAAAGTTCATACTTTGATATGCACACATTCCCGACACTCAGACATATAAGCATAGAAAAAAAAAAAAAAAAAAAAACCCTTCAATCATAAGACCTGTTGCCTGAACTATGATGAAAATTAACTTTTTTCTTAATTTTCCCCGAGTAAACAGAACATAGATTTGTTACACCACGACAGTAATATATTACGAACCGTACAACTACCATTAACATTGTCAAGTGACTCTTTTCAAACGATAAAAATTTCCAACCGTTACTAGGAGGGTAACCAAAGCTAAAGTTACAATTAAGTACAAAACTCTATTCAGCAAATGACAATGACTGACAGAACAAAAGGCAGCTTGACAAATAAGAGCTATGCTTCTATTTGAAGACTGTATGTAACATAGGTGAAGGCAGAAAACAATAAACCGACGAGTCTCAATTTTTTTTAACCATTTGAAAAAAAAAAAACTGTCACAATTACTAATGATTGCAACTGACAGTTGAAAGAGAATTAATATTTTTTTTTCTAGGATATATGTGCAATATTTGTCGAGAACAAATACTGTTAAGAAACTATTTTTAAAACTTTCAAATGTCTCCATTAGGAGCTGAGACAAGCTAAATACCTCTTGAACTAGCAAATTGGTAAACAAGCGTAAGGATAAAATTGAAACTCGTTGATACTTTTAAGGATGTAAAGATAAAATTGAAGCTTATTTTTGCTGAATGAATGAAATTCTTGCTGAAAAAAAAAGTCGTGACTGCTACACTCTATATGTTGCAAATCTGGTTCAAGTTATTTAGCCCTCAAATTACATTACCTTTCACTTTGGAGAAAAACAACGAAAATTTTCAAACTTACTCTATTCATTATTAGATTTCAAAAATACATGAATTCATTTCAGTAAATTTAATTTGAAATTAAGGCCTTTCATATAGGCTAGTGTTAAATTTGTCGATAGACGAATAGGTGAAACTACAATTACTGCTACTACTGGTAACTTGTCACAGAACCAAGCCACCTGTGGTGGAAAGGTGCAAACGCTTCTCCTCTACCAAATGTGCTCAGAACTTATATTTTTGCTCCCTTTCATGCAGTTCCGTCTGTCCTTAAAATTACTTTGAATAAAACGTCCCCGTGTTATAGACGTCGAAAATGTCATAGCTGTTATCTAAAACGTTATTAGGTGGTCATTGAATTCTACTGAAATTACACAATTTTCATAACAAAACAAAAATTAGCGAATACTACCTTATCAGTAAAGTTGAGTATAATTGAGTTAATTTGAGTAATTCGTTGTTTTCTTTTCTTTTATCTAAACAGGGAATGGGGACTATATGTACATACCCTTTTTTCAGATGAAGTGATGGACAATTAGTCCATCACATCTTTGAAAAAAAGGAGTGAGCTGATGAGCGTAAGGGCCATTTTTTCGGTTGGGTTTTCCTTTCTCTTCCTTGGGCCAAAAAAAAAGAGCGGAAGTCGCACCAGATTAGCAACCCAAGTCACTTACTTTATTTGTATTAATTGTTCATCCAAGCAACGTAATTTTTGTTTCGGAGGTGGGGTGAGTTGTAGAGGAACTTGTTTTCGGAGGGAGGGTGGGTAAGGTTTTATCCAAAATCATATTACGAGTTGGTTGGAAACCACAACCCTTAGAGGTAATCCTACTTCTATTCCCGAGGGGTTACATGAGACTTTTCACAGAAAAAATAAAAAAAAGAAACCTTGGTTTCTGTGATCTTGTGTCCTGTTTCTCCTTTCTGCCACTCCCACAGAGACAAAACGTGATCATTGGCCTCGTCAATTGCTGCAAGAAGACCTCCACCGTCCTGAAAAATATAACATCGTGAAAATTCAATAAAAAAGAATAGCCTTGATTATTGCAGCACCTCTGTGTAAAAGAGAAAGAGGGAGAAAAAGAGAAAGAGAAAGAGAAAGAGAGAGAGAGAGAGAGAGAGAGAGAGAGAGAGAGAGAGAGAGAGAGAGAGAGAGAGAGAGAGAGAGAGAGAGAGAGAGAGAGAGAGAGAGAGAGAAGAGTGATTGAAAAAGGATAGCAAAATGGC
Organism: Artemia franciscana; assembly: GCF_032884065.1. Taxonomy (NCBI): domain Eukaryota; kingdom Metazoa; phylum Arthropoda; class Branchiopoda; order Anostraca; family Artemiidae; genus Artemia; species Artemia franciscana. The sequence goes on along the minus strand of NC_088869.1, from coordinate 58,253,985 downwards.
TTTTACTAGTAATAAATAACCAAAACTATCCTAAAACAGAAAATGCAGTTCACTGTTCTTGAATAGAATTCCCGTGGAATATCTGAATTCCTGAAAATTTCCTGAAAGGACGAACACAGTGTATTTTTTCATTTTTCGAAAGAGGTGCCACCTCAGAATGGCCAAATATAACGTGTGGAGCCGCAAAGGGGACGAAACTTGCCAGATTTACTTACTAAATTTTGATGAATGATTCAAGTTTTTCGATAATCTCTATATAATTCCCAGTAAACTGACAGCGCTGCAGTTTAGTAATAACCACCAACAAGCTGATGATTGCAAAGAATATAGATCGACTCTCAACCACATCAAAATGAATATCATTAGGATTTGCACCCTAAAGCAAGACCTCAAGTTCCGTCAGTGTCGTTTCCCGTTGTTTCGTCGTCAAAAATCCTTAGAGCTGTGCTTTTATCTGATTGTACGTTTTCCAACCATATTGATAAGCTAGTAAAAAGATAAAAACGCATCAATCTGAACACTTACTCCAATGCAAGCGACAGTGTGAAAACTACCTATCTAATTTATGTAACTCAAAAACACTGCAAACAAAAAGTGTAAAACATGATAGTTTTTCTCTACTTTTTAGATAAAACATTTAATATAAAAAATACAGTAAATTAAATCAAAATACTTTTATTCTATATGACTTACTGCTTTAGAAAAGGAAATCGCAGTGATTGATCTTTCAAATTCTCCCAGGCCAAGAACGTGAAGTGTTGAGAGACTTACTGAGTTCCATATTCTTATATGAGGCTAGAAAATAAATACAACGTTTACCAAAGAAATCAAATCCAAATAAAGATACAAAAGACAAAAAACAAAAAAACAATTTCCTTTTTCTTGTTTCGTTCTGTTCCACATGATCCGGCATGACCAACAACAAATCAAGAAGTAACCAACATGAAAAGGGTTAACTCACAGAAGAACATGAAAAAATTTCTAAGAATAAAATACATTAAATTTGGGCTTATTGGATTTCTTCAAAAACTATCGTATTTAAATTATTTCTGACCTTATTTCAACAATTCAAAAAATTATCGATGCACAATGCGCACTAACGGAATTTTCAAGCCCCTGATTAAGGGAATACGAAATTAAAAATTTGTCATGTTTCATGTGCTGTGTCAATTATTTGTTCGTTCTTTTCCATAGAGGGTGATCGTATCGACGAGAGGTCGTAGAATTTTCGGTGACGCCTCGCTTGAAAAGGGAGACAAAAGTGATAGGAAGGCAATGAGGTCCCCTTTTGTGCCCCTCTTCACCTCTGGGGCCCAATAGCGTTTTAGGTTGTCAATCCAAAACATCCGAAAGAATTGCAGGATCAGAAAATTTCCTGTTTTTGTACAAAGGAAATTAAATTGTAAATGCCATATTCCATGCATAAAGGCTATTTGATAAATTTTAGGGCAGGTGTGGCGAACCTGCCAGCCATGAAGCACATACAGCACACCTTGAACATTCGACCCGCAAGGTCCTTCATGCTGGTAAAAAAAAAATATGATGGGCTAAGCAATGAATCAACGTATCAAAAATACATTGCTTTTGCGTCCCCATTTCAAAACTGAACAGTCAAAATTATGAGAAAAATATTTGATTTTAAACACATTTTGGAAACATCAGAATCAAAAATGAAACTTTAAAACATTTTGGTGACAAAAGAAGAATTGTTATCCCTTCTGTTTCAGCTTACGCTTGCGAAACTCCCCTTTCTTCAAAAATGAAGTCGAACGTGTGAAATAAACATCTCATTTTTTGAATACATCCCTGTTTAAGATAGTGAGTAATTTCCCTGCGGACACTTATTTGAAGAGATTTATTTATAATCGGATAATCTTTTGTTTGGCTATCTTGACAGCTGTGAATTCTCCAAGGAAGACTTGTTTTGGTTCATTGCTGCCGATTACAGGTTGCCAATAGAGAATTTTTTTTTTCCTGACGAAACTTATAAAAGTTAGCCAGATTGCTCGAATCAAATTGGATACGATTTCGACCCTTTTCTCATGGTACATCGACAGTGCCAAGTGGATCGTTTGGGAAGAAGCAGAAGAGAGCAGAGAACCTGCCGAAATCACCGTATAGGTACCTGTCGGTTTTAATTAGCCTTGAATTCCAGGAAACAGGTCAGCATGTCTCTACGCTTCCCTTGCTCCCGGTGATCTGTATGACTATTCAATCTTCCAACCCTTTTCCCCTCTAATTAAGTGAGATACCTGTTGTATGTTTGTTTGCTACATACAATGCAGAACCGGTCTCCGGTCTTGAACCTTTTGTCTCCTATGGTCTCCGGTCTTGAACCTTTTATACCGTAACCGGGCTATAAAGTACCTTTATAGTACTTCTGAAGTACTAAATATTACCTTTATGGTACCAAAGGGCTTACTTTTTTTAGTTTTTACTGTCATTTTCACTTGATTTGGAAAAATTGGCTCCAACTTCCCCTTCCCAGGATTTTGACGAAATCACGTCCCTGTTTGAGAATCATCAGTTTTCAAATGCTGGATTATTTGGAGAAAAAAGCGTTATCCAATATAACCAATTAGTTTTGCTTATATGGTTTCATGGTTCAATCTGGCAACGCCAATGAAAACGTGATAGTGCCCTAGTAACTCCCCAATTTTGAAATAACCAATTATCGAAAAACGTGGCTTTCTGTTATGAACAGACCGGGGTGAATGTTGTTTTATATTTTGTTTTCCTTGGTAAAAATTGACTATTTCTAAAGTCATCGCCTGATTTACGTTTTGGGTACTTGTGTAATATACCACCAACACTCAAGTTTATGCTGTTTAAAGCTCGAGAACAAACCAGTTTTATCTGTCTGTATTAAGAAACAATTAGCGCTCAGTGAAAAGCAATTGGCGGGTGACAGAATACATTGGAATTATATAATCTGGGCTATATATTTGAACACTAGGGAGAGAGGGGTACGTTAGGTCCCCCCCCCCTTATATGCAAATATATAGGCCTATTTGTTTCTAAAGTATTATATTTTTGTCATGTTTTGGTATTTTTCATTAAGATTAACCTAACTTCACTTCTTGAGCGCTGACGGTATAAGAAGTACCATATTTAAATTACTTACATACGTAGTTATTTGCATGTCTTAGTTTCCACACAGAACCTAATTGCATTGTGAAATTCATGCACAGATTAGAAAACCGGACTTGGAATAAAAATTAAAAAGAACAACCAACTAACCTTGCCTTCCATTTTGTCGTGTCCAGCGGTTTGCCCAGTAGCAATTAACAATTTGTTTGGATGAATGCAAAGACTGAAAAATTAAAGACGATTTACACCGATTAGATTCGCTAAAATGATTGCTGAGAAAAAATTTGTCGTACCCAAAAGCAGTTAAAGAAAAGAAGCAGAAAATGCTCGCGGAGCGTTACAAATAATGCACATACATGCTATACGAACTTTGTAATTGTCAGGGTACAGCGGTAGATACAACCAATTCAAGACGATACGTCACATAATGTGACTATTGTTCGCCTTTGCTGCACATTTTTCTTGTATTTTAGATTCAGAGAGAAATATTTTTTTCTTCAAATTATAGGTTTGACAACAGGAATCGTTTTGTCTCCGATTTTGTAAATTTCTAGATGCATTTCATAGAAAATTCTACTTTGAATATTTTTTTCTTACAACATTCTTTCTGGTTCCGTCTAGTTGACGATATTTTATCTGTTTGAGAACATAAAAATTCTCTAAACAATTTTCTTAAGAAAATTGAACATTTTCGATAGAAAATTGCTTTCTTGGATCTTTTAATTCTGTAAAATACTACTATTCTTGAATTTTCTATCAATAGAAAACCCTATGGTCGTTACTCTGCAGTTCTCGTCAAACCGTCCTCCTGCTGTGAAAAGAGGGGTGGTATTTTTTTTAGTCGACAGGGTTCTAAAAAAATGTTCTAACAATCATGAAGTATCTGAATTAAATTATACTGAAGATATTTTAATCAGTAACGGTTATCCAATTGAAATTATTGAGAATATGATAGATAGAAGATTAAAAAAAGACAAAATAAGAAAACAAGGAACTCATCTTTAGTTGCTCCGACAATTGAAAAGAAAACTTTCACCACTCTACCATATATCTCGAAACTCAGCGACAAACTTGAAATTTTTTAAAGAAACATAATCACTCTGTTTCGTTTTTAAAAATGAACTAAAGATTGAACTTTTTTTTAATTCTGGAAAGTATAAAACTGATCATAAGTAGGGTAGTGGTGCCTATAGAGTTCCGTGTTTATGTGGGAAGTTTTACATAGAACGGACCCGTCAACAGCTGAGGGATAGATCTCTGATATGTGAAAATAGAAATAAAGACGACGATTTTGATTCTGATCTGGTCCTCCACATGATTTGAAAATCAAAATAATTCAGTTCTTTCTGATGATAAAACTTTAACATCTACAGCAATTGTCTTGCCACGATATTTTAGGAAGTCAATTAAATTAAAAAATACATAAAAAGAGACCTTACTACGAATATAGGTACTAGAGATATTCCTATAAGCCAAATTTACAATAACTTTACTATAAAAAATTCAAATAGCATTTTGCCTCAGTTTAAGTTAAGATAATCTGACCGTACTTTTAATGAAAATCGGGTTAGTAGACAAGCTGAGTCAATCGCCAAGCAAGGAATTCTAGCACAATCTAATTGGTGAACAGTATTTCATTTATTCTGACTTGGTGTGTTTGTTTGATTGATTCACTGTTTCTTCTGCTTTGTTCGAGTATACCTCAAAATGTCAGTTTTTCTTCCTTTTTTTTTATCTTTGAAGATGTTTTGGCGGAGATTATTGCCGAAATATCTGCTTTTCATTTTCACTTCTTTTCTCTCCACAGACCAATATTATTCTTGTTTTTTTTTTCGGCTTATTTTATTCTAAATTTTTTTTGTCATAAATGGGAAAAGTTTGCTTGTATAAAGATCTTTACTTAATTTTTTATACAATAAATATGTTTAAACTGTCAAACAACTTGGCAAGGGGTTTAATCATTACAAACCTTCTCGAGGAACAAATATGGATAAATGTGAGCCAAGAATAAAATAAACTGAAGTAAATTTCGAAGAAATACCCCAAACCGTATTTCAGATTAATATATACTTAATATAAAGCTATAGTTCATTTGAATCTATTTTCGACTACCTGAATATCTCTATGATGGATTGATGGCGATAAAATTATTGCAGAGCAACAGATAAGCCTTAGGCCTAATGCAGTTGCCCTAACCGTCAACCCTAAGGTCCACCTTTTAAACGGTCGGTTGCTAACAAAAATATTAGAGATGAAAGAAAATAAAGACTAAAAATCTAAACATGTGTACCATTGGTGTTCTAGATATCAAAAAGCATATAAAATTCTACGTATCTTTCTGGCTTGTTACAAGTTGTTGTTTATAAGTTGTACTGTAAATATATAGAAAACATCTATGTTTTACATTCAAACATACAATTGAGCTATTCCTGCTCAACGAAAGTTGAGTTACGTTCTAAATTCGACAAGTTTTGACTGGATGGCAAATACTCTTTTTTCTCTTTCATTTGAAGTTGCAGTTCGTTTGTTTTCTGTTTGTCTTGAGAGTACCTCACTCATTATACAAGCTGTAGGTGATACATTTGAGTTATATCGTTCTTCTCTGAATTTAATTGGCAGGAAAATAATGAGTTCCACATTGTAAATAATCCTTAAAGAACTTCAAAAAAGCATATGGTAAAGTGAATATGGTAAAGCAAGCTAAACAATTAACATGTTTTAGCCCTTTGGGAAGCTAACAATTAAGAAAGTTCAAAAGTGCAAGAACACTAACTAAGAAGGATAAATATATTCTACTACGTAAGGACTCAAAAGATAAATTTTTAAATGGGACTTCCTGTAAAAATAAAAGTTGCTGATAAGGATACAAATATGAATAAAAGCAAAAACCTTTCTTTTAACTTTACATTGCGTTAATTTACCATTGTAGTCCCTGTTCATCTGGAGTTTATGATATTATACAAGAAAAAGAAGTTATTAGATGACAGGCATATACAAGACAAAAAAAAATGAAAAAAAAATTGAAAGAAACTACCTTCCCCCTCTCCAAATGTTTTTTTTTTTTCAAAAAGTTTCAACTCGATATCCTCAAACTTACTGCAATTTCTGAGAAACACACGCTTGCCTTCAGGCTTCAATCGAAAAAAAGAAGAAAAAAAAAGGCAGTACTTTTATTTGGAACTTTTGGGAACATTCAGACGCTTTAGATTAAGTTTTGTCTCTTTGGAGACGCTTACTACCTGTTGTGCAGATGATTTTCAAAGTGTAAAATTTGACATAAAAGTTGTAAGCCTATCAGAAAATTTAAAATACTCATACGGTTGACTCTCACTAACTCTAAATTCATGGGAAAACAATTTTTCTTCGAGTTACGTTTAGATTGACTTTTATGCATAATTTGAGTAGTAGAGGTAATTCTACATAAAAGTTCGACTTATTAAGATAACAAGCTAGAGGGGTAAGCCAAATGAAAATTTCGAGTTACAGAGGCACAAAATCAATAAACTTACTCCCTACAGCCACTACAAAGTTAAGAATAACTTTTTTTTGCAAAATAAATACATATCGAAGTTTAAACATTCCAATATGCATACCGGGGTTTCGACTAACAGAGGTCCGTTGGAAAAACTTCGAGATACAGAGGTAAAATGAAAATTAAATGGAGGTAAAGTGAAAACTAAATGACATACTTATCTACTGAATTTTGAGTTATAGAGGTAATTTTCGGGACACTTCGACTTACAGAAATAAAATTAGCCGTAATTTGTTACAAGTTAATGCAAGGTTTTTTCGATTATCGAGTATCAAGGCATACTTCGCGTTGTCGAGACTCAACTGCATATATCTGATTTAACCTGAACTCAGCTTTTAGTATTAGAAGTGTATTTATTTATACCTGAACTAACAAAATAATAATAATAATACAATGAGGTAAAAAGTAATAAGATCTGATCTCCAAGAAATTGAAACTACCTATGTAAATTTTAGAAGAATCACGTAACAAATGGCAGAAATTCGTATCGAAGCTTAAAAAGGCGCTTTTTTGACGAATAGGACGTTTTTACCTTAGAAATCCCCCCCTCCAAGAAAAAACTTTTGTCAATCGGTCTGTACCTGATTTACTGGAATAATTTGAATACTAGTCAGTCAATTTCTGACTTTTTTGTATAACTTTTTTAATTAAAAAAAAAAAAAAAATGAGTGGAAGACAAATTAATCTTTTCTATGCACCCGCAGATGGGGGGGTGCTTAGAAACGTTTTAAGCCGTATATGATCCTCCTAAAATGTCCAAGCTATTATCCTATTCCTTTTCCGTACTACAATAAGATACTTACCACTTGACATCGTCGGTATGACCCAAATAGTGCCGCTGTGTCTGTTCTTCAACGTTATACAGGACAACAACTGCCGCGATAAAATAAACAATTTCTCCCGTCGGCAATAGATATAAATTGGATCTACAATCTTTCCCTCGATAGCCATACGCCCACTCCAGCTTCAATCTTGACTGTGGGCCTGGGGTAACAGTAGATAGAGAGTATGATTCGATAAGATGTGAGGGGACATATAAAACAATAGGTCTTCCTCGTAAATAGAATTTGATGTATCCATCTTCCTCATTAAAGGAGGCATCTCTAAGTCTAAAAAAAAAAGAACGAGTAAGCAGTTGTTTCTATATATATATATATATATATATATATATATATATATATATATATATATATATATATATATATATATATATATATATATATATATATATATATATATATATATATATATATATATATATCATGAAAAGAGAAATCACCAATGCAACAGCACAAACACAAAAAAAAAAGAGAGACAGAAGGAGAAAAGAAAGACTGTTTTCCTAAATTAGTGATTAATATAGACCAGCACTTGAATGAGGCCTTAACCCTACTCATCCATACAATCACATAGGTCAAACAGCATAGCCATACACAATCAACTATAAAGAATAATACATGGACAGGAAGTCATGTCGTCAATAAGTATAAGTCGTCATTTACCAAACAATAGAAAAAATAATATAGACAAATAATTCAGAGAAGACACCCAGCACAAGGGCTCATCAGGAGAATACACTGGCCTATATAGGGTTTCGCCACTTTAAATTCTCTACCCAGCACAGTGTTGTGGCTACCACAGAATATCCATGGCATCCCCGTGTCAGGTATCACCCCCTTTAAATTCTCTACCCAGCACAGTGTTGTGGCTACCACAGAATATCCATGGCATCCCCGTGTCAGGTATCACCCCCATATATATATATATATATATATATATATATATATATATATATATATATATATATATATATATATATATATATATATATATATATATACCCGCACCAAGGGGGTGCAGCTTAATAGAACTAAACTTAGCAATTTACTCTTTATCTAGACTTAAAAGTGTTGCAGTAGCTTATTGTAACAGAGCACAACCGAAGTTATCATCATGTTAAATGTCAGAAACAGAATTACAGTATGTAGCTTTATTTATTTTTTTTTAATACCATATGTTACAAAATAATGTGAGACAGTCTATCACAAAATAATGTCAGACAGTCAGATATAGTTGAGGCCTATCTGTACTTCAGCAGGTCTCAGGGAAGATATAGAAAGTAAAACAACAAAAGGATGTGTTCTACTCAACTTGGGAGTGTGCGTGAGAACAAAAAGCTACGACTAAGGTCGTAGCTTAGGGCATATGAGGCAACAGATGTGGGGGCAACTTAATATGGGACAAATGCATAGCACGATAAGAAATATATGAGGACATGTTTAAAAGTTCTCTGAGCAGCTGTTAAAGGTTAGTGATTACTGGGCAAAGGCGGTTTGATCCTACTCAGTATTTGTTCTGAGTGGCAACATCCTAAGCACCGCTTAGGATGTTTCATCTGCTGAGTTCTACTATTTAACCCGGGTGTGGTTTGTGAAGTAAAAAAAACAAATGACTTCAGACTTTTGAGGATAACTTGAGAAATTGGTAAAACATGAGCTTTAAATAGAGCTTGATGAAGGAGTTCCTACCAGCGCGTCAACGACAAGTTCTTTGACCCAGGGACAAATTTATAGCAGCTTGATATTGAGTACGCTTATATCTTCAAGTATGCCCAATCATTAAAGACTCATTAGCAAACCCTTAGGAACGGTTCTTTGGTCTTGGGCGTGACAATATACAAGGTGGAGGCACCAACCAAAATAAATAATTACTCTAAATAATGGACACAACTGGCTAAAAATTGGTAGCTTAATGTAGCAAGCGGTAGTAAGTGTTCACCCAACCCACCAATGTTTTAGTTCTTAAGTAAAAAGGTTATAAAATAAGTGTATTGGCACTCAAATGTACTACCCCATGAGTGCCTGGAGACATAAAAAGATTTATGAAGAGTCGGGTGCAGGGACCGAACTATAATCATACACATAAATAAAAAGGAAGTTACACATGACGTCAGTGCCAATAATGTATCCCGTTCATAAATTGGCTAGTTTGACAATGTCCAGCCTTTAAGCTTGCGATTTAATGAGACTAATTAGAGCGAAAATTTAAAGCAAAATTTTTGAAATCAGAAAAGGTGGAAGCTGTGAACAGCAGTTTTCTTATTTATATGACGAATCTGTTAAAAAAAGAAAAATAGATTCATTAGACTAGTATTGGGAAGAAACCAATGATTATGTAGCTCTCGAATTTTTATTTTTGCTTCTATATCAAAAACGTGACGTCAAAATCAGCCAAGACACTTCATAAATGTGGGCTTATTTATCACGAGGTATAAACCACGATTTGGTTAGGATCTTATTGAGTTCTACTGCCCGGATAGAGTAGCTGATATAGGACAAAGGATTTGACAAGCTATTGCCTTACACGCACAAATCCTGATCGAATCAATATGACATCCAATGGCTCAGAATGTTAAAAAAATAGATAAATAAATACGTTAATTTATACTTCATATTCAGAAGCACGTAGCTAGATTTGGGTAACAGCAGGTTACCCAGCTGAAGGCAGAATGAAGGGGATATTTACCTTCTAAGATTACCCCCCCCCCTTCAGATTTTGAAAAATACATGTTTTGGTATTGTCATCGAAGAGTTCCTTATTTGATATTTTCATTGATAAGTACAGAGACAAAAACAAAAAAAAGAGTCTCCCGAAATCTTGAAATATAGGCTACATACTCCCTACAAAGCTTTCGTGAATTAACGCCACTGATATCAGCTGAATGCCAAGTTCCGAACATCCAGTTTTTAGCAAAATAAACCGACTTTAAAAGAAGCAGAGGAAACTTGGTGAAAGTTGTCTCCCCTTCTGAACTAAATCCTTTGATAACAAATAGACAAGTATAATAGACATTTTATACCCACCACACACAAGTTCTTGGTCTGACAGAACCAGTTTTTTTTTTGTATTTGTACTCGGTGATCATCAACTTGGCGTGAGAGAGGTATATTTTAATTAAATATTTTATTTGGTATTTTGGTTCGGTTAGGTTAACTTAGATTAGGAGCCATTTAATATAATACGTTCTGGGGGACCTGATTTCATGGGCGTAATTTGCTATGAGGCATGGGGAGGGGGTATTTGCCCCTCCCAGACCTTGATTTATCCCTTCTCAGGCCCCAGTTTGACCCCCACCTGAAACTTAGTTTCTCCCAAAATCTTGTAAAAACTAGGATAAAGCTGCATAATTCAAGCATCAACACAAACAGATCAGTTTTTTTAAGTATATATTTACCTTTATAGTAGTATAAAATACCTTTATATTACTTTTATAGTACTAAATAGTACTTTTATTGTACCAAATATCATATCTTTTAGTTCGTACTGTTTTTTTCACTTGATTTAGGAAACTTAGCTCCAACTTTGCCCTTCCCCCCAAAATTTTGACGAAATTGTGCCACTGGCTGATTTATATTATTCTCTTCAATGCGTTCTGAGACCATTCTGGCTGTGCATGACGTACGAAATCAAGAAAGGAAATAATAAAAGAAAAGAGAAAAAATCAAATAGGTGAAAAAAACTAGGATTTGGTCAGCCAGTAGCAGAATGTGAAAGACGAAAATCAAGCAAATATTTCGACAAGAACTTCTGCCAAATCGTCCTCAGTGCTCAAAAAAAAAAAAAAAAAAAAAAAAAAAAAAAAAAAAAAAAAAATCTAACATCCTGAAGTGAACTATGCAAGAGGAGAAAAGACACTCAGGATGTCCATTATTTTGTTATTATAATATTTTTTTTTCATCATACTTGGGTACAATTCATTAGAATTAATCTAACTTCCCTTCTTGAACTGGTGGTTATAAGAGAAAAGCACCTTAGAAAATCTAAATTTACTGAGTTTTCAGAGTTGTTTACAAAGTGATTGCATACCAGCCCCCTCCCTTCTGAAACCTTTGATACATGGATTCAATTTCCAGATTTGTTGGTTTTTTTTTTCAAATTGGCGTTATTTGGCATCATAGACCAACTTCTGATGAGAAATAAGTACAAAAAATAATGCTAACTAGCGATCTTTTTATGTAGCCAAGGACTATGTACACAACCTATCCAGGTGTTAAGGGAGGGGTGGTTTGGGATAGAGTAACATAGAAGCAATTCTGAAAACCCAATAAATATAAACTTCTTGAATTTAATGAAGAACAAATTGTATTATTCTAAGGTTTAATTTAGAAAAAGGGACAAAATTTACTGTTATCCAAGTTTTGCTATCTCAAGAACCGCTGGAATTAAATGTTTTGGAAGGATTATCTTTGATATTAAGAGTCACGGTATAATTTTATATTATGGTATGGTGCATTGGGGGGGGGGGGTGCATCATCCCAAATGTTCTGCCCCTCCGCTAAATTCTGGAATTTTTTTATTTTCATAAAAATGTTTGTTTTGGCATTTTCATTGAAAACACTGAAAAGCTTAGTTATTTAAAAAAAATTGTACTTCCTTCCTGTTGCCCCCATCTCCTACGTTCCCGTGAATTGACGCCTGCTATGTCGAAAGAGTAATCTATAGTGTAATCCATGAGGAGATTAAATACGCTAGTGAATCTTAATTATGCTTTAGTAAAAACTATACATACAGCCGAATTTAACAAGTAGCCTACAAAGTTATTTCCAGTGAGAGTGCAGTTAATATAATTTCGAATTCTTACTCTTCATCCATTTGAAAAAAAAACTTTTTGCTAAAACTTTCGCAGCATAACAAAAACTGACGAAGAAGCTGTTTTAGGAGAAACTAACCCACACAAAGCTTCGTGTCTGAATTCTTTGCGGTTTCACGCATCAAAATTTGAAAAGTTTCCAGACGGAAAGATCCATTAATAAGAAAATACCTACCGATCCATAATTGTAATATTTAAATCCTCAAATCCCTATTTCGTCGGTACACAACCATTCAGGTTTCAAGAAGACTAAAAGCAATTTAAGATGGACTGGATTCTGTTTGCAAGGCATGATTTAGTGCCGTGCGCAGATGTAAAAATTGAATTACAATAGGCAACTGGTAAGCCATTGAACCCTCAGAGAAACGCTCTAATAAATAACTTAATCAAAGATACCTGTATGAGCCAAACACAGGAAATTGCTAAACTGATAAGTAGCGAAGTCTGCTTATAGCAAAGAGAGAATAGCGAGCTAAGTAAAATGGCCAAGGTGCAGTGCTTTTCTCGCAGTTGGAAAAAGTTAAGTCTTCGAACTCTGATTAAAATTAAATAAAAAAACAAGTTTTTTGTAATGAAAGTAAGGAGCGACATTAAAACTTAAAACGAACAGAAACTACTCCTTATATGAAAGGGGCGTTTCCTCCTTAAATCCCCGCTCTTTAAGCTAAAGTTTTTTATTGTTTTAAAAAGTAGAGTTGCGAGAAAGAATCAAACTTTAGCGCAAGGAGCGGGGTGTCGAGGAGGAAAAGCCCCTTTCATATAAGGAGTAATTTCTGTTCGTTTTTAAGTTTTAATGTCGCTCCTTACTTTCATTACAAAAAACTTGTTTTTTTTATTTAATTTCTGAAAGTTTTTGAACTAATGCATGTCTGATTTTGGCTCTCCGTACATAAATTATTAAAATGAAATTTGCTATTAATTCTTTTTTGGCTAAATGGCTTTCTCTTGGTTTTGATCAGACGATTTTGAGAAATAAGGGGTGGGGAAGGAGGCCTAGTTGCCCTCCAATATTTCGGTTACTTATAAAGGCAACTAGAACTTTTAAATTTTTAACGAACGTTTTTATTAGTAAAAAATATACGTAACTTAAGAATTAACTTACGTAACAAACTTTTATATTCTTATATTTTTGATTATATATATGTGGGGGTTTGTCCCCTCGTTAATACCTCGCTCTTCACACTAAATCTTAAGTTTTGTCCAGTGGCGCCATTTGGGGGGGGCAGGGGGGGGCCATGGCCCCCCCCCCCCTGATTTCTGGAGGGGCCCAATTTCAACCACGTAATTCTTTGTTTATTCGTCCTTGTTCTACTTTTTTCTCTTTTTTTTACCGTATTTCTACTGTGAATTATTACTAAATAGCAAATTCAAGATACTCGACGATTATTGCATTTCAAGAAAGTATCCTGTTTTTGCCGTTCTCCCTAATTAATTTATGGTCACCCTTTTGGCAGGGGTTTGTAAAGTCCTTTCTGGGCTCGGAGTACTTCTGTGACATTGAAGTCTCTCCAGTGATTAATGAATCCCGTCAGTCGGGTATCCAGACCAGGGTGTCATTCCAGTTTTGTATTTAGTTTCTCGTTACCCTTCATCAAATAAAGAACCGTGAAACAGTGTTGAGTTGTGTTCAAGTTCAAATCGGATTATTGAAACATGAGTTCATCCGGTGCGAGTGGTGTAAAAAAAGGAAAATAAAAGCCCAAAGGAAAGAAGAAGAAATAAAGATGCAACGACGATTGGCTTCGTTTTTCAAACCGACTGTAAGTAAATCTACCACATTTTAAATTTTGTTTCGTCGACCAATCTTACTGAAACGAACCAGAACAAGAGCTACGAGCTCATATGGCACTTGTTACAAGTAGGCAGTACAACAAAGGAGATGAGCCCGTCACAAACCACACCCGCCACCCCAAAAATGCGGTTCGGAGCTAGAAATAGAATATGCAGTTTCACTCAAGTCGGTGCATTTCTGGCATCGCCTCGGATCATCTGGAGCAGATGACTGTTGTAACTTCCAAGTTTCAGCACAATAAACCTATTCGTTTAATCCCTAGACGTGCAACACGGTTTCCGGTACCTCCTTCCAGCTGCCCCTTTCGCGGCCGAATCTGGCTCGGACACTCGTGAACGGATCATCTAGAGCATCTTGTCGAATCTCAGCATTTTTCAATAAATCCCCCCCCCCTCCCCGACCGTGGTCGGATCTGGTTCGGACAGTAAAATATGTCATCTAGGGCATATGCTTACTTTACATTCCAAGTCTCATTTAAATCGCTGCACTCATTTGACCCATATGCGAGCCACACAATTTCCCGGCCCCCTACTGTGGCCGAACACGACTTGAAAAAATAAAAGTCACATCTTTGACATCGCCGGTTCCCGTCCATCAAGTTCGACTGGAATCGGAGCGTACCCTATCCAATCCCTCGACTACAAGTATTTCACGAGTTTCCCGGTGGGCGCCTCCACCCCCCCCCCAAAAAAAAAATATCGGATCAGATCCAGACTTGACATGGAACATCTGAGACGATATTTCTTTCCACTTGCCAAGTTTCATTGAAATCCGATCACCCGTTTAAAAGTTATGCATGCCACTAGTTTCCGGATTCCCATCCCTCCACTCCCCCCACGATGGTCGGATCGGGGAAACGACTAATCTCAAGTTAGTCTGTTCGAGTCCCTGATATGCCTGCCAAGTTTCATCGTCCATTTGCATCAGGAAGTACCGATCTCGCGGAATTGCCAGAAATCCGGACCCCCCCCCCAAGTCCCCCACAGTGCCCCCATAGAGGAGGGGGTCTTCCCCCTCCTCTACACCCCGCTCTTCATGCTAAAGTTTTTCAGCATTTGTAAAAAAGTTACTTACTGTTTTAATAAAACGCCCTTTGTGTTTGAGGAGTCGTTTTTGCTGAAGTAACTGTACGTAAGTTTCTGATTTATACAGTAAATATTCTATTTTGGTACTGTTTTTGGTCCCTAAATAAGCTGCAAAATGCGAACCCCAAAGGTAGTACGGTACCTAAAGGCATGTTCGAAAATTTTAAAATTTTTAAGGCTGGATGGGGGCCCAAAATCGATTTTTGGCCCCCCCCTAAGGTTTTTTGAAATGGCGCCACTGGTTTTGTCCCAATTCTTTAAGAATGACCCCTGAATCAGAAAGGCCGTAGAATAAATAGTTGAAATTACTAAAAATAATTTAGCATAAAGAGCGAAGTATTTATCTCCTTCTAAATACCTCGCTCCTTATGCTAAGGTATTTTTAGAACCCCTCATATCCGTAATAATCTCTGTTCGTTTTAAGTTTTAATGCTTCTCCTTACTTTCAATTGAAAAAACTTTTTCATGTTTATATTTTCATTTTTTTTTTTTTTTAATAGTATGCTAGAAAATCCTGCGCCCTTTTCATTGAATTTCTCTTCCACCATGAAATATTCCTCCAAGGAAAGATCCTCCCATATAGCCCCCTCCCCTGAACCCCACACCCAATCAAAAAAATCCCCCTGAAAACTTCGGTACACTTCCCAATAACCATTACTGTATGTAAACATTGGTCAAAGTCAGTAACTTGCAGCCCCTCCCCCAGGGACTGTGGGGGGTAAGTCATCCCCAAAGACATAGTTATTATGGTTTTCGACTATGCGGAACAAAATGGCTATTTCAAAATTTTGATCTGTTGACTTTGGGAAACAAATGAGCGAGGGAGGGGGCCTAGGTGCCCTCCAATTTTTTTGGTCACTTAAAAAGGGCACTAGAACTTTTCATTTCCGTTAGAATGAGCCCTCTCGCAACACTCTAGGACCACTTGATGGATACGATGACCCCTGGGAAAAAAACAAAAACAAACAAACAAATAAACACGCACCCGTGATTAGTCTTCTGGCAAAAAAATACGAAATCCCACATTTTTGTAGATTGGACCTTGAAATTTTTTCAATAGGGTTTTCTGATACGCTGAATGCGATGGTGTGATTTTCGTTACGTTCCTATGACCTTTAGGGGGTGTTTCCCCCTATTTTCCAAAATAAGGCGAATTTTCTCAGGCTCGAAACTTTTGATGACAAATACTAAATTTGATAAAACTTATATATTTGAAATCAGCATAAAAATCCGATTCTTTTGATATATCTTTTAGCATCGAAATTCCGTTTTTTAGAGTTTCGTTTACTATTGAGCCGGGTCGCTCCTTACTACAGTTCGTTACCACGAACTGTTTGATATTAGAGCTCAGGGTAAAGACAATGGTCAAGTGCGGCTCTGAAATGTAGACGCTTCAAAAGGTTGAGTATGGTAGGTTAAGATGACTAAGCCATGTTTTACAGACAATAGATAGCCAAATAAAAAAAAAATGGAAAGGTATTTGGCTAAGAAGTATAGCTTGGAGGTATGGTCGTGATATTTCTCTTTTTAATGCAGTTGCCCTAACGCATGTTCTCTATCCTCCCCTTCTTTTTCGAAATTTTAATATCTGCAATTTTACTTCGATTCATATTTTCTATTTTTAGTGTTGTTAATTTTTACTTGTTTTTCTAGTTTGTGTTAGCAACACCGAATTAGTTTTGAGACTTAACATTAATGAGCCGTTGGAATAGCTAGGATTAAGAGGGATAATTTTTACCATAAGTCTGGAAAATTTTTTCTTTGTGTTGAACCTTTTCTCTTCCCTTCCCAGAATTTGAATAATGTTTAATTTTTTTTTTATTCTTTGGTGAAATTTTACACTGGGGGAATTTGCCAGAATTCCTATACGAAATTTGTCTTATATCTTGCCATAAGTAATTTTTACCATAAGTCTGGAAATTTTTTCTTTATGTTGAACCTTTTCCCTTTTCTTCCTAGAATTCAAATAATGGTTAATTTAATTTTTTTTTTTGTTTTATTTTTTGGTGAAATTTTACACTGGGGGGAATTTGCCAGAATTCCTTTACGAAATTTGTCTTGTGTCTTGTTTTCTCTTTGGCGACTCTAATTTTAGGCGTCGAGATGTTAAGGGTAATTGCCCGGGGTAAATTTCACCAGGATTGAATGGTCTAGAGAATAAATCCGTGGGGATGAGGGATCTTTTCCGTGTGGATGTAGCCGAATTTTCTGGCATTATTTAAACAACGATTAGAAATTAAATAAGAAAAACAAGATTTTCAACTAAAGTAAGGAGCAATAAACACTATATTCGTTTAATTAGAACAATAAGAAGCTTTTTTTTAAAGTACTAAGAAACTTTAACGTAAAGAGCGGAGTGTTGAGAAAGAGCAACCCCCCTCATATACATAATAATTTCTGTTAATTTTAGGTTTTAATGTTGCTCCTTACTTTCAGTTGAAAAAAACTTTAAAAAAAAAATAAAAACAGGGAAACAGTAACTACTGCAATCTTGGAAATAGAAAACATGACAATGTTTTTGATTTTATTTCACCAAAGCTTCCCTACCTTCCAATTAATGGTACTTTCTCAAGAAGTTATTTTTGAATCATGTAAGATCTATGGAAGTTTCAGTTAGTATTCCAAAATAAAGCTATAAGGCATGGAAACATATTTTGAACTTCTCATATACGTCCTCTTCTGTCGAAAATCTATTAACTAACTTTTGACGGTCAAGCATTTCGGCCCTTAAATATTGTTTGGCCTCCATCCCCTCTTTGTCAAAATCAATGGCTGAAGCTCCCTCCTTGAAAATCATCAGCAATCATGAAAATTAAGTGTTACTTAGGTAAGATAATGTTTTGCTTTGAAAATCGCGTTCGCATTTTACAAGCAAACATTGCCAAGCTTTAATTTTTTCTAAGTTCGCAGGAAGAGTAGCCAAACGTGCTACTTCTTGATGAACAAAAGGGTTACCATTTCATTTCCTTCCAGCTTACGTTTAGCAAATTTGACGGAGAAACTTTACAGAAAAAATAAGTCATTTTTTGTATATTGCAACCTTATTACACTGTCGGAAAACTATTGTTACATCTTCGTAAATCCACAACATCTACATTGTACAGTAAACACATTTACAGAGAAGCTGTGAATCGACCCCAGGCATCCGCAATCAGGAAGGACTACAACATCTCAAAGAGAAAAAAAAAATGCTTAACGATATGTCCAAACTTGCACTTTGACACAAAACTAGGCTTTTTTGGCTTCGTACATCCACGTTATAAGTTATTTCACAAAGAAATAAATCTTTCCGGCGATTGCCATTAAACACTTTGTGCTAAGAGACTATAAGTAAAGGTAGACTTGTGCTATCAGAAACCAGAATCCCAAAAGAAAAAATGTAATAGCATTTTAGTAATATATGCTAATACATGAAAAGAACTGAATTTTAAGAAGCTGACAAAGAAGCGTGACAAATTATTCCCAATTTAAAAAAATGGAGGAACAGCCTCAAAAGAAGAGGGATATTGATGAAAATTACCCACCTAAGTCAGCATGTCAAAGAATTCTGTTCCAGAGGCCTAAAGTCTTTATAAAAAAAAAATCGATTTTTTTCCAAGAGGAGTGGTCACAGATGTGTGTTTATTTGTTTATTTATTTTTTGTCTCTACCGAGGGGATCGTTTCGAACCAATCGTCCTAGATGACAGCGAGAGGGCTCAATCGGTCGGAAATTCAAAGTTCAGATTTTTTTTCTTTTTTTAAGAGTTACCTCAAGTTCAAATCCAGCCTGGACAAAGTAGACATGGGTTAGCTTAGAAAGATCTTGGTAAGTTAAGTAGGTTAGGTGACTTTAAGCTGGTAGGCCTACTGGTGAGCGGATTCTACTTTCTTCACCATTCTCCACATTTAAAAAAAAAACTTAAAAAGATAACATGGAGCAGTTCAGAGTAGGCAAAAAAGGAAAAAAATTACTGAACGCTAGATGACGTCGG
Source organism: Artemia franciscana (assembly GCF_032884065.1). Classification (NCBI taxonomy): domain Eukaryota; kingdom Metazoa; phylum Arthropoda; class Branchiopoda; order Anostraca; family Artemiidae; genus Artemia; species Artemia franciscana. Next base: position 58,234,863 of record NC_088869.1, on the reverse strand, counting down.
TGATTTTTACTTCGACACTAGCACAAGTTGTCACTCATATATATTTCCAACCTACTTTGATCATGCAATATAATATGACTTGGCAAGCGCAACTTTTTATGAGACAAGTGGTTCAATGCCACTCAGTGCGCACCATATACGATCGGTAATTAGAGGTAGACCGATTTTACTGCAACTGGACTTATGTTCCAGAAAATTTGGTCGGAAAAAATGATCTGCCAATCGGTAGGATGCGTTGGTTTACTACTCCTCGAGCATTTTGACTAGTAGTGTCATTGACTTGAATGCTATATCTATATATATAGATATAAGTTGCATGCATGTTTCTTTTTTTGTATGTTTTTTGTAAAAAGAGGGTTTGCATGTGACGCCATTATAAATATATAAGGCTTTGTATATGACGTCATTATAAGATGACGTTACAGACCGGGACACAAATGACGACCGGGACACAGGGAATATAATGACAACCGGGACACTCAAAGAGAAATTACAAACCGGGACACAAATGACTCTGGGACACCGGGACACAGGAAATATAAATGACGACCGGAACACTCAAAGAGAAATTACAGAGCTGGACACCGGGACACAAATGACGACCGGGACACAGGGAATATAAATGACGAATGGGACACAGGGACACAACTACAACGGGGACGCTGGGTGCACAGGGGGGATATATAAATGACGACGGGGACACAGGGATTATTCGATTAGCAATCCACCATCAACAAAATTCAAGGGCAATCATTAGAAAAATGCGGTATAGATCTGAATACGGATTGTTTTTCCCATGGACAATTATATGTTGTATGTTCAAGAGTCGGTAAACCTGACAATCTATTACACAACTACAATGGCACGTAACGACTTACACGCGCGGGGGGCTAGGGGGCGCGAAGCTCCACACCAACAGCTAGTTATCAATACTTTATTAGCATATTTGAACCCCCAAAAAGTGATATACAATCACGTCAAAACATGAGAGACCAACTTGACTGCAGTATTTCAAAAGCTGGTATGTTACATAGCACAAGTTTTGAAGGAGAGTGATAGAAGTGACAACAATGTTTTATCCATTTAGACTGTATAGTTTAATGGTCATTTCTTCTTACAAGGAATACTTTTAGACATCTAAGATTAGGCATGCTTTAAGAAACTGAAGTTTCTTGTGAGTGGGTAACGTGGGATGCTTCGAATAGACTGGGATGGAAAAGGAACGTGTGCACTACGTTGACCTCAAACTGCTTGTGTTGCTGTAAGTTGTTAGTGGTGGTAGCATTGGTAGCAAAATATGTTGCCAATTCCAACTATGATATCAGAAGCTCATTTCTCAGCTATTTCTGTGAGAAAAAAAAAAGAGGATATGACACATTTTTGGGAAAAGGACATTTTTAAATATCTCAGGGACAAAATGAAGTACTAGAAAACGAAGTGAACCTATCTTAGATATAGATTTTATAGTAAATATAAATTTTACAAAAACAAATTACTAAATTTTACCTAACATAGCACTTTTTATTTACCGTAGTCAACTCCACAATAACATGAAACAGAAGATTTTATAGCGAGAAAATAATCATTCCCTTATAAACAATATGAAAATGCAATTGCTTTTACCTCTTATCTACAACTTTCATGATAAAATAATATTTATTATTCGAACAAGCCACACCTAGCTCTAGCACAGAACTAATGAGAATCCAGACCTGTAGAAATCCATTAATCAAAGAAAACATGCGGGAAAGAGGCAATTTGGATCCTCTAATTTAAATTCTAATTAAATGAGGGCTAAATAAACCCAACTTAATAGTTATTTTTACTCCATGAAACTATGATGCAACTTCACATGAAGAAGAGAAATAAAGATGATGAGCTTCAATCAATGCATATTTCTTTCTCTTTTTGTTCCCTTTTTGTTCAATACTATTGGTATTCTTCATCTATTTCTAATTCTGACTCTAATTGCATATGAGACCTTAAATGCATAGTCCTTAAATGCCCTTCAAAAACGAAAAATGGTTCGTAAATTCTCCCAAGCGATAATTCTCCCGAGGCACTGGTTATAACCAGTGCCTCTGATAAAGATTGGAATAATAATTCGGAATAATCGTAATAATAATTTATGACTATTAAAACAGATTCTAATCTAGGAGATGACCCTATTTGCAGGCAACCGAACGAATCTAATCTTTCATTTTAAGTATATTTTTGCGGTAGCAGAGAGGAATAGTAACACTTTAGTTCTTATCTTTAACAGTTGGTCCATCATGAATCTAGATTCAAAAGCAAATTCTGGTTTGTTTGGTGTTACAGCAAGCCAACTAGTAGTTGCAAAACGATCAATACCCTATATTTTGTTGCCTCAGCAATCAGCGTTCACGTGAGGAATCCCAATCAGTGATTTGCGAGTACATTTGTACCCTCATTGGATGGAGCTGAAAGCTTTGCCCCCTACGGATGCTATCTAAAAAGACTAATTGATTACGATGTCTGTCAAGCCCTCTGAGTTATAGATGGCAATTTTCTATATAATTTTTAAGCACACAGAATTTTCACTTTGCCCGCCAGTGTTCCTTATCCAGCAACGAATTCTGCCCTGACAAATTCATAAACCCTCATCGGCTCGTTGAAACCTGGGTTGTTAGAATTTTGTTGACTAGGTCCCTGACTATCTGCGCCATTTTTAGAAAATGATACGCCGTTGCAATACTTGTGCCGTTAATGCTAAAGCCGATTTAATCACCCCTATCATAGGGGATACGACTAAAAGATTAATAAAGAAATGTTGTCTTTCTTTGGTAAGAAAGTATATGAGCAGCTGACTAAAATCTAACTGACTAACTGACTAAAATCTAAAACATTAACGATATCATGCTCTTGAAGCAAAATTTTAGGAATGTGTGCTAATTTTTTTTAATGTTCATCAATATTTTTCGATCGAAATGTAACTGAAATTTAATTTGAAATATTTACAATGGATTGAATATTTATGAGTTTAAATACAAAATTGACTAATTTCAGCCAGCTTCAATTGCACATCCCTAACACAATGAAAGGAAGTAACAACATAAGTTATCGCAATGACTAAAAACCGATGATAAGTATGCTAATGAGATAAAAAAAGAACAATAAACAATGAAATTTTGGTCAATGACAGAAAAAAAAATAGCCTATGTCCGTCTAATCCTAAATACAAACCATGTACATGGGTCTTGGAGCCTTTGTTGTACTATTGCCATACAATCATTTTTATTTTGCTTAATCATTTACGACGACAACTAATCTAATCCTCTCACTGAAACTTCCACGATGACCAAAAGATCGGAAACACAAAAAGATACTGAAAAAGTGACACAGAAGCAATTCTGGAATTATAAAACAATGAAACAATTCTACCCCCTTCCCTCCCCCAAAAAAGGAAAACTTAAGAATTTAGTAAAAAAGTCTATTCCTGATCCATCTAGTTGGTAAAAAAAAAAAAAAAAAAAAAAAAAAAAAAAAAAAAAAAAAAAAAAAAAAAAAAAAAAAAAAAAAAAAAAAAAAAAAAAAAAAATGGCCTGCGAACACGTTATTCTCGTGTAGAACAATACCACTTAAAAGTCAGTTCAGGTAAAATCATTCTTGTGGTCTCTATTCTTACCCCTCTGTTTGGAGAATTAGGAAGAATGAGGCGAGCTTTTGAAAAGCAAGGCATGAACAACAACAAAAACTTAGCAGAAGAAGAATATATGGGCTCTCCAACATGCTCGTTTTCGAGCATGCTTTCCAAGGTGGCACTTAAGAAAAATCGAAGATAAGTGAACCCACTTATTGTTCAGATTGTTCAGAAAAATAATCCTGAACAAGAGCTAAGAGCCAAGAGGTATGGTATGAGCTCTAAAAAAATTCTAAGAATCAATAGATTGATATAAAAGAAAAATCACAGGCTCAATGCCGGTCAAGATTTAAAATAAGAGCTCTGAGTCACGATGTCCTTTTAAATATCAAAATTCACTAAGATCCGATCACCCACTCGTAAGTTATAAATACCTAATTTTTTCTAATTTTTCCTCTCCCTTTAGCCCCCCAGATGGTCGAATCTGGGAAAACGACTTTATCAAGTCAATTTGTGCAACTCCCTGACACACCTACCAATTTTCATCGTCCTAGCACGTCCAGAAGCACCAAAATCGCCAAATCACTGAACCCCTCCCTCCAACTCCCCCAAAGAGAGCGAATCCAGTACGGTTACGTCAATCACGTATCAAGGACATTTGCTTATTCTATCCACCAAGCTTCATCCGATTCCTCCACTCCAAGTGTTTTCAAAGATTTCCCCCTCCAACCCCTCCCAATGTCAAAAGATCTGGTCGGGATTTGAAATAAGATCTGGGACATGAATTCCTTCTAAACATCAAATTTCATTAAGATCCTATCACCTATTCGCAAGATAAAAATACGAATTTCAATCATGTATCTAGGACTTGTGCTTATTTTTCCACCAAGTTACATCCCGATCCCTCCACTCTTAGTGTTTTCCAAGATTTTAGGTTTGCCTCCCCCCCCCCCAATGTCACCAGATCCGGTCGGGATTTAAAATAACAGCTCTGAGAAACGATATCCTTACAAACATCAAATTTTATTAAGATCTGATCAACCGTTCGTAAGTTAAAAATACTTCAATTTGTCTATTTTTTTCGGAATTAACAGGCCCCCCCAACCCCAAACCCCCAGGTGGTCAAATCAGGAAAACGGCTATTTCTAATTCTATCTCGTCCGGTCCCTGATACGCCTGCCAAATTTCATCGTCCTAGCTTACCTGGAAGTGCCTAAAGTTGCAAAACCGGGACCGACCGACAGACAGACAGACAGACCGACAGAACTTGCGATAGCTATATGTCACTTGGTTAATACCAAGAGCCATAAAAAAGAGAGAAAGGTATTTAGATTACAGACCCTATGTCACTGTTAATATCTTTCGATTGACAATGGTAAAATTTTACGTTAATATATTCATAAAATTGACGACAACCCCCCCCCTATTATCCACAACATCGACGAATCGTATGCCTGAGGGCAATATTTAACAGATTAATGTGATGATACCATGATTGTCACCCTCAAATGGGGCGGGAGGATGTAAGAAAAGATTTTAGAGAAATGGGAACTTCCTTGGAGGGTGTAAAGAGGCTTTGAATAGATTAGGATGGAGGGAGAGCGTACGTAACTGGGTAGACCCCAGGCGGCTTGGTGCTGCCGGGAGTTGTTGTTAGTAGTAGTTACAGTAATATACCATGATTGTAGGCAAGGAAAGTCACACAGAGCTTTGAGCATCACTGACAGAAGGCGTAAAAAAGCAAAAAAACGTAAAAGTCTTACGGCCGAAAAAAAAAGAAAGAGAAAAAACTTTTCCAGTTTTAGAAAACAACATACATTTCTTTCTATTAGCACCATTTCAGAGTAGATTTTCAACATCTATAAATATCCCGGTCCTTTTACTAATCAAACCCAATACGCTTACAGTTTTAACAGACATTTAGAAAGTCAACTTCCTAGAAATATTACTTACGAAACTTTTAGTCTTCTCATAGCATGAATCCTTGGACGCACTGCCATATTTAGGTTTAAACTACTTTCAAAGAATTCAGTGAAAGGTTCGTCCTTTGTTGACTAGTAGCAACGACAAAAAAGATCCAATCAAAAGGACAATATTGGTGCTGGCTATATATAAATGTCGATAATGGAAAAGGACGAGTCTTTCAAAATAATGTAACCATGAGCAACAATTGAGCCCCTGAATACCAACAAATATTTTTGAAATTCTCACGTAATCTCAAGTGTATATAAATTTAAAATTCTCATGTGTTATAAAAATTCTTAAATAAATTCTTAAAAGTAGGCCTAAAGTTGAAATTCTTCTTTAAGGTTTACTATTTTTAGTTTGAGGTTTTCTATTTTGTTCCCTTTGTAAATTTTTGGTTAAATTTTTTATCTTTGTATTTTTCGTTATCTTTGTAAATATTTGATCAAACTGTGTTATTTATTTGGCTATTTTTTTGCAGGCCAACATTTTTAATGTTTAAGCTAAAGATGACAATTTTCCTATCATTCGATAGCTAAGACTCAGCTTTACCCTTTGCCAATATAATTTTTTTCCAATTTGGATGCATTTTTTTTAAGATTAAAAAATATATTGAAATTTGGCCGAGGATCATTGGAAAAACGGGAATTTTCCTGTTTTTTAAGTAAATTCAGATCAGTCTGTAAGAAAAAGAGGAAATAACATCATAATCATAACTCGGTGAGTGGATAGGTCTGAAACCAGTGAATTCAATAATATAAGTGTTTTGTCTTTTTGGTGCACCTTACAAATGTGGGCTTGTCGTAAAATTGTCTAATTCAGCGGGAAGATATACCTTAAGTACTAGCATTTAAAGCTGCGCCTAAACAAAAATTTAAAACCCTTGGCAACAATAAAATAAGTAAATATTCTTTATTAAGTATTTAATACTTAACACACCTTTAAAAAACTATTTAGATTAAAAAATAAACTATTATCAACTATCATCAAACTATTAAACAAAAATAAGTGGGGGATAAATAAACTATTATCATCTTTTGTGAATTATTTAAGGCATAATAGATAATTAGAATAGCAAGGTAAAAAGAAAAAAACTGATGATACCATATAATAGCCCCAGTAAAAAGCAAACAAATAAAAGCTAATAAAGGCAATTGGGCACACCTCAATTACAACGTTTTTGACAGAAGATATAGCGGCTGCAGTAGACCGACGGGCGTCATACAACATTTTTTTGGAAAATCAGGTTTATATCCCACTGACTTACACAAAGAAAGGTCTATTGATCGGTTCAATCCGTTTTCTCCTATATTTTTCGGTTCCTAGGACCCTTAGAAATTTCTCTTTTTTCCAAAATGCGTTTTTTTTCCGTTTAATCACTTTTACAAATAGTTAATAAATGGCTTTTTAAATCAGGGTTGTTTTCTTCGTGTCTTACAGTGCCCCTGAATTTTCCAGGGTTGTCCAAAATTCCCCAAAATTTCCCCGGATAAACAAAACTGGGTTCTCCAAGATCTCCCTAAGTAACAAATATTAACGATTTGTATTTCGTGTTCGTGTATTTAAGAACAATCATTTTAGGGGAGATTTCGGCGAACACGACATCTTTCTTTTACGAACATCTGTTCCGTCAGCATCTTCAAAAACCCTATAAAATCTTTTCAGTTTTTCTGGTTTCGTATAAAATTGAAGTCGTGCCAAATATCGCCTTTTGTATTACCACCATCAATTAATCTTGTCTTGGACAATTTTATTACATAGATCAAATAAACTAGAAATACTCTTTTTCAACAGTGATACGGTAAAATTATGGACACAATCCGTTGCTACGATTATTTGAATATCATGGTACGGAAAATCTAGATGTGATGTGTTATATACTGCAAAAGCCAATGTTTAAGGTAAACCAGATGGCGTGTATGGAAGATTTCATGTCAGAAGGGACTTGATGCAATTTCACTTCTTATCCAATTGAATAAAACATCCTACAAACTGAAGGAAAATCTCCCTTAAGCACTAAGACGTCACTTAATTTTGCTTTGAGACGAGGGGGACCGTGAGGCAATTATTTTCTCGAGGATAAGGCAAAAACTAAAGAAAGCTGCCTATTTGTCTCTTTTTTTCTCTTTCTTAGTACATATTTTATGACACTCACCCTTCTCAGCCTTAAAAGCATTCATCAATATTAAAAAACTGAAGCTTTTAGATGAGAGTATATGAAACTTTGGCAGTCAGTGAAGTGTACTTAAGTCTTAGAACGAGCAGTGTTGCATGATATTCAGTGTCAATATTTTTCCGATTTCTTTGGGGCTGTACAGGAAGTTTCAAAGAGTTCTCTCTCAGATATAGTATGTTTACATTCAGAGGAATTTTAAAAGTGCATCACAAATTTGTTAATATTCATTTTTGTTCCGTTTTTACGAATTTGACAAACATGGGGGGGGGGGGTAAAACTCCCTAATAAATCCCCGGATGTGGCCTTGACTGTGCTAGCGCTGCGAATTGATGCTCTGCTTGATAATTAGAGGATCAGGCAACGATATTGGCTGCAGCAAGGTTGGGCGAAAGGTTTGCTACTTGTCCCTTCAAAAAAGAACCAGAAGCCGAAATTTCAAATTGACACCCTAAGCGCCAGTAATGGCTTTGGAAGATCTTTAGCGTTATCCATTTTATATTCAGAAGAGCGATACTGTTCAAAATTCTTGGAAGAAAAAACTCAACCAAATAAGAGAAAATACTCGAGTCTGAAGGGTCTGCTGACGAAAATTCAAGGCTCTCTTCAAACACTTGGATATACTACTATTCGGAATAGAAAAATTAATTTCAGACTCGATTTTTTCGAAGTCTTTTTCTTTTCAAGATTTTTTACCTTAATTTTTTGCTTCATACATGACCATTGTGGCTCTAGTGTTGAAATAAATTTATATGTTATCATATGACAAAGGGATTGAATTGTGTTGACGGACATCCACAAAGCAACAAGTTCAGTTTAGAAGAAGCCATTGTTGGTCCATATAACGTCAAAGGAAAACAGCCCCCCCCCCCCACCAACACCAAAGAAAATCGTATATAATTTAAGGATATTCATGACATATATCCAAAAAAAAGAGAACAAGTTTTTGGGCTTAAGTCATCCTTAATGAGAAAATGTTTAACCCCCTTTTGCCAAAACAAAATTGACAAGAAGGCTCCGTCCGAAGGCTAAGTCATCCTTAATGAGAAAATGTTTAACCCCCTTTTGCCAAAACAAAATTGACAAGAAGGCTCCGTCTGGGACACTGTGGCACATAGGTAGAAACCTGCCTTCAGCACCAAAATATCTTTATTCGTAAAATTTTCATTTCACACAGATTTTATTAAAGAGAAAGACAGTTGACTGCAGTGGTGTCACTTTAAGGGCAGGGCACCCTAAATTATTCGTTCCCCTTAGTATCTTTTTTGGAGATATTTTCACTTTAAAATAAAAACCACTCTTTTTTGTATTTTCGTCAGAAAAATTGAAGAAATGACAAATTTGACAAAAGAAATGACAAGAATATTCCATGTTTTATCAACGTGCTCTACAATTCAAAATAGCTCTTCGATAAAACATATGTCAATTACAATCACCAAATAAAGCTGTTAAAACCACGCTTAACAGCAACATAAGACTTTTTATAAACTATAATAATGTATTTAGAAAATAAAAACATACCCCGGCTTCTGCATTCCAGAACTCCACTTAGTCAGGTTAGTCAGTGACCCAGAATTTGTTGATCCAAGTCGCCTAGAACAAATCAAAAGAAATTAAATTTAATGACATTTTTTGTATCTAAATTAAATAAGATTGATATATATACCCACCAGATGCCCCAAAGACTGCATTTTTAACGCCCAAATATTCAAACACCTACTGAGCCTTTAGACAATTATAGATAGAATTTTGGGGAGGGGGAGCGGGTAGAAATTTACACCCAATTCCTTCTTGATTCTCAGGAATATTTTTGGTCTACGCCTTCCTATTAGTGGTAAAAGGAGGGGGGTTAACAGTGCCCCTCCCATCGCGATAATTTTTTTATGTAACATAAAATATTTATGTAACACACACACATATACACGCATCTATATATATATATGTATATATATATATATACATATATATATATATATATATATATATATATATATATATATATATATATATATATATATAATTTGAGAAAAAACATGCCATCTTGTATGACTGGACTGCTTACGTTTGATAATTCTTAAGAAAGATCTAGGTTATTTTAGTATGGAACGGATATTTTATTAGTTTTTTAAAGCTATTTTAATATTTGAACGTTTAGAGACTTTACTATAACTCAGCATGTTTCTTGAGTGCAGCAGAGCAATGTGCAAGATTCTTGTGTCACTACTCATTAAATAAAATATGCAGAGTTAGTTCAACCAATTATCTCATTTTTATTTGGTTTTTCGATAATTCGACGTTCCCAGTTTTTTTTTTTTTTTTTTTTTTTTTTTATTATATCCACTTTTCTCAAAAGCGGCACCAACTAAAATTAGGGGCTTTTGTTATCAGGATTATTTTTGCTTGATTTTGAAGGCTAAACAATATATTCCCAGTCTTATTAACAAACATTCCTGCAAAACTTAGTTTACGTCTTCTGAGGCCCCAGAAAAAAAAAACACAATATAGAGAATTTTCTGATTGTTGGATCACACAGCTTTTTCATTTAGTGCAGCCTATTTGTTTCCTATTATCTGCATTTTTCAAGTTTTTGAGACTACCACAATATATATTTTTCTTTTTAGCGTTGAACTATTTGAATTGCTGCAGCCCAATTGTCTTCTGCCAAAACCTAACATCTGCATTCTTCAAGTTATTGAGAAAATTGCAAAATATATATATATTTTTTTTTTTTTTTTTTTTTTTTTTTTTTTTTTTTTTTTTTTTTTTTTTTTTTTTTTTTTTTTTTTTGTGTACAGCTATTTGAATTACTGCGTCTTCAGGTTTTGAGAAAAACCCAGAAAAAATATTTTTTTCTCATTTTTGAAATATGCAATTTTTCGGAACACCACACACCAGTTGTCTTCTGCTAGATTCTGCGTTATCAAGATTTCAAGAAAATCAAAAAATAAAAATTCTTTTTTTTTCATATTTGAACTAGAAATAGATCAAAATGAGAAACTTCATCAATAAATTTCCTGAAGTCCGTTTTCTTTCCATCTTTTGACACTATGTTTTATGCTGGAATTAAATGCTACTTTTTGTACTTCTAGCATGTCTGTACTAGGTTTTGACTCTGAAAAACCACCGAAATTTGTTTGTTCTCCTTACAGATACAAGCTTGCATCTCAGTAACTACACCAGAAAGTAAAATTTCACCTTCTGAATTGGACTATGTCCATCCCTAAATCAAAATCAAATTCTGTGCATATACTAGGTTTGACAGAGGAAAACTGAGTCCATTATTGACGAAATAAAAAAAAAATTAACAAAAAAGATTGGATTCTCACTTTAAAGAATTTGACGACCCCATAATTCCCTGAGCTGAAAAATCCGATGAGGAGGACCACCTTTTATGCATTGAGGCACTCGTAGGCGATTGAAAGTCGTAAGCTCTTGATGATACTAAAATAAAAAATCACATTTAGAAAAAAGAAATACATTCCAGAATCAATAGAACAAAAAAAATTATAAACTTACAAATAGGCGGAAATACTCTCACAAATTAGAGAACAAGAGCTAAGAGCTCATATGGCACTTGTGACGAGGCAAGAAAAGCTAAGAGCCAAGAGATCATATGGTATGAGCTCTAGCAAAATTCTATGAATTAATAGATTGATTTAAAAGGAAAATAAGAGGCTTAATGCAGGTCAGGACTTTAAATAAGAGCTCTGAGTCACGATGTCCTTCTAAATATCAAAATTCATTAAGATCCGATCACCCACTCATATGTTATAAATAACTAAAAAAAATTTAATTTTTCCTCTTCTTTTAGCCCCCCAGATGGTCGAATCTGGGGAAAAGACTTTATCAAGTCAATTTTTGCAGCTCCCTGACACGCCTACCAATTTTCATCGTCCTAGCACGCCCAGTAGCACCAAAATCACCAAATCACTGAACCCCTCCCCTTAACTCCCCCAAAGAGAGCGAATCCAGTACGATTCCGTCTATCACGTATCAAGGACATTTGCTTATTCTATCCACCAAGCTTCATCCCGATTCCTCCACTCCAAGTGTTTTCCAAGATTTCCCCCTCCAACTCCCCCAATGTCAAAAGATCTGGTCGAGATTTGAAATAAGAGCTCTAAGACATGAATTCCTTCTAAATATCAAATAGCATTAAAATCCGATCACCTATTCGTAAAATAAAAATACCCCAATTTCAAGGTTTTCCAAGAATTCCGGTTTCCCCCTGCAACTCCCTCCAATGTCACAGGATCTGGTCGGAATTTAAAATTAGAGCTTCAAAGCGCAAGACCCTTCTAAATATCAAATTTCCTTAAGATCTGGTTTTTTTCGTATCGAAAAAATGAAAAAGTACAATGCATAGCTTATACAGGAATAGCAGCAACTTTATTGCCATTTGGACTAGCAACAGACAAGACCTTCGGCTTGAGAGTTCCACTTTCCTCAGACTCTGTTTCCTGTATAAGACTTGATACAAGCAGAGGTTTAGAATAAGCTCAAGTAGATGTTTTCCTACTTGACGAAGTACCCATGCTCCCCAAGTATGGCTTACAAAATATGGATCAGTTGTTGTGGTCCATTGCAAATCCAAATTTGCCATTAGGTGGGAAAATTTTAGTTGCTCGGGGTAATTTCCGACAGTGTTCACCAGTTCTGCTCCGAAGCAACCGCAGTGAAACACTCTACTTATCAATAAGAAAAAAGGTAATCTTTGGAAGAATTTCAAACATGTTTTCTTTGAGAACAACATGCGGGTTGATCCTGAGCAGGAAGCATTTCCAAAGTACATCCTTGAACTGGGAATTGGAAATCATCCAAAAAATGAGCATAATAAGATTTAATTAACGAAAGACATAATTCTCAGTGATAATTTAATTGAGGAAGTATTTGGAGAATGTTTTTCAAAGCAAAGTTTCCAATTAATGAAGGATGGAGTTGTTTTAGCTACAATCAGCAAAGAAGTTAGTAAAATAAATGCGAAAATTGTCGATCACCTTCCAGGAGAATACAAATCGAATAAAAGTTACGATTCTGTAAAATATAAAGAAAAACGAGGAATTGAATTTACTCCAGAATTCCTAAATTCAACTGAAACAGCAGATTTATCACCGTATGACTTGAAAATGAAGAAAAATACGATAGTTATGCTTTTGCGTAACTTGAATATTTCAGAAAGAATGTGTAATGGGACCTGCCTTACTGTTACTGAATTATGTAGCAACATAATTAAGGCGAATATAATTACTGGGGAAAAATCAGGAAAAGAAGTTCACATATCTCGAGTTAGAGTGGGCTCTAGTAAAGGTCAACTTGGAAGTACTTTTCAACGACATCAATTATCACTTAGACCCGCATTTGCCATGACTGTACATAAGTCGCAAGGGCAAACTTTTGAATTTGACGGCGTCGACCTTAGTACTCCAGTTTTTAACCATGGAATGTTATACTTTGCATTTTTCTCGAGTGAAAAGAAAACGTAGCTTAAAAGTTCTGCTACCACCTGAAAATGAACGAAGAACATATAACTAAGCGTGGAAGGAAGCCCTGACAACTAGCAATGAAATGTCTTATTGTTTGAGTGATATTTCTTTTTTTTAAATAAGTTAAACGATTAATAATTATGATATATATATCACATCATCGACATTTCAGGTTACAAGAACGATATAAATAGGTCAGGACATTAAGGAATAATTCATATTTTTTCCCAGGATGGTCGTAAGAGCCCTGTGTTGCCGTCATGACATAAAGAAGAGGCTCACGTCTGGGGTTAGAAGGCAAGTGCCAATGAGAATCCATATATAGAAGCCTGCAGCGTGCCGAGTACCGGGGCCCGACGGCTTCACCGCCAGGTTCCCGGTACTATATATATAGTAAATAAATTTAAATTAAGTTTCAAACCCAGTAGTTTTTGAAGTCCCCGTAGCAGCCCCATACCCTGTCTATCAGCTTGTCATAGAGCATTTAAGGGCTGAACTGACGTGGCCAAAATTGTTGGACTTCAGTGTACAAACGGTATACAAAGAGATGGCGCCGATTCGGCTGGAATTTTCGAAATTGGACATTATGGACACTGATTAGCTTATTTAACTTACTTAACTTTGGTACTTTCCTCTTAAAAACAGCAAACAACAAAAAGCAGAACCATTTTTAATCAAAATGTTGATTAAAAGATCAGCATGAATCTTTAAAATCGCTATCAAAAGTAGAAAAATTCCTACCCAAAATCTGCGCGGCTTTTTTTGTATTTATCATTTTTTTAGTATTCTGCACCAACCAGAGCTGATTTCATCCACGTCAAATCAGCCACACTCACAAGCAAATGCACAAACTACTCCTCATCAAATCACTAGCATCCAAAGAATCTTCACGTATACCTCTCACATCACGTCCTAAATCATTTCACCTTCCATGTACTCACTGTCACGTCAAAAAGTCGCATCAAACATTTTCACACTGTTCTCAAAGACCTGATGAGCAGAGCAATGTATGTTAACTACACTTTGATTCTCCAGATCAACATTCCTCTGCTGATCCTCCCTTTGACAACAGTTAGGCAAACATGTTTTAGCAATTATCCCTGAAACAGGAAAATGTTGAAGACAACATTTAAGCGTGACAGCAACGATGTTCACTCGAACTAAAAATGACGATTTCCCAAGAAAATGACATTCCCCGCCGTATCGAGACATTCCTACCCATATCGACCGCAACGCAAAAAAAAATCATAATAACAAGAAGAACAAAAACGCAATTTTTTCAGGAAACATGATGTTTGAATGGAGAAAATAACAAATTAATTTCGGATGGAGTCTTTATCTTTGCTTGAGAAACTGCCAACTACGGAACATAGATTAAACAATTTCAATTCATTAATTTTAATGACACAAGGTCAAGAGATTGAATGAGTAAAAAATACATAAACAACGAGAAAAACCATGTTAAAGGAAAAAAAGACAAACTAGACCAAACACCTAAAAGAAAAAACACGAATATATAAAAAACACAATGCACACAAAAGAAAAAAAAAGAACAAAACAAAAAATAGCAAAAGACTAGAATGGCATTAAGGTCTATTTGCTGCAATAACATTTTTTTTTTTTTTTGTAAAAGCGCAATCAAAATACTGCGAACATAATGGCCACGGCAATATTGTCTGTATAAAAGAGTTTTATGCTACAAGTTGGTAAAGACAAAGGAATAATAGGTTTGGATTATGCTAGGATTATATTCTCTGGTATGAGTGTGCCATTTGTGACGCGGTATTGAGAGCTTTTTTGGAAGCTTTTAAATGTTGTTCAACCAAAATGTTATTATTTTTTAATTTTTTGGAAGAATATATGTCGTATATTTATTTTAGTTTTATGGAATTTAACTTCGTAATCCTGGCTTCGTCTTTCGTTACTTTGTAAACCAGCCTTCAAACCCGTTTTAAGCAAAACAAATAAACTCTAAGAAACATAAAAACTATAAAAACTACAAACAGAACAATTACATTTGAAAATCCAGCATTTTTTTTTTTTTTTAGACAATAAAACAGCCGAAGAAAAATATGGCGTAAACATTGTGAGGGTGATTTAAAACTTACTCATTCAATACATTCAAACTAACTAAAACAGATATTGTGTTGTCAACATCATATTGTGCTGCCACCTTATCTTTTGAAATATACATGATTAATGTGTGAAGTTCACAGGACCCCAAGGGACATTTCAAAATCGATATGTAATACATCTATGAGTCATAAGTGATGTAATGACAGAAAATTTGACTTAGTAGTATAAGCATAGACAATTGTCCGAAGAAACTGCAAAAATTAGTTTCTATAGCACAAGTTTAGTATAGCTCTTTTTTTTTATGAGTAGCCGGCTAATATAGTCAAAAATCGAAACTGATGGACAAATATGAAACCTTTGCCCTCAAACCAGGGTTACCCTTTGTGTGGAGGGATGGGGAGTGACTCCTAGGTTTTGCAATGTAATTTCTATAAATTTCCGTTAAGAAAACTACAAAAGCAACATCTCACCCCCTAGATTTTGAAAAATAGCTGTTATGTAGCTTTATTAAAAAACGATAAAACCAGCCCCTCCCCTCCAACGCTTTCATGAATTGACAGCTCTGGCCCAAAGAGTAAGGGATGGTGATCAGACATGAAGTTCAAGCACTTTATCATACGTTTGTTAAAAAGTTTATTAGAAAAAAAAAAATCAAAATAAGCCTCATTCCAATTTATTAAATTCTAGACTTCAAATAAAAGGCTGAAGAAAAGGCTGATTACTTAATTTTTTAACCTGATTTTTAAAGACTACAAAATAGTCCATAGTATTTCAGAATGAAATACTAGGCCTAGTTTAAAAAAGACAAATGTACCTTCTGTGCCTCTTTTGGTTATTTTGTGTTTGGTTCAATATAAAGCACAAATAAAAAAACACAAAAGCAAAAAATATATACAACTAATTGTGATATTTCGATTAACTTTTGTATTTTTACTGAATAACGCGAACACTTGGCCTTTCTCTTTAAAATTAAGCTCTTGAACTCCTAGTCAGTTCTGCCAGATCGGGCATATTTGCACCGTTTTGCAACTTTCTGAGGTGGTTGCGCATTGAATTCTTCAAGCTATTACAGTTTCTGTAACAAATTATCAAAAAAAATCTAATTTAAAGTAATAGTTATCATTTAAAGTAATATTTAAGTATAGTAATCAGGCACAAATGGCAATTTTTCTCATTTGCCATTTCTTTTTTAAACATGTTCAATTTTCGGTTACTATGGGTCGACAACCTTGATTTCGCTCCCTCCCCTCGAAAAAATACCATCCCCAAGGATAGGAAGTAGCGTTGTGCGCACCGATGTGTATCTAACTATTTAATTTTCTGGTTTGAATGTAGATGACCTCAGGATTTAATTCTTGAAGTACTTCAAGGATTTTATTCCCCTTACTTTCCACTTCACACATCTCTGACGCAAGATTTGCAAAAGTACCACAATTGTGTTCAATTTTTCGTCTCAAAAAGGCTTTCGAGGTGCGATATTCAGAGGAAACATTTATTTCAATATTTGGCAGTCATTTTGAATTTCCTTTTTTTTATTAAGTAAAGTATCAAACAGTTCGTGGTAACGAACTGTAGTAAGGAGCGAACCGGCTCAATAGTAAACGAAACTCTAAAGAACGGAATTTCGATACTAAAAGATATATCAAAAGAATCGGATTTTTATGCTGATTTTAAATATATAAATTTCATCAAATTTAGTCTTTGTCATCAAAAGTTACGAGCCTGAGAAAATTTGCCTTATTTTGGAAAATAGGGGGTAACACCCCCTAAAAGTCATAGGATCTTAACGAAAATTATACCATCGCATTCAGCGTATCAGAGAACCCTATAGAAAAAATTCCAAGGTCCAATCTACAAAAATGTGGAATTTCGTATTTTTTGCCAGAAGACAAATCACGGGTGCGTGTTTATTTGTTTTTTTTTTCCCAGGGGTCATCGTATCGACCAAGTGGTCCTAGAGTGTTGCAAGAGGGCTCATTCTAACAGAAATGAAAAGTTCTAGTGCCCTTTTTAAGTGACCAAAAAAATTGGAGGGCACATAGGCCCCCTCCCACGCTCATTTTTTCCCAAAGTCAACGGATCAAAATTTTGAGATAGCCATTTGGTTCCGCATAGTCGAAAACCATAATAACGATGTCTTTGGGGATGACTTACCCCCCACAGTCCCTGGGGGAGGGGCTGCAAGTCACAAACTTTGACCAATGTTTACATACAGTAATGGTTACTGGGAAGTGTACCGACGTTATCAGGGGGATTTTTTTGGTTTGGGGGTGGGGTTCAGGGGAGGGGGGTATATGGGAGGATCTTTCCTTGGAGGAGTATTTCATGGGGGAAGAGAAATTCAATGAAAAGGGCGCAGGACTTTCTAGCATTACTATAAAAAAAAACAATGAAAATATAAACATGAAAAAGTTTTTTCAATTGAAAGTAAGGAGAAGCATTAAAACTTAAAACGAACAGAGATTATTACGCATATGAAGGGTTCTAAAAGTACTTTAGCATAAAGAGCGAGGTATTTAGGAGGAGATAAATACTTCGCTCTTTATGCTAAAAAATTATTAAACAATTTCAACTATTTATTCTACGGCCTTTCTGATTCAGGGGTCATTCTTAAAGAATTGGGATAAAACGTAACGTAAGTTACGTAAGTTATGTACGTTTGTTACATAATTTAATTCTTAAGTTACGTTTTTTTTACTAATAAAAACGTTCGTTAAAAATTTAAAAATCTAGTTGCCTTTTTGAGTAACCGAAAAATTGGAGGGCAACTAGACCTCCTTCCCCACCCCTTATTTCTCAAAATCATCTGATCAAAACTAAGAGAAAGCCATTTAGCCAAAAAAAGAATTAAGATGCAAATTTCATTTTAGTAATTTATGTACGGAGAGCCAAAATCAGACATGCATTAATTCAAAAACGTTCAGAAACTAAATAAAAAAAAACAAGTTTTTTTAAATGAAAGTAAGGAGCGGGGTGTCGAGGAGGAAAAGCCCCTTTCATATACGGAGTAATTTCTGTTCGTTTTAAGTTTTAATGTCGCTCCTTACTTTCATTTAAAAAAACTTGTTTTTTTTTTATTTAATTTCGCAACAAGAATAACTTTATCCATCTCATTTTTTTTAGATTCATAAGAAACGCTGTTGTTGTTAAGCTGAAAAACTCACTTTATTCATAAAAATGGCAGAAGGGTGTTAAGACTGTCACACTTGAGAGCACATACGAACGCATCATTGTGTTGCATGAAAATGCTACAAAATCTATTGCAAAATTATTATTAACTGCATAAGGTTAATTATAGGCTAATTAATTATATATTAGTTAATTAATTATATAGCTAATTATAGGCACATAGAATAATTATTAATTGCATAAGGGATCTGCACGTGGGAACCAAGGGTTAGGAAAAAAACAACGTTTGACCTGAAATAACTTACAACTCGACATTTGTTTCTTAGGTGATGTGATAGGTTTGTAATGAATGGGACAATTGTCGTTGTCGAATAAGGACCCAGTTGACTGATGACTGCTTCGCCTAAAAATTAAAATCCAAATTAAGCAAAATCAACTTTGTGTTTAAAGGGTAAGGATAAATAGTAAACATTGCAAACTTTCAATAATAAACGTATCATATTAACATAAATTTTTCAGCATTTCTTAACAGGAATAAACTAAGTTAGGACTCAAGCTGAACTCTAGGCCTCTTCTAGTTGAAATTGCGCTTTGTAATGATGTTAAGACTTTATATATTGTTTGAAATCTAATTTTCACGGTTTTCTCATCGCAATTGGAATTTTACCTCTATTTTACTTTTTTGTTTTGCAGATGATGACCATTGTGTATATGGCGAAAATATTCTAATATTCTATATTTTTCTAATTGAAAAATATTCAACTAGTTTTCTCCTACAATTCACTGTATTAAGAATTTCATCATTGCGTTATCGTCTTCATTTCATGGTTGCAGCGGTAGATACAACCCAATAATAGGCAGCACAACAGCGCTGCTAAAGTAAAGTGCGATGTGCGCACGATTTTTTTTTTTTTGTTTTAGACCAGGGCAATCCGTATAGAAGGAGTTATTGTAGAAATTTCAAAATCAGTTCAATTCATCGGAAATTGAGAGGGTCAGTGTCCTTTTTAACAGTCAAAAATGATCGGAGAGTCACCAGCCCCCCCCCCACTTCCATCATTTACCAAAACATATCCAATCGAAATTTAGAGATAACCATTTTGTTCAGCATAGTTGAAAGGTCAGGAAATTATGTCTTTGAAGATGATATCCCCCCTACATACACACACACAGCCCTCAGGGCAAGGGTCGTATGTTAAGCCCCATGGGCATATAAGGTTTTTATAGAAAGGGTAGTCGTTTAAGCTTCGGAGTGGGCTTTTTGGATTGGTAATTAGATGTTCAAATGCCATTTATACGTCAAAGCGATCGGTGGGCTATAAACCCCCCAACCCCCACAAACGAACAAACACTCACGTCGCATTGTCTCAAAATGCATCTGATAGAAATTTTGGGATGGCTATTTGTTGGCGTAAATACTTCAAAAAGGGCTCACTCGATTGAAAATTGTAAGGGCTAGTTTCCTTTTTAATAGTGAAAAGTGATTTGAAGGCAATAAGCTCCCCTCCCCCCTAGCCCGTCATTTCCCGAAGTACATCTAACCAAAATTTTTAGATAACCATTTTGTTCAACGTGGTTGATAGGTCTGAAAGTTATGTCTTTGAGGATGACAACCACCCAACCCCCCCCCCCCCCCGTCGTATTCTCCCCGAATACATTCGATAGAAGGTTTGGGATGACCATTTTTTTTCGTGGAAACTTCGAAAAGAGCTTATTCGATTAGAAATTGAGACGGCTAGTAACCTTTTTAATAGTCAAAACTTATTGGAGGGCAACAAGACCCCCTCCGCACCGTCATCATTTCTCCAAACACATCCAATCAAAAGGCGTTTGGTTCAGCGTAGTTGAAAGGTCTGGAAATTATGTCTTTGAGGATGACACTCCCCCACACACACACACACCCCTCAGCGCGAGGGTTGCAAGTTATGCCACAAGGGTATATAAGGTTTTTATGAAAAGGATGATCATATAAATTTTGGAAGGGGCTCATTGTATTGTAAATCAGAAGTTCCAGTGCTCTTTTTAGGAGTCAAAGTGATCGAAGGGTAGACAGCCCCCTTCCCCACGTCGTATTTTCCTCGAATACATCAAATAGAAATTTTGATACAGCCATTTGTCCAAAAGTAGTCAAAAGATCATATAAAAAGCCTTTGGGATTGATAGAATCCCCCAAAGTCTGGGGTAACGGTTGCAAGTTATGTCCCAGGGACACATAAGGTTTGTTTGGAAGGGGAGGTCGTGCGAACTTTAGAAGAAGTTCATTTGATTGGAAATGTCTAGTTCTAGTTCCCATTTAAGAGTCAAAAGTTATGGAGAGCAGCTTGACCTTTTCTGACATCCTCTTTTCCCGAAATGCACTAAATTGAAACAGTGAGATAGCCATTTTGCTACTTATATTTCAAAAATCACATAGCAATGCCTACAGGTCGGACACAACCCCCTAAAACCTAGGGGCGAGGGTTGTAAGTTATGTCCAGGGGCATATAAGGTTCTTAAGGAACGGGTGGTCGTATAAACTATGGATCGGATGGAGTTCATTTGATTGCTTTTTAAGAGTCAATAGTGAATGAAGGGCAATCAGTCCCCCCCCCCCTTCAACCTATCATTCCCCAAAACGCATTCGATCAAAATTTTAGGAGGGCTATTTTGTTCAGTATTGTTGAAAACTCCAGTAACTATATCTTAGGGGATGTCAACCTCCCCACAGTTTTTATGGCAAGAGCTCAAGTTAGGCATTTCACTCATTGCTTACTTATAGTATATGTTACTGAGAAAAGTATGCATGTTCGAACTTTACTTTTCAAGAAGACGAAGAACATTCAGGTAAGCCTTTCAAAGAATTTTGAGGGGAGTATTGAACTAAATCAAAAGGCGTTATGTGTATAAGGATTGTCGAAAAAGCGTAACTCAGGATTAACTGAATATATTAATCTGGAGAATTAATGAAGTGATAAGGGAGATGATCAAAAAGGCAATATTTGCATGCTACCTAAACTACAACTACCACTACTACTTCTACCACACTACTCAATTTACAATACTGAAAGGAAATTCGAACTAAATCAAAAGACGCTAGGTGCATGCATGTTATCAAAAAAGCTTTTCTCAATAATAGGTTTGGGTATTAAGTTGGAACTTTCAGGGAATGCTTCAATGGTAAGATCATCTGACCAAAAGGCAATATGTGCACAAAACTGCTAATAATACTGTTACTCCCACAATTTACTACTACTAATGCTCCTCTTATTTCTATTACAACTACTTGTAAAGCTAAAAGCATTGAGGTGAAAGTTTCAAAAAGTACAGTATAAAACAGGTTTTCAAAGAACACATCAGCAATGTCATAGCAATAGCTGATTGTATTAAGTTGAAGCTTCTAAGAATTGATGAGAGGGATTTTCTACTGGCCAACAGCCAATGTGGTAATATTATTAGTGCTAGTGCTGCTATTACTATTACACTGCTAATACTACTAATATCAACACTGGGGGTATGAAGTCGAAACTTTCGGGGCTGCTACTATAACTACTTCTGCTCCTACAATTTAAATAAATTAAAAGAGTTTAAGTGCATCCAGGTTGTAAAAGAGCATAGATTGAATATTCTGGAAATGATATTTAGTTTATTTTTCAGGTCAACTTGAGGTCAAATATATATATATATATATATATATATATATATATATATATATATATATATATATATATATATATATATATATATATATATATATATATATATATATATACGAGGTCGGAAGAGCCAAGAACTCATATGACATGAGCTCTAGCAAAATTCTAAGAATCAATAGATTGATTTAAAAGGAAAATCAGAGGCTTAATGCAGATCGGGATTCAAAATAAGAGCTCTGAGACACAAGGTCCTTCTAAATATCAAAATTCATTAAGATCCGATTACCCACACGTAAGCTGAAAATATACCTCATTTTTTCTACCTGTTCTTCTCTCTTCAGACCCCCCCCCCCCATAGTCAAACCGGGGAAAACGACTTTATCAATTCAATTTTTGCAGGTCTCTGACACGCGTACCAACTTTCATCGTCCTAGCACGTCCAGAAGCACCGAACTCGCCAAAGCAATGGACCTCCCCCCCTAACTCCCCAAAAGAGATCGCAACTAGTCCGGTTACGTCAATCACGTATCTACGACATTTGCTTATTCTACCCACTAAGTTTCATCCCGATCTCTCCCCTCTAAGCGTTTTACAAGATTTCCGGTTTCCCCCTCCATCTCCCCCCAATGTCCCCAGATCTGATCGGGATTTAAAATTTGAGCGCTAAGACATGAGTTTCTTCTAAATATCAAATTTCATTTCGATCCGGTCACCTGTTCTTAAGTTAAAAATACCTCCTTTTTTCTAATTTCTCCGAATTAATAGCCCCCCCCCCAACTCCCCCAAAGAGAGCGGATTCAGTCCAGCTATGTCAATCATGCATCTAGGACTTGTGTTTCTTCTTCCCACCAAGTTCCATCCCGATCTCTCCACTCTAAGCATTTTCCAAGATCTCCTGTTTTCCCCTTCTAATTCTTCAATATAACCGGATACGGTCAGGATTTAAAATAAGAGCTCTGGGACACACGATCCTTCTAATAATTAAATTTTATTAAGATCCCATCAACCATTTGTAAGTTAAAAATAACTCATTTTTTTAATTTTTCCTCTCCCTTCAGCACCCCAGATTGTCTAATCGGGGAAACGACTGTTATCAAGTCTATTTGTGCAGGTCCCTGACTTGTCTACCAATTTTCACCTTCCTAGCACGTCCAGAAGGACCCAACTCGCCAAAGCACTGGAAATCTCCCCCCCCCCCCAACTCCACCAAAGAGAGCGGATCCGTTCCAATTATGTCAATCACGTATGTAGAACTTGTGCTTATTCTTCCCATCAAGTTTCACCCTGATCTCTCCACTCTAAGCGTTTTCCAAAATTTCCGGTTTCCAAGATTTCTGTTTCCCCCCTCCAACCCCCACTGTCCCCAGATCCGACTTGAATTCAAACCGGAGCATCTGAGAGATAATATCTTTCTATATGTCAAGTTTCATTAAAATCCGATCACCCATCCGTAAGATAAATATACCTCAATTTTCACGTTTTCCAAGATTTCCAGTTTCCCCCTTCAACTCCCCCCAATGTCACCAGATCTGATCGGGATTTAAGATAATAGCTCTGAAGCACAAGATCTTTCTAAATACCAGATTTCATTAAGATCTAATCACCCGTTCGTAAGTTACAAACACGTCATTTTTCTAATTTTCCCAAATTAACACCCCCCCCTTAACTCCCCCAAAGAGAGCGGATCCAGTCCGGTTATATCAGTCACGTATCTTGGACTTGTGCTTATTCTTCCCACCAAGTTTCATCTTGATCTCTCCACTCTTAGCGTTTTCCGAGTTTTCCGCTCCCCCCATTAACACTGGATCCGGCAATAAAAGATCTGAGTTACAAGGTTCTTCTAAATATGATATTTCATTAAGATCCGATCACTCCTTCTTAAGTTAAATATACCTCATTTTTTCTAATTTTTCAGAATTAACCCTCCCCCAACTCCCCCAAAGAGAGCGGATCCGTTCCGGTTATGTCAGTCACGTATCTAGGACTTGTGCTTGTTTTTCTCACCAAGTTTCATCCCAATCCATCCAATCTAAGCGTTTTCCAAGATTTGGGTTTCCTTCTCCAACTCCCCCCAATATTACCAGATCCGGTCGGGATTTAAAATAAGAATTTTGAGACACGATATCCTTCCAAACGTCCAATTTCATTAAGATCGGATCACCCATTCGTAAGTTAAAAATACCTCTTTTTTATTTTTTCGAATTAACCATCCCCCAATCCTCCCCCCAGATGGTCGAATCGGAGAAACGACTATTTTTAATTGAATCTGGTCTGGTCCCTGATTCACTTGCCAAATTTCACCGTCCTAGCTTATCTGGAAGTGCTAAACTAGCAAAACAGTGACAGACAGACCGACAGACAGACTGACAGAATTTGCGATCGGTATATGTCACTTGGTAAATACCCAGAGCCAAAAAAAAACGATTAGGTTATAAGAGTTAAAAAAAACTGGAATTGTGAATTCGCAAAAAAATATAGCCAAAAACTGTCTATATTACATAAATATGAATGAAACATAATGAAATAATATCAAAGAAAATAAACTAGAAATGAATAAATATAGTCAAACAGTTCGTGGTAACGTACTGTAGTAAGGAGCAATCTGGCTCAATAGTACACGAGAGTCTAAAAACCGGAAGTTTGATACTAATAAATGCATCAAAAGATTTGGACTTTATGCTGATTTTGAATATATATCTACAAAAATGTGGAACTTCGTATTTTTTGCCAGAAGACTGATGACGGGTGCGTGTTTTTTTTTCAGGGGTGATCGTATCGACCCAGTGGTCCTAGAATGTCGCAAGAGGGCTCATTCTAACGGAAATTAGAAGTTCTAGAGCCCTTTTTAAGTGACCAAAAAATTGGAGGGCACCTAGGCCCCCTCCCACACTCATTTTTTTCTCAAAGTCAACAGATCAAAATTTTGAGATAGCCATTTTGTTCAGCATAGTCGAAAACATAATGACATGTCTTTGCGGACGACTTGCTCCCCCCCCCCCCAGTTCCCAGGGGGGGGTGGCTGAAAGTTACTAAATTTGACCAGTGTTTCCATGCAGTAATGGTTATTGGGAAGTGTACAGACGTTTTCAGGGGGAATTTTTGGTAGAAGGGAGGGGGGTTAAGGGGAGGGAGGTAGGTGGAAGGATCTTTACTTGGAGGAATTTGTCATGGGGGAAGAGAAATTTCATGAAGGGGGTGCCGCATTTTCTAGCATTATTTAAAAAAAAACAATGAAAATATAAATATGAAAAAGTTTTTCAACTGAAAGTAAGGAGCAGTATTAAAACTTAAAACGAACAGAAATTATTACGCATATGAGAGTTTCATCTCCTCCTAAATACCTCGCTCTTTACGCTAAAGTACTTCTAGTAATTTCTACTAGTTATTCTACAACCTTTGTGATTATGGGATCATTCTTAAAGAATTGGGACAAAATTTGAGCTTTAGTGTAAAGAGCGAGGTATTGACGAGGGGGCGAACTCTCTCATATACCTAATAAAAATATACAAATATAGAAGTTCGTTACGTAAGTTAATTTATAATTTACGTATATTTATTACTAATAAAGACGTTTATAAAAAAATCTAAAAAGTTCTAGTTGCCTTTTTAAGTTACAATTGGAGGGCAACTAGGCCTCTTACCCCATCCCTTCTTGTCAAAATCGTCCGAACAAAAATATGAAAAAGCCATTTAGCCAAAAAAAATAATATGCAAATTTCGTTTAAATTGTTCATGTGCGGTAAGCCAAAATCAAAACGTGCGTTAATTTAAAAACATTCAGAAAATTAAATAAAAAGAAAAACAATTTTTTTTAACTGCAAGCCAGGAGCGAGATTAAAATTTAAAACGAACAGAAATTATCCGTATGTGAAAGGGGTTGTCCTCAACGCCTCGTTCTTTACGCTAAAGTTCTTTATTGTTTAAAAAGTAGAGTTGTGACAAAGAGTCAAACTTTAGCGTAAAGAGCGGGGTTTTGTAGAGGGGACAACTCCTTTCATATGTGGAATAATTTCTGTTCGTTTTAAGTTTTAATGTCGCTCCTTACTTGCAGTTAGAGAAATTGTTTTTTTATCTTATTTAATTAAATACAATAAAGCGTGATATATTTTTTCGTAATATTAGTCTCATTACGTAAAATCAAATTTAAAACATTATTTAGAGCAAAGACTTTCTCTCCAACAAACCTCATAATGTATCTGTGCACACACTCAAAATGATTACTCTTTATCATCATCAGCTTCTTCTTGAATTAAATAAAAAAAAAAACAAGTTTTTTTAACTGAAAGTAAGGAGCGACATTAAAGCTTAAAACGAACAGAAATTACTTCGTGTATGAGAGGGCTGCTTCCTCATCAACGCCCCGCTCTCTACGCTAAAGTTTGACTCTTTCTCTCAATTCTTCTTTTTAAAAACAGTAAAAAACTTTAGCGTAAAGAGCGGGGCGTTGATGAGGAAGCAGCCCCTTTCATATACGAAGTAATTTCTGTTCGTTTTAAGTTTTAATTTCGCTCTTTACTTTCCGTTAAAAAAACTTGTTTTTGTTTAATTTCTGAACGTTTTGAATCAATGCATGTTTTGATTTTGGCTCTCCGCAGAGGAATAATTAAAACGAAATTTGCATTTTTTTTTTTTTTTTTTTTTTTTTTTTTTTGGCTAAATGGCTTTCTCATAATTTTGATTAATGATTTTGAGAAAAAAAGAGCGAGGGAGGAAGCCTAGTTGCCCTCCGATTTTTTTGTTAATTAAAAAGGCAACTAGAACTTTTAATTTTCTACGAATCTTTTTATTAGTAAAAGATTTACGTAACTTATAAATCAGCTTACGTAAAGAACTTTTGTATTCTCATGTTTTAATTACATATATGAGGGGGTTCACCCCCTCGTCAGTACCTCGCTCTATGCACTAAAGCTTAAATTTTGTCCCAATTCATTAAGAATGACCCCTGAATCACAAAAGCCGTAGAATAAATAGTTGAAATTACTAATAATACTTTAGCGTAAAGAGCGAGGTATTAGGAGGAGGTGAGCCCCTCATATGGGTAATAATTTCTGTTTGTTTTAAGTTTTAATGCTGCTCCTTACTTCCAGCTGAAAAAAAAATTTCATATTTATTTTTTCATTGTTTTTTTTTTTTTTAATAATGCTAGTAAATCCTGCGCTCCCTTCATGGAAATTTTCTTCTCCCATGACAAATTCTCGATGGAAAGTTCCCCCAGCATATCCCCCTTTTCTCAACCCCTCCCCCCAACCAAAAAATCCTCCTGAAAACGCCTGTACACTTCCCAATAACCATTACTATATGTAAGCACTGGTCAAAGTTTGTAACTTGTTGTCCCTCCCATGGGGACTGTGGGGGAGTAAGTCGTCCCCAAAGACATATTTATAAGGTTTTTCGACTACACTGAATAAAATGGCTGTCTCAGAATTTTGATCCGTTGGCTTTGGGAAAATAATTAGCGTGGGAGGGGGCCTAGGTGCCCTCCAATTTTTTTGGTCACTTGAAGAGGGCACTAGAACTTTTCATTTCCGTTAGAATGAGCCCTCTCGCAAGATTCTAGGACCATTGGGTCGATACGATCACCCCTGGGAAAAAAAAACAAAAACAAAAAAAAAACAAATAAACACGCATCCGTGATCTGCCTTCTGGCAAAAAATACAAAATTCCACATTTTTGTAGATAGGAGCTTGAAACTTCTACAGTAGGGTTCTCTGATACGCTGAATCTGATGGTGTGATTTTCGTTAAAATTCTATGACTTTTAGGGGGTTTCCCCCCCTATTTTCTAAAAAAACGCAAATTTTCTCCGGCTTGTAACTTTTGATGGGTAAGACTAAACTTGATGAAACTTGTACATTTAAAATCAGCATT
Organism: Artemia franciscana; assembly: GCF_032884065.1. Lineage (NCBI taxonomy): Eukaryota > Metazoa > Arthropoda > Branchiopoda > Anostraca > Artemiidae > Artemia > Artemia franciscana. Next base: position 58,206,937 of record NC_088869.1, on the reverse strand, counting down.
AAAATGCGATTGTTTTGATGTAGCTATTGGTATCAAAATTCCATTTTTTAGCGTTTTGGTTACTTCCTTACTACAGTTCGTTACCACGAAATGTTTGATCAAACCCAACTACAAGACAAGTAAAAGTCCGTGAAAAAGCTATTCAAATAAAGTCATTCAAAGATCTTCCATAGATCTATGTTACCTACTTTGTAATAATGGTACTGTGTGGCCGTCTACTTTTCCTATCAGGCGTTGGCTCTCCGTTTCGGACATCTTGAGAATTTAATCTAGTTCGTGATTCGCGTAAGATACTGCTGCTGTGCAATGCTGGAGCTAGAAAAGGATAAATAAATAAATTAAAATCATATGATGAAAAAAAATTATCCAAACTAAACAAATAAGGCAAAGAAGAGTTCAAGCCGGTTCAAAGCTGGTTTTTGATGATTTCTCTTCGAAGATCAGATTTTACGTTGCCTTATGAATCATCTGTCTTCAGGTACGATAAATATTAAATTTATCAATGGAGACGGAAATTTTCCCTAAATCATTGAAAACCGCAAAGATTCCCCTCTCTACAAAGGGGATACTCAAATGGATATATCGAAGTGGATGTCTTTTTCTATTTTGTTAGTGTTTTCGAAAGTTTATGAAAACATCCATGAAAGACTTTATGATAACCTCACGAGCCTGCAAGCATTGTATGATGGCCAGTTCAGATTCTGAAAGGATCATTCGACTTCGTGTGCTGTACAACATCTAAAAATGTTAATTTAGCTTTAAAAAAGCGTGAGTATTGTAGCAGTATTTGTATAGATTTAAAAAAAAAATGTTTGATACCGTTGTTTTCATTATTTTATTGGATAGATTAAGAGATTTGGGTGTAAAAGAGAGATGTTTGGATTGGTTCAGTATGTATTTAAATGGTAGGTCAGTGAGGGTAAATCTAGGAGAGAATTTTCCAAGGTTTTTTCTGTTACTGATACTGCAAGGTCTGATACTGCTGCTGTGCAATACTGGAGCTAGAAAAGGATAAATACATAAATTAAAATCATATGATGAAAAAAAAATCCAAACTAAACAAATAAGGCAAAGAAGAGTTCAAGCCGGTTCAAAGCTGGTTTTTGATGATTTCTCTTCGAAGATCAGATTTTACGTTGTCTTATGAATCATCTGTCTTCAGGTACGATAAATATTAAATTTATCAATGGAGACGGAAATTTTCCCTAAATCATTGAAAACCGCAAAGATTCCCCCTCTCTACAAAGGGGATACTCAAATGGATATATCGAAGTGGATGTCTTTTTCTATTTTGTTAGTGTTTTCGAAAGTTTATGAAAACATCCATGAAAGACTTTATGATAACCTCACGAGCCTGCAAGCATTGTATGATGGCCAGTTCAGATTCTGAAAGGATCATTCGACTTCGTGTGCTGTACAACATCTAAAAATGTTAATTTAGCTTTAAAAAAGCGTGAGTATTGTAGCAGTATTTGTATAGATTTAAAAAAAAAATGTTTGATACCGTTGTTTTCATTATTTTATTGGATAGATTAAGAGATTTGGGTGTAAAAGAGAGATGTTTGGATTGGTTCAGTATGTATTTAAATGGTAGGTCAGTGAGGGTAAATCTAGGAGAGAATTTTCCAAGGTTTTTTCTGTTCCATATGGAGTTCCTCATGGTTACATCTTAGGACCCCTATTGTATTTAGTGTATGTCGATAGTGTGCGGTTCTATATTCCTAGTGCGTTTATGACATCTTTCGTCAACTATACAGCACTTGTTGTGGCAGTGAAGACCCTTGAAGAACTGGTTCAGAAAGCAAACAGAGCTCTGCAAGGGTTGAGTGAGTTTGTAGGCATTAGCTTACTTAGCATTAACGCGCCAAAGGGTAATTATATTCTGTTTAACCGGACTGGTGTATCTCCATATCTTCGCAATGAAATAGCAATAAATGGTTCTTTATTGAAGCGGGTTGAGGAAGTGCGGTACCTAGGATTCATTCTCGATCAGAACCTCTGCTGGAGGAGACACGCTGATGTAGTTGCGTACAAGGTAGCGAGTGGCCTTGAGATTTTAAGAAATTTTCAATATTATTATTCTTTGATTGCGCCGTATATAAATTTTGGATGTATGATTTGGGTTAGTAATTTTACGCACAATTTTTAACGATGTCCGATGTCTTCAGTAACCCAATATAAGGAATATTTAGGTGGACGTTGAACAAAATCGAAACAAACTATGAGCATGTGGACTTTTGAAAAGATGACAAAGCAATATTTCAAGACAGAAATTACAATAAATCATCATGTTTACTGATAATTTGAAATTGAAATTTGCGCTTTACTGAAAACAAAATACGTTTTAAATGTTTTCACTTTTTTTACTTAAACAAACAAAAAAAAATTAAGACTTCAAGAAATAAATATCAGTATGTGTATACTAAACTGACAATCCACGGTAAGCCCTACTAATATTAATTTTTGGTCGTTTTGAGTTTGACTCGGCTAATTATTCTAATTTCTGCTCGTTTTGAGTTTCATTTATTTAATGATAGTTATTTGTGGTAGTTTTACGCTTTTGCACTTATTTGACTTTATTTCTGTCCATTTTTGGCTTAATGGAGCTCTTTACTTTTCTTTGAAAAACTTGTTTTGTGGAAAAAGTTTTTTTTTAATTGATACAAATACAAGGCAGCGTCATTCAGCCACGGAGGGACTGGAGCCCCCCTGTCACCCTTATGGGCACCCATTCATCAAAGGGTACAGCAGGGAGCGCGCTCCCGGTAAGACAAAAAGCTAATAACATTTAATAAAGGTTAAATTTTGCGTTCTACGTCAGAGTGAACAGATGCAACGACCGACAATTAACTTTGTAGTGTATTTTGTATTAAACTTTCGTGAATACGACTATTTAGTATCTCTAACTTCTGTACAATTATCAGCAAATTGGGGGAAAAGGAGATAAATGGCCAGTCAAATGAGTAGGATGTATAAGATTCCTTGTGCAGGAAAAAATAAGCCCTTACGTAGGGAATATGAACCCTTTTGGAAGGCATTAGATAATAAACCGTTCCAGGTTCACAGTTTATTCGTATTAAATTTGAAGTAAATAGGAATGAACTTGCAATATTCGCACTGAATGTACCCAGGGTTATTCGACTTTCCTTTCTGTCATACGCTTAAGGAATATGTAGTTGGTTTTTGAAAACGTGAGAATTCATGCCGAAAATTTAAACCAAAGAAATTAAAACGCGGAGGTAAAGCACAGTAATCTTTCTTTTTCTCTTTAGTAGTACTTTTTATGCTGCCTAGAATCATGAAAGAGGAATTAACATGCGCAAGATTTTGATAACAATCTTGGTTTATTTCATTCCTGGGCTATTTTCTGAAATTTGGAGATAAAAGAAAAATGCAAAAAATTACGTGGGGTAAAACTAAAGCCTAGCCCTATTGCAAAAAATCTTAGTACATGCTAATTGGTCTTTCGTATTTACAAATTTGTAACAGCATATTACTGAGCACCAGATTATCCAAATCTGAATTTAAAGAAGTGGATGTACCAGATAAGACGTAGCATCTCTCGTTGCAATGGACTATCTTTCATAGCAGCCACAAAATCCAAAGCAAAAGCCAAAACAATGTGAAAACTATGAAAAAAAAATAATTGGATTTTAAGAAAAATAAATAGCGGCCTGGCCCGTTTTTGAGAATTTATTTAGAAGGGTACAGCAAATATCAGGGGATGGGGAGATGAAAAAATGTACACGGAAATCCACTTCTGCGATTGTGATTACCTACATCACTGCCATGTATTCACCTTGCACAAGGATCTATCCATAATTCAGAGCCCATTTTTCAAGCATACGGTAAATTATATATGTGCAAACCTCTGATTCATTCAGTTTTGGGTTTTGCCACACCTAATATTTAACAATGCTTCATTATTCAGCTTTCACATGTCTTAACAAGCAATATTCTTTTAGATTCAATTAACGACACTTGAAGCTTTGCGCTTTTAGTTGCAACATGTTAGTGTTTGACTTAGAGTCACATCCCCAAACATAAAAAGAAACTTGTAATCACCACTGTTATCTTAGCATCAAAATGGGAAATTCATTTCCGCTATCAAAGCTAAACTACTATATTCAAGTTAGCTAGCAAAACATCTGCTTAAAGGTTCAAACTGTGTGCACGAATGGTTGAACGTGACTTTTCTAGAATGAATAAAGCGACTTTGCCAGCCCTAATATTTACCAAATATCCATTAATTTATTATTTCGTACAAACGGCGGGAATCAAACGTTACAACCTCGCTCTGCATCAAGGATCCAGAAAACTTCTTTAAACTGTGCCACGGAATCTGCTGCCAGTTACTCTGTAAAGTCAAGTCACTTTGCAGACCATCTGTGGCCAAGCCCTAGAAGCCACCCCTTCCTACAGAGTAGAGGTCGTTATTGCCAACTTCCGCCAGTTCTTCTTGAAAAAGACTCTTCGAGTATTAGTTTAGGTATCTATATCCATAGCTTGGGGCCATAATTTTAGGCAGCGTTCACTGATACCAGTTGCAACGTATCTGTTCAGAGTGCAGGTACGGTAGATTTCAATATTGAATTTATGGTCTCGAGGAGGTGTTTTTAGTCTTAAGCGGAGGCAAGGGCGGATCTAAAGCAAAATCTTGGGGGTGGGGGAGGAATGTGACAAAGATGCCAATGAGCGAAATCTTGAGAGGCCAATGTGGAAAAGGTGTCAGTAATTGACCAAACTGACAAAATTTATTCTAAAAAACAGGGAAAGAGGGCGCCACAAAAAAACTTGAGGGGCGGTGCACCGGTTCCCTGGATCTATCAGTGAGCGGTAGCGGTCAGTCTCAAAGACGCTTATTGAGTTTTTGTCTAGAAGTGTGTCACCTTTTAAGGATTTTCGCAGCATTAAATTAGAATGATCCGGTTTTTGCATCCTTTGTTGTAAGTGCAATTCAGAAGATTTATCTTCGCTAATTAAAGAGATAGGTAAAGCACTCAACCCTCTTGGGTGAGTTCACTGACCCTCAGTGAAAAGGGTTCAGGATGATTTACAGGGGCGTAATTTGCAATGGGACAGGGGGCGGGGCTCAGACCTCAGTCCCCCTTAGGTGACATTTAGCTTCTTTAAAAATCTTGTCAAAACTAAAATAGACAAACATAATCAAAGCATCCACATAAACAGATCTGTTTTCTTTAGTATACTTTTGCCTTTGTGTCACTATATGGCTTATTTTTCCTTTTTCACTGTCATTTTCACTTGACTTCGGACCCTTCTCCCCTCTTCCTGCATTTTGACAAAATAACGCCACTGACGATTTACGATCGTAAATTTGGTTTTCTCTGTACTCAGACCAATCAGGATTACATATTTGACTATCTAAACAAGCATGTGTATATCTTGGGAGGAAGAAATTCTCGTGACATATTATGCAATTTTCCTGTTGGACATATAAGGATATGTCGAGGCATGATTTAATTGAACGTTTCAGTTCAAATTAAGCCATCGGGGTTACATTTTTCCAGTTTTAAACACAAATTGTTCCTTAATATCAAGCTCCCAAAAGATGGCGTTGAATTATCTGCAGATAAAATTGTCCAAGTTTCCACTCATTTACAACCAACCCTCATATCTTAACATCAAATTAAGCGAAGAAGGAAATTCATTTCCGCTATCAAAATTACATCCCTGTAATTAAGTTGACTGAAGGTAACTGGCGAAATATTTGGGTTTCCTTGACACAAATCATTGTAGAAACCAATTGCCAAAAAAAAAGATTTCGAAAACGAGGAAATCCATGACAATACCTAATACAAAATATTTATGAGATGCTATTGACTTACAGCTCTTTAAAAGTAGAAACCATGCGCCGTCATGAAAGCTTCCTTAAAGAGCGTTTTAAAGCAGAAGCTAATTACAAGGTTAATAGGTTTAAAAGCATTGACTGTAATGGATGAGCCTTTCTGAGAGGGCGAGCACATAGCCCCTCCAAGGCATTACGAGGTGCTGAAAATGAAATACTATTAAGGACGTATGTAATACCAAAAATGAAAAGTGTTGTATAAATACAAGACAAAAAAAGGCATACTACAAAAGAGCAAAAAGAGTCAGTCAAGCATTTTACCAAAGAGAAAGATTACTTTCCCGTTATTCCTTGGTAGAAAGTGTACATTTATTCTATTAGCTTAAATTTACTAAGTATGTTAGTAAGTCAATCGCGTTATTTCTGGAGAGAAAAATAAGTTTGCCTTTTCAAAACGAGATTGGTTCTAAAATATCATCTGTGAAGTTTGAAGCCAGTAAAACTTCTCTCCTTAACTTATTCCAGCAAAAAACTCCATTCCATTCCAGCAAGATTTTTCATAAGTGAAATCTCTGTTTCTTTGTAATTTAATATACATTACAGGCAAATTATCGTCACTTAATTTGAAATTCTGACAGATATAGGATGATAAAAAATAATACTAACTAAGATTACTCAAAATATAAAGCTCGATACGGTACTTCCCGCTTAAAATACAGTATATAGTCATTTGCAAACTAAGTACAGATTGGGAAAATAGAAATTAGTTCAAAATAGAAAAAAAGTCGGGCTTTTTAAGTCACTTGGTTATTTGAGAGTTGGTAGAGTATAACCAAGTCAAAACCAGTTAGGTATATAAATTCTCAGAGGATGATAATCTAGAAGCAGTTTCAATACAAATGAGCCAATCATTATTAAAACTAACATTTTTTTTTTAACGGAAGAGACATAAGCCTTCCACAATTTAATTTATAAGTGATGGCGATTGTGGCCAAATGCCGAAATCTATTGAAGAAAATCAAAGAAAATGTGTGATTTACACCCCAATGATTTAAATCATATTTTGTCAAAATTGCCAGTTTTGCAGAAATTTAAACCGGTTAAAAGCTGCTTAACGTCATAGTAAGTTCAAGCTTTTGGTAAGAAGATAAAACGCGAATGTTTTTTTTTTAGGTTTATAAGAAATTTGACTTCCAATCACATATTAGGCCCAATTTCCCGTAATTCTGTACATTTAAGTGTGCCTCCAAGCCCAGTCCGGTTCTATATCCATATTTCAGAGACTGCCTTTATGCTCCAATTGGGCACACACCATGCTGTTGCGCCATCATTTGGACAATCCCCGAAGATTTGTTCTTAGGAGGACAAGGACATGAGCGTAGGGGACAGGAGGCACATTGGATCGTCCTTGATTTTCTTATAATTAATGCACAATATCAAATAGGAAAAAATAATTTCTGAAATGGTTTTATCAAGAAAATAGATAAAACCGAAATAATCTAATTGAAAACTAGTTACTTCAGTCGACTATTCTAAAACGTTTTTTTTTTCCATCCTCTGTCTTGAAAGTTCAAAATTTTAGGGACTTTTGTTTCTTATTTATAAGACGAAAAGGCAATAGCCATCTCACCAAAACATTTCAAAGGGGGCTTAGATTTCACTTCAAATAAACTAGCTTTGAACGAAAAATAAGACAGTGTAACCACTAAACTACTAAGCAAAATGAAAATGGCACAATCCATCACCTTCAACATCAATGTCTAACCTGTCTTAAACAATAAATAAAAAAGCCTTTTTTCCTCCACATGGCGACTAAACGCATCCATATTCAACTGAAAACTAGCCACAACCCACCAAATAAGAAGTTTGCGTGTTAATATTTGTTATTATGTTATATAATTTTTAATTAAATTTACTTCTTGTAGGAATTCGGCTTCCCCCAGTACTAGTTCTTTCACGGTTTGAGGAATCACAACTTCCTTCTGATAAGGTTTCCGTTTGAGATGGACTAGTAACTCTACTTTCGTCGTTCTTACCTAGAAGACGAGGTTCAAGATGCTTAAGACAGACTCTCGGAGCAAAAAAAAACTAATCAATTAGGATTACTAGAACTACTAACAACTTCGAGGGATCACCCACTTTCAACAACCTGGTGTACTTTCTCAGAGCACCAAGTGGTGGACAGTTCTGCATACGGAACACTTTCGCTGTGTTTGGCACGTTCCACCTGGTGTACGTGATTTCTGAAAGTCGGCGACCCCTTGAGCCATTACGGCAAACAGCCACTAAGGCCAAAAGAGCACAAAATCAAGTTAATTTCTTGGCTATAATTAGCTTAAGTGTCGCCAATCCTTATCAAGAGTCACATTTCAATCCTTGTCTAGTTTTTTAGAATACTTCTGCACAAAATGGTGTAAACACAATGTTTTTCATGTGGGTAGATTTGGGGCATTTATGAATAAATTGTGAGAATGGAATTTATGATAAACAGAGGGATTTTGGAGTAAACAGAATGCATTTTGCCATTTTTTTTTCATGATTATAGTTCCACCATAGAAAGGTGACCGAAGCGTCCTTTCGCCACTTGGTCCAAATCTCATAGCATCAGGTGTGTTATCCAGCTGTGACAAGGGTGGCACATTACCCACAACGCTTGGCAAAGTTCCACCATGCTTGGCATACCCCACCTGGTGTACGTGATTTCTGAAAGTCGGCAACCTCTGGGGGAAGGGGGTTTATGGTGGAAGTACACCCTGAAAAACGACCGGAAAGATGTTTGATAACTGTCAGTAGAATGTCCCCAAAATAAATCTTTTTAGTTTTTAACTGCTCAAATTTAAGGAATGATTGATATACGTAATAAAGATTGTGAATTTGTTTGTTTTGAAGTGCAGTAGGTACATAAGTAAAGTCATTAGTTTGGAATTTAAATATGTTGAGACCACTCAGAGGAGAGAAGGTCGGATTAAAAAAAGTCACAACTCCTCGAGAGAGCAGGACTTGCGACAGGGAGGTCTCAATCGCGGCCCCCAGAGTTTGCAGGTGCAACCGTAATTATGATTTCCACCATACACACACACACAAACATATACACACACACACACACACACACATATATATATATATATATATATATATATATATATATATATATATATATATATATATATATATATATATATATATATATATATATATATATATATATATATATATAAAGAACCCTTAAAAAACATAAACTTAATGTCACCTTTAAACATTCAAATAAAATACAGAGCTTTTTAAACAGTGGCAAAGATAAAACCAGCCCCATTCCGGGTAGTGGTGTTTATAGAATTCCCTGTTCTTGTGGCCGTTTTTATATTGGAAGAACCCAACAGCAACAAGTTGAGAGGTTATTAGAACATAGGTCTTCAATTCTACGCCAAAGGCCTGAGATTTTGAACATAGGTCATCTTATTTGACAGCACCTACATTATTGCCCCCGTTAGAGGTCCCATGCAAGTTTTCAGGGAAGCAGTTGAGATAAAAAAGCACATTCACCAAAAGATAGCTCTCAATAGAGACACGGGAGAAACTTTGGACAAAAATTATTCATTCTAATCGTTTTCACATAAATCCACAAAATTTTGTTGCACAGTCAAACAAAATATCTGATAATATTCTACCTGGAAAGAGATTAGCCTTTAAGAGCGCTGTAAGCAAGATGCAATTGTAAAATGTCATTTAGACTTGTGTTTTTTATTCAGTTACCCTTTCACCGGTACTGAGAAAGGGTCATCATATTTTAGTTTTGTGTTTTGTTTTAAGGTTTGGTTTTCTTATATTTTTTTATCAGTTTATTCTGCACTGAGGACGGTCACGCGGAGGTCTTGACCGAAATATTTGCATAATTTTCAAGTTTTTCACTGGCTGTTTATTGTCCTCGTTCTTCTTTTCTTTGCGATTTTGTGTTTTTTCAGAATTAGCCAGTGTGGTCTCAGAAATTATTTAAATAGCTAATAATGCTAAATATTAGGAATCTTCAAGGAAAAAGCACCAAGTTTTGTGGGAAAACTTTTTTTTTATAGAAAATATGTTTATAAAAAATTCAATGCATTCAAACTTGAGCACTGGTATCAGAATTCAACATAAGTCCGTAAGGCACAGAGTGGATTAACCCGAATGAGAGAGAGGACACTCCCAGGCATTAAAGAATTGGTCATTTCTTCCTTTTTTTCGTTTTCATAACTTTTTGTGATTTGTTTTAACCGGATTTGACTTATTCCAAGGGAATAAACTACTGACAAAATTCATTTCTTTTTTCTCGTAGATTCCACGAATCTACGTGGAATCTACGATTCCAAATTCCAGAATGATAAATTCTATCATTAAAAAGCAAACGATTTCTTATTAGCACTTTGGTACAGGTCATTTACACTTACTGAGTCCTAGAAAGTTATAGGAGAAGGGAGGACAATTAAGCCCTGGAAGAAAGCTTTTTCTTGCTTTACAGTATGGTCAGATATCAAAACCAACAAACTTTAAAATTAGTATTTATGTAATTTTTTATGTGTTTATTTATTAATTATTTATGTAATTTATTTGTGTGTTTTAGTTGTTTTGTTTTTTCTACAGCAAGAAAGTGAGTAAAAACCCTCCTCACATAGAGGATTATTTCAAAAAATTCACTTATGCCTTGCTTTTTTGAAATTTCACAAAATGTCGAAGCTTTAAAAAAATTTGGTGTTTAATGGAGGGAAAATGCCGAATTTGTCTCTTCGCTGGCTCTCAAGCCTGCATGCAATAAAGAATCGTAGTTAAGAAGCTGTTATGTTACAGGGTATATAAGTAAGTATTATTAAAACACAAATTTATAATTTGATGCTACATAACTTTAGTAAATATTGTGTTTCGAATTCGTACGGATAACGAAAAAATAAAACCGTATCAATACTTTTAAATATGAATTCATTAACGTTAAAATACAGATTTACAGTTCAAAGCTACAGAACTTTGGTACATACTGTGTTTCGAATTGATAGGGATCGTAAAAAGAAAATCAGACAGTATCTATACTGTTTAATATGAATACATTAAGCTTAAAATAAAGATTTATAGCTTGAAGCTGCAGAATTTTGGTACATATTGTGTTTTGAAATTCATTGGGATCGTAAACAGAAAATTAAACAGTATCCACGTTGTTTAACATGAATACATTAATATTGAAATAAAGACTTATAGTTCGAAGCTACAGAATTTTGGTACACATTGTGTCTTGAACTCGTACAGATCGTAAAAAATAAATAAAACAGTATCTATACTGTTGATACAAATAGGCCACGTTTGGATTACAAATAATTTCTGAGACCACACTATTAGCAAACTAATGAATTCCGATCGTTTTTATATCTGTCCACCGAATCATATTTCGCAACCTCTCTCTGTTAATACCATGCCTGGTATGCGATTAACTTTCAAAAAGGCTTTGCATAAAATGAAAGTTTGAAATGCCATTTAGTAACATATTTTTATTAATTAAGGCAAAAACTAAGTCAATCGATTTGGTTTCTCAACAACTCATATGTCACATGAGATTTAAAACCACGAAAAACATACGTAGTGTGATTTTATTATGGAGAGCCAAGCTTATACAATGTACTTTATACGTAGCCACTTTTAGGCTTGAAAACACAAATGAAGCTCGTCATTATTTAAAGAAAGATTAGCATCAAATAAATTGGTTAGCTGCGGTTAACAAATGAGCAGTTAATTAAAATCACACAAAGTAAAACCATCAAGGCCATGACAAGAGGTAAATTTAACTAAAAAAAAACAGTCACGAGGGTTAGTTTGGCAAAACATTCAAAAAACCTAATTTTACTTGAATCATCTATCAATGAAGATGCATCACCCTTCTCTTCAAACACTGTGGAGGGATGGGAGATACCCTCACGGTCCCTCAATGGGCTTGCACGTCTTCCTCTAGCTCCACTAGGACTTTCACGCCCTAAAAAGAATCTCTTTTGAATGCTGTCGGCTCCCACAGAGAGGGTGAAAACTTATTAATGAATAGCGAGTGTACTACTGTGCGCTTTCCCGAATGCCCAATCCACACTGGAATATTACTAACCAAGATTTAGCAGGCGCTAATTTAAGCCAATCAGAATTTTTCACGGTATTTCAGCCAATCAGAAAATGCTATCAAAAGTCTGATAGACTAAAATTAACCCTAGCTAAACCATGGTTTTAGTAAAATTTGTTTGTAAATGGAACATAAAAAATTATTACTGGTGTTTCTTTTGCGTCAGTTTAGCTAGAAAACAATATCAATATTATGAAGGATACGTTACATGATAATGAGTTAAGGACCATTGCCCTCCCAAAGGTCTGTATTTCCTAGTCAATTTCAGGAAAACTTTCATCTCTAAGTATAAAATGGAAACCGGCGATTACAAAACACAAACAAATTGAATGATGAGCTAATCGTCTTTAACCACACCATGTTTACACTTTCACATTCGGTACTGTAGACAAAAACCTTTTGATGAAGTTGAACAACAATAGCGTCCTCAAAAAAAGATGATACGTCTGGATAGTATAAAATTGGGTAAAAGTTTGCTCTTTTAATATGAAGGAAATTCAAATTGAGCCACCCTCTCTTCCAAGGGACACTACTTAAGGTTCCCTAACACCTAAAAACTAAATCAGGTTCTCTAGACTCAATAACTATTTGCTTTGCAACCGCAGTCAAAATGGAGATCCCACTGCAGAAAAGTTAAAGCATTAAAACAAGATATACCCATTTTTGAACCTTTCTTGCTCTGATAATTCAGCATATTCTTATTACCCTGTTTTAAAGGCTACTGGATTTCTTGAATATGCTACCGTCTACCCCCGCCCCCAAGCTTATTGGGCCCAAAACTGACCTAGAGCTTATTGGGCCTAGAAATATTAAGAATACCCATTAAGTTCTCCCTCCCCTTAAATGAAACTTAACTTTGAGCTTTGAGAGGAACAATACTAGCCCCTTGCCACTGGCCATGATTTGACAATAAAAACAGCTCAAGTTCGAGGTAGGTTTTTCGGTACTTGTTAATTAGACGAAAAACACTCAAGAATTACGCTTAGGTTAGATCTCAGAAAACCGGTTTCATAGCCACAAAGACAAGTGATGGGTGATAGAATGTATTGGACTTGAACAATTTGGGCTATATATTTGCACATTAGGGGGGATAGATTAGGGGCACTGTCCAAATACTTTACAAGACTTCGCTATTTTATATTACCTCCCTCCACTTTCTAAGGCCTTCGACCCTCACAGCTAACAGCCATTCCGCTCAAACAGCGGTATAAGGTCGAATTTAAAATATAACAAAGTAATGGATTTATTAAGAAAGAAATCATACCGCCCCCTCCCCTTTAATCAGAATCTTTGTACCCTGCATATTTTAGCCTAATATTGATTTACACTCGATAATTAGAAGTTTTACCCAAAATGGAATATATTTTTAACTTCTGTAGTATACTTTCTACAGGTAAAAAAAAACACACAACGTCAAGACCCTGTGCTTAAAAATCTGATACTTCTACCGGCAAATTAAACGGGGGTTCCTCTATGGCTGGAGTTTACGGGCATAGTCAATTATCATACAAGACATATTTTCGACATCTTGCTTCTTTTGAAGCATTTTTTGGAGGGGCTGGGGGCTCACAGCTTGCAATCACTTCGCTCAAATAGTGCTATAGAGCCCAAATTAAAACAAAAAACTATACCTAGCGAAATTCACAGATTGAACATAGCGTTACTTTAATCTTTGCCGCGTACGGATCAATTTAGAAGGCGGATGTTTTTCTTTTTCTCAGATAATTTAAAAGTTATTTAGATTTTCTAAATATATGATGTAAATCTAATATATATATATATATATATATATATATATATATATATATATATATATATATATATATATCGGCAAGTAGATTGGCTGCACCGGCGAGCTAAATAGCTTAAGGTTGGTACACTGAATAATAAATAGAAATAAGTGATTTCCTGGTGTATCGCCCCCAATTTAGGACAACCGTCCCGTAAGCACGTTTAATGGCGGTGGTTGTGTGCTTCACAATGGATTTCCTGGTTTTGTGGAGCGATTCAGAAATGATTCACCCGAGGTATTTCAACTCTGACATAGCAGGACTGAACGATTTACCAGGGAAACACTATCGCTCTTAGCCCTGTTGAAAACTAGAAACTCGTAATGTTAACAAAAAGTCCGATTGACTGAAATTCGTTTTGCAGTCTATTCAGGTTGTCTTGCAAGTCTGCCTTCGATCTGCTGAGAAGGAGAACATCGTCGGCGCAAGCTGTATAAGATAACTCGGTACGGGGACGAAGAAAAGATGACGAAATGTGTTTCAGAATCTTAGAGATCGCATGTTAGAAAATGACAGGACTAAGAACACTGCCTTGCCTCACGCCTCTTTTGACTTTAATTGGTTCTAAAACTTTTATTTCATGCTAAAATTAACGGCTTTTCGCGGTGGCTGGAGTATACAAACATAGCCAATTATTATATAGGACATATTTTCTACATCTTGCTCCATTTCTATCAACAGGATGGTTGGCCCCCAACCCCCCACTGTACTTCTTGGCTGAAGGGCCATGAAACGGAGGTTTGGACCTTAAGGGTCTAGTGTCGTCTTACTTACTTACTTTTTTACTTTCATTTCTATTAGTTCTTTCTAAATTTTTTCCTCATTATGGTCCGAAAAAAAATGTCAAAATGGATCTGACCTTATTTAAAGGTCTATTGTGAACTCACAGAAAGAACCTCAGATTCTTTTTTTGGTACTGCATTAAAATTTTAATTTTTATATTTGCTGCTTACCGTATCGTGCAGATGAGGCGATATGTCTCAGTTGTGTTTATCGAAAAAAAGAAGATTCCAAATTAACGCCAGTTTTTCTAGCACAAGGTTTCACACTTAAGGGAAAAAAGAAGATGAAAATATAGCACTTCAGAAAAAATCAAGCGAAATTAAGACAAATGTTTCAAGATAATGTAATTAATTGGAAATAAATTGCAGTTCCTGCAAGTTTAGGTGGCCCTAGACTACAGAATATTGGCAAAAAGCCAGTATCATGATCCAGCCCTGATCATACGAATTAACATTTAAAATGTTCAACCGTCAAAGCAAAACCCCCTAGAGAGAGTAGTTTCTATGATTAATATTTTTTAGATACGCTCTAACTCTATATTTACTTTACTCAAATTCAGTCTTATGACATCCAGTACCTTCTTGGGAAACTTTAACTCTTACTAACTGCATTTACAAGATGAAGGCTAAAACAATAAAAGAAAATTAAAAACTGATTTTCAGAGAGGGCATTTTTTAATTCCCAGGAAAGACTCGGACCTGGTTAAGGCAATACAAAGGACATCGCCAACCAGAATATTTTTACCAGTTCGATTTCTGAGTCAACTATAATACATGTAAGTAAGCAATGTGCTTTCACTTATTCAAAGAACCTCTGGTATCATTACATGATACTTCATTATAAGAACTAAATAAAAAAACTAAAAAATTAGTATTGGCGAGGCTTGCCAAAAATCATTGATCTAATGTCCGAGATTTCACATCTGAAATTGAAACCAGTTGTATCGAGTAAGAGTGTTAGATTTCATCTTCCCTAATACAGTCATGTTGGGTGAAATTGACAAGATCAGAAAAAGTGGTATTTTTAGTGCCAAGAAAACGTGGCTATGTTGTTTTGTCTAATATTCAAATAAGAACAATAGTTGTTTCCTTTCAATTGTGATGAAGCAGAAGGAGCCGGGCGAAAAACAACCATGATTCTTAAAATATTTTTTTTCAAGTTTTCCAATCGACTATTGCTCAATCCAGGGACATAAGCAGGGATGGGGCTCAGGACACCCCCGAAAACCTTAATTTTTTCCAGATTTCTCGGTAATATTTACACAAATTATCAAATAAAGTCATTTTTTGTATTATTGTCATGCGCATAAATCCTTCCTTTATATCTAATTCAACTTGTTCACTAATTTCTGTGTTAAGAGTAACCATAATTATTGAAGATGTTTAGCCAAACATGGTTCAACAATTTCCACGTCAATGTTGGAAAATTCGATTTATTTCCTTTCTGTTATTGATGTTATTAAATATTTTTAAATCCTAGAAAAGATTATTAAAACTTCAAAGATACACTTTTTCGTAATTAGCTATGCAGCTATTATGGGCGCCTACGCCCTAAAAATAGTTACACCTGTTTCCTTCATGAATAAAACTGGAAGTAACCCTTAGAGTGGAGTATGGCTATTCTTGTCGGTGTTCAATGCTTTTTATATGAGACAATCCATCTGTGTAACAGGGGCATAATTTGCCATGGGCAGGGGTAGGGTAACTGCCCCCTCCTGACCCAAGTTCCACCCACCCCCCCTCAGACCTAATTTCCCCCAGATGAAATTTAGTTCCTGCTTTTAGTTTAAAATCTCGTCAAAATTTAGATAAGTCTGCATAATTCAAGTATCCAGAGAAACAGGTCAGTTTTCTTTAGAATATCATTGTTTTTATGGTACTATATGGCTCATTATTCAGTTTTCATTGTCATTTTCACTGGATTTAGGAAAGTTGGCTTCAACTTCCCACCCCGCCCAGGATTTTGACGAAATCACGCCACTGCTGTGAAACTCTAACATTGTCGGTCCGGTAATTGAATAATAGAATTGTGTACAATTTGGGAAGAAGAACCAAAGCAAGCTTTCTGAGCTATTCCAGGGGTCACTTTCACCTTCAAAGGTTAATAAGAAGAACCAGTAAAAATTGAAGTTTGTAGCTCGACAGCGTGTCTCCAATCTGGTATATAGTGTATAGCATATCATCCAACCCGCATTATGTAATTTGTATTATTTTTTTTTTTTTTTTTCATCTGTTAATCTATTTTGGAGCAACTAAAAATCAGATGGAAATATTTTTTTATATATAATTTGTTATTTATAAAAATTAACAGTCTTTTGCTTTACAAGGGTATAATCTTGAGGAATCTTAGTAAACTGCAAGTCAAACTATGTTTGCTTAAAAACATTTGATAAAAACTTTTCCGATAAAAAAAAGTTCTGATCAAAAAAAAAATGGTTGATCCTTTTGAGACCCCATTCCATCGATGACCATGCTCCGAAACTTTTTTTTGTAGTAGGTTCACACTTTTGAGGAAAGCCTGTCCCCCACCCCTAACTAAAATTTTGTCTTTTACACAAAGATCTATTTGGCAAGGGACTTACCCTTTGACCAGAGGACGTAAGAATTTGAGTTTTGATCCAACGAAGAAAAAATTTGATCTTTTAGGCACATTTTTTGGAGGGGGCATCCCACCACGATAATCTTTTATATTCGGTTCGCTTGACCCAAAAGGCAGCAAGGTTTTAAACTGATCAGGGAAATTGAGTTTTTTAACCATTTTTGGACACCCCCCCCCTGACACCCATCTCCTTCCGAGAAAAATATTTGGCTCTCTTACGCCATTAAAAGTTGTTTGAAAGTTCCAATCTGAATAGATGAAGCTTTTTTGATCATTTTAGGGTCCCATATATGGGGGAGGGGCAGGTGCTCCAACTAAAAAACAGTTCCGGCCCTTTTTAAAGTCCATCTTTAGAAGATCCAAAGTTTAGTTTTAATAATTTCTAGCGTATATGGATCCCCATAGCCAAAGCACTTAATGATGTTTGTCTCAAGTCAATCAAAAAATACCCTTTTTAGGGACCCATCCTTTTGTTCCCTTGGCCCAGGTACTAACACTTTTAAGGTTCAATCATTCAGAAAAAAAAACTTTTAGCCCTGTTTGGACTCCGTGTTGCGGTGGAGCAATATATCTTTATCTTTTCCTCTTTGCATTTTGAGCCCCATGTATTAATGCATTTAAAACCACGTATTAATGTAGGGCCGATCCAAAAACCGACTATTCTTTACCCCTATTTTCAGTGGCCCAAATTTTTTCTTTGTGTATTAGGTTCCTCCAGATCCAAGGACTTACGCTTTTAAGCTTTAAACTGATCTGGGATAAGTTTTTAGCCCATTCTTAGGCCCCCTAATGCTCTTCCCCTCCCAAAATAATATGTGATTCCCTTGATCCAGGGAATGATCCTTGACAGTTTCGAGCCCACTGGATAATCTAGATAAAAAATGTCCACTTTTTTCCACCATAAAGCCCATCTGTAAGTAATTAGCAATTTGCGCAATCTACAGTTATTGCCCCATGGGGTATGAAGTTCCTGTCATCCCCGAAGGCATGTTTATTGGAGGGGAGGTGCGTAGAAAGAAGTCAAGGAAGGGGGCTCATCAGTTTGGATTACTTATGAATCTTATAATACTTATGAAAAGGCCACAGCACTTCCGAGCTTATTTTCAAAATATACAAAGTTTCCCTTAATATCTAAGAAAAATATTCCAGTCCACAGCTCAAGATTCATGTGGGTTGAGCGTTCTTCCAACTACTACTACTACTAATAACTCATCTCAGCATCAAGCCGTCTGAGTCCAACATAGCTGCACATACTCTACTTCTCCATCCGTCTATTGAAAGTCTCCCTCTTTGCACCCTCTCAGGAAGTTTCCATTTCCCTTAAATCTTTTCTTATGATATCCTCCCATCCCGACCAAGGATGACCTACTTTCTGTTTAGACCTAGGCAGTCGGCCGAAAAGGACAATCTTTGGCAATCTGTCATCCTTCATCGCAAAACGGACGCTAGCCATCTTAACCTTTCTCTCATTATACCCCAAAAAGAGGGATCGAACCACACTTTTCCTACAGCATACTGTTTGAAATGCGGTGAATTCTCCCAAATTGCACTTCCAAATTACACTTTTTTGCATACATATGATGCAGCAATGTGATTAGATCACATTCTCCGAAATATGTTCGATTCTTAAGGATTTTTAGATGGTTAAAGTTTATTTGTTTCCAATTGAAATTTTTTGTTAAATTCAGAATAGTAACCAATTCTTGCAATCATCCATAACTTTGGCGTATTGATTTATTGAAATTAAATTGTGTCTAGAAATACCAAAACTTCTCTTTTTGGACTAATAGAGAATCCAGAAAAAAAAGGAAAAAGATAATGCAAAAAATCCATCTCGAAATAAAACCTAAGGTGCAAAATTCTTAAGCTAGAATAAACTTTTAAGGAGGGGAACAATTTTGCTCCGGAAAGGGAAGGGGTAAAAAGGGGTAGGAAACAAAGGGAAAGGGAAAATTTTATAGTATAAAATGAATTGGTTTTTGTTTCTTACTTTTCTTTTTCATATCAGTAGACTATAATTCTTTAAGACAAACAATCTAATGCAACACCACAAATAGTTATTAGCAAAAAAAGTAACAAAACATAAGTAGTGAATTAAAAAAAAAATAAAAAATTAAGCCAGCAATATAATGCCAAAGAAACTACCTTTTGACGTGAATGACTCAAGACTATTTAGTCGTCTCAGGACATCAGCAAGTGTTGCTCTAAGGCAAAGTATTTCATCGTTCTGTTCATGAACTTTTCGTTCCAGACCATGGACTCGCTCCTTAAGGGCTTCGTTTTCATGCTCAAGCATCTCATCTGTAAAAACCAGAAATTATTATTTTTTATTTATCTATCGGAAGTCCATCCGCAACATTATCTGCCACTGGTTAATTTCACCTGCTCAACCAGGTGATATACAACCGACCGCTGATTCGCCTCCTTTTTGCCATTTTCTTTACAAATTAAATAAAAACTAAGTTTTGTTTTCAAAAAAGTGTTGCATATAGTAAAACAGACCACAACTGAATTCACAACTCACAACTGATTACAACTGAAAACAAACGGAAATTACCTTATACTCTGTAAAAATAAATTAGAGTTCCAACAATACTTATTGATGGAATGTAAAGCACTAAAAGAAAATACTTTTTTTTAAAGAAATAATGATTCGCGAGCATATTCAACAGAAATTCAAATCAAACATTAGAGTCATACCAGATAAAAGCGGAAACTAATTGTCTTAAAAAATTAATTGTCTTAAAGTTTACAAGATAACATAAAAATATGGAAATATATTATTAATTTGGAATGAGTTGAATTTACTTTCTACAAAATGCTGACACAAAAATTTGCGCACAAAGATTATAATTTTATAAGACTTTTACGGGTAATTTTTTATAATACCTTTTTTGTGAGTTTCTGTGGTTAGAAAATCTGTTAAGATCCTACCCTAATCTTAACAATACTAACGCTTAAAATATGTTACCTTCTGAATTAATATCTTTAATTAATAACGAAGATCCTTACGTGAGAGCAGCGATGAACGCCATTGTTATAATGAGAACCAAAGGCGTTTCAAAAAAAATCTTCCCTGGATTTGCCATAAATTTGCTGCTAACGCTAAGTAACTAAATGAGCAAATTTATCAGGAGAAAGAAGACACCTGTAAATGCATTCAAGTCCTTTACGTCCACGCAAAGGAACCAAAAGCTTCCCAAAATAAGGGAATATTCCAGAGATTATTCCGTATATGAGGGGGCTGCCCATCCACAACCCCTTGCTCTTTACGCTAAATTTGTTCAGTGCTTTAGAAAGTCTTCTTATTCTAATTCAAAAGTCTTCGTGTTTCAGCAGTCGTTCTGAAAGAATCGGAACAACAAACTAAATTCTTATATTTAATATAATCTTTTATTTTACTGTGCTTAAGGTTCCTTTGATCTCTTACTAAGAAAAAAGTGAAAAATTACTTTTCCTTACAATAGCTATATTCGTCCAATATTAAAATTTGAACTTATCCGTAGATCTCCTGTATGACCTCGCAGGTGCGTTCACTTTTGGGCTATGTCTTTACCTCTGTAATTTTTTAGTGGTTAATACGACCAGTATTACGCTCATGACGGCTGACTTAGTTTATTTTTGCTTATCTTTATTTTTTATGTTATTTTAAGCTTTATGTTGGCTGAGCAATGTTTTGACAATTCGAAAACTTGCAGTTGTAAACATACTGATGTTGTGTTTCCTCAGCTCTGTCTATTCTTTCAAACAGTTCGTGGTAACGAACTGTAGTAAGGAGCGATAGTAACCGAATCTCTAAAAAAAAAGGAGTTTTGATACCAATATTTACATCACAAGAACCACATTTTTGTACTGATTCTAAATATATAAGTTTCATCAAGTTAAGTTTCATCAATAGGGGAAAACACCCCCTAAAAGTCAAAGAATCTTAAAGTCGAAAATCACACCATTAGATTCAGCGTATCAGAGAACCCTGTTGTAGAAGTTTCAAGCTCCTATCTACAAAAATGTGGAATTTTGTATTTTTTTCCCAGAAGACAGATCACGGATGCGTGTTAATTTATTTTTATTTGTTTGTTGTTTGTTTTTATTTTTTCTTTTCCCCAGGAGTGATCGTATCGACACAGTGGTCATAGAACTCCGCGAGAGGGCTCGTTTCAATGGAAGTTAAAAGTTCTAGTGCCCTTTTCAAGGGACCAGAAAATTGGAGGGCATCTAGACCCCCCCGCACGCTCATTTTTCCCTAAAGTCACTGGATCCAAATTTTCAGATATCTATTTTGTTCAGCATAGCCGAAAAATCTAATAATTATGTCTTTCGGGACGACTTAATCCCCCACAGTCCCCGGGGGAGGGGCTACCAGTTACAAACTTAGACCATTGTTTACATATAGTAATGGTTATTGGGACGTTTACAGACGTTTTCTGGGGGACTTTTTCACGTTAAAGGGGGGTCGGAGGGAGAGGGTTATGTTGGAAGATCTTTCCATGGAGGAATTTATTATGAGGGAAGAAAATTTCCACGAAGAATTTTCTAGCATTATTAAAAAAAAAAAACAATGAGAAAATAGATCAAAAAAAGTTTTTCAGGTGGAAGTAAGGAGCAGCATTAAAACCTAAAACGAACAGAAATTATTACGTATATAAGGGAGTTTGTCTCCTCGACAACACCTCACTCATTACGCTAAAGTATTTTTAAGTAATTTCAACTATTTATTCTACGGTCTTTGTGATCCAGGGGTCATTATTAAAGAATTGGGACCAAATTGAAGCTTTAGTGTAAAGAGCGAGGTATTGACGAGGGAGAGAACCCCCTCATATATGTAATAAAAATATACAAATGTAAAAGTTCGTTATGTAAGTTAATTTGTAATTTACGTATATTTATTACTCATAAAAACGTTCGTGAAAAATAAAAAATACTAGTTGCCTTTTTAAGTAACCAAAAATTGGAGTGCAACTTTGCCTCCTCCTCCGCCCCTTTTTTATCAAAATCGTCCGATCAAAACTATTAGAAATCCATTTAGCCAAAATCTCGTTTTAATTATTCATGTGCGGTAAGCCAAAATGAAAACGTGTATTAATTAAAAAACGCTCAGAAATTAAATAAAAAAAATAAGTTTTTTAACTGCAAGTAGGGAGCGACATTAGAACTTAAAACGAACAGAAATTATTCCGTATATGAAAAGGGTTGTCCCCTCCTCAACGCCTCGCTGTTTAGGCTAAAGTTTGACTCTTTCTCACAACCCTACCTTTTAAAACAATAAAAAACCTTAGCGTAAAGAGTGAGGCATTGAATTTATTTAATTGGAGTCAGGATTAACTTAAACTGATGTCATTGCTCATTTTCTACTGTTGATTTATAGTTAGTATTTGCTGGTCTCTTATTCTCTATGTTATCTTAGGAACAAATTTACTGTTCTTTCTTTCTACAATATTTTGCTTACTACTCGTACAAAAATGAAGTATAAGTCTGTTGATACGGTGTCGATAATTTCTTGTCGTGGTCTGTAAGCCAGGCGTGTATAAACCGTTATAACATTTCGTTCACTGAGATTTAGAATTATATACTTTTTGTCACTTGCTATAACTCTTTAACCTTAACTCTCAAATACCATCGATCTTGTTTCAACTAAATTCCTCTTGATTAGGTAACGTCGGCTTAATTGGATAATTTGTCTCAATTAGCTAATCGATGCTTTGCTTCAAGTTTTACTGATTCAAAACTTAGAGGTGTTATGCAGGTGAATTGGTAATAGCAGGGTTACCACGGTAAGAATAATTTTCAGCTAATCAGGACCACGGAAGAGGTATTTTTGAGAAAAAAAGTGCTATATTAAAAAAAATATATCTATTATTATGTTGCTAGCCATCGATATTTTCTTTCTTTCAAAGTTTGTTTATGGTTTTGTCACGGGTTGTTTATGTAGTTTAGGTAAAGTTGGGGGAGTTTACCAAAACCAGCCACGCCTAGATCCTACTACGATAGTTCCTTCACGGATTAAAATTAACTACTTAAATTTATACAACTTGTTAACCAGTATCAAAGCCGTTCCTAGGGATGGTGGCACCCGGGGAAAATGTAAAGCGCCACCCCCTCCCAACTCAAATATAAGCACAAAAAGTCCAAAATAAAGAGAATAAGTTGACCAAAGTGAGCAGCTCCTCATCCACAGCGTCATATTTTTTTTTTACCACATTCAAGAGCATACATTCGTCATGCTTGCCTCACCAGTGGTTGTATCGTTTTCAGTGTATATGATACAGGCACTATTGCACAAGAAACATATGATTGACAAGAAAAATCATAAGAATGACATCATATTTATGAGCACATTTCAAGAAAATAAATAATATCATCCCCCCCCCCCAGAAGTGAACGTATCGTTTTTATATTTATGACGCATGCAACATTAAAGAGGAAATACAGCGAAGTATAAAATATCAAGTGTAATTAGTCTGTTTACAAAAGGCGTTATAAGCAGTTTTATAATGCCTAGAAGAAAGATGAACAGCCTAGACCGTCATGACAAGACCAACACGAGCAACTAAGATAAAGGGTATGGAAAAATGTCTAAATTAACATTAAATGAAAACGGAGAACAAATAAATATACAGTTAGAATACTCGCGTCAACGGCAATTACAACGGATCAACAACAAAAGTGAAAACAGGAAACTTCTGGTTTGAAGATAAGAGGCAGTAAGAATTAAAACGAGCCGAAAACAAAAGTGAAGAACAAAGAAACATGCGGTCAAAAGATACACCAAAGCTAGAACAAAGATATATGCGGTCAGAAGATAAGCGGAAGCGAGAATTACAAGTGATAGCGAGAAAGTGAGCATCGGAACGGGTAAAAAATGAAGTGAAGAGCAAAGAATTGTGCTGTTAGAGGCAGCGAAAATAAAAACAATTCAGAACGAAACTGACGAAGAAAGAAATATTACATTAGAAGAATAACGTCATCTCAGTTTTCGGCGCCAACAAAATTTGGGGCGAAACCCTGTACAAACCTACAGAAATGTCATAAACTAGGTAAATGTTGATTTCAAGTCAGTGGGAACTTTCAACGTTATACGTACTCCCTGAGGAGTCCTCCATTTTCCCGAAGAAAGAGAAGCAAACTAAGATGATTAATTTGTAGCTTGCTAATTACAACAAGAATCAATATATACAAACCTGCCACAAGCTGAGTGCCGGAGCCCGCCCTCGAAATCGGGCACACAGTTTATCTTTTTCTTCAAACTAGTGTATTGACATTTCTGGCCACAAGTATTTTTCCCAGGGTGGTTGTATCGAACCAAGGATGACGTATTGTGTATGTATATATATATATTTTTTTATCAAAAACAGATCCATATTTTTTCGAAAAAATTAGCATTCTAAGATATTCTGGCCTAAAAACGATCTAGATAGGTCAGAAGGTTGAGAAAATTCGTAAAAAGCCTTAATTTTGGAACAAAAATTGTAAGTGACGTCATTTTATATACATCAGTATTGCAATAACGTTGTCACACTTACGTAGAAAAATGGAACATTTTCAGGCAAGGAAAAGTTTCCATTAAATTACTTAAAAAGCAAAAAACTAGTAATTGCAAAAATGTTTTTATATATTTTGACAAGGGATTACAACAATCCAAAAAGCTCAATAAAGAAAACCAAAAGTTTGAAGCTTAGTTGAAATCGGATTTGATTCAATAATCAAAAATCTCTGAAAAGACATAGAATGAAAAGACATTTAGTTGCGCTAAGAGCAAAAAACTGGTAATCGCAGAAATATTTGTATATGTTTTAACAAGGGAATACAGCAGTTCGAAAACCTTGAAAAATAAACCAGAAAAGTTGAAGCTTAGTCAAAATCGCTGTTAGAGAAACATCATTACCGAATTTCTTTTGTTATAAGTATAAGAAATGTCTTTGTAAGACATGAAAAAAAGTTGAAAAAATTGCAAGTTCAGTTCAGAATTGCTAAGGTTATTATGCTAACTGCAAAAATATTTCAAGTGTCAGAGCAATAATTTTAAAATCAGTTTTTTTTTTGTTAGAAGTGATTAGGCTTGCATGTTTGAACGCAACCAGTTATATAATGTCAGTAGGAAGGCCCAAACTGATTAGTCCAGATTTGTCATAGCCCATTCACATAGGTTTTTTACTACTTTACACACAGGGCCTTTGTTTTCACCGTTGATAGTACACAAAGGAATTTCCCGTTATTTCCAAGAGCTAAGTTCTGTCCAAGGACTGATCCTGTGCTGATTTTTCAAGAACAAAGACGATCGGTTGTACAATGGTTTGTTTACTCGCATGGCGGAACCAGATAACTTTTTTGCTCTCTGGGGAATATAAAACCCGGTGCTAGAATTGACAGTCAATATTGAAAAATGTTCATGTCCATTATGTTTGTACACATTGGGCAGCTGGTCATCCTTTTAGAATTGCACTATTGTTGATGACTATAATGAAAAGTGTAGATTATGCAACCCATGTAAATTGCATAGAGGATATGCAGTACAAATTAAAGACTGTAACTCCTGTCTTGAAGATGTCTGTGACTCACACTAGAGGTTTCCTGTTCCAATTGTCACTATGATAAATGTGATCAATGGGGAACAACTTTCCCTGGTATGATTGGAAAAACCCTAAACGTGATTTCATTTTATTTTTTAGAGACTGGTATCGTCGTAGTTTTAAATGGTTTTTGGGAGGGGGAGATCCTGGTCTACGCTTCAATTGCTGGAATAATAAGAGAGTCTGGTTTTTGCGATACCGTTCCGAGGATACTAGCTACTATGATCATAAACCTAGTGACTTTTATTTGGCTGTTACAGAAAGAGATCCGTATGTGACATTGCATCAAATAAGCAAATTGAAACACGTGAATTTCATAACATGAATCAGAATAGTATTATTGACTTTAGCAGGAGATGTAATAAAAGTGAAGTTACATTATGTTGAAGAAAATGCGACCCGGACTTTGCATGCCATGTTGAGTACAAGCTTAATTCTGATGAGCTGCCACCACTTGCCGCTGCCGATGGTGACCTACGCGTAGAAGAAGAAATCTAAAGAATGAAAGTTTTTTGTACATACACTTTTTCATTAATAAGCAATTTTATTATATAACGGCTTAACCCCTAGCATAAGCGATTAGAAAATGCATATCTAGCAAGGGGGGGGGGAGATGACAGATACTATTCTCTCAGTATGCCCATCGCTACATAAATCACTATGATGTAAAGCCTACGTTTGCGTTTTGATTGGTGGGCCCTGAACTTCGACAAGTCCTATTACGTAACAACCAAAGAAAATATTGTATAATAAACATACAATTTCTTATTACTGTATGTCCTATTACGTAGTATTGCGCAAGACCCAGGTATCCCTAATAACGTCTTGACGGGCTAGTAGTTTCAATAGTATACCCTCTATCTATTCTTTTAAAAGCATTATGCCCCCACTACTGACACAATCCTAAACTAATTGACAAATTATTGTCCAATCTTGAACATGTACTATAATCAAACACCGTAAGAAAAATAGGATGATCAGCCTAGCAACAAGCCTTGAGTTGTAACTTGAACCGAAAGGACCAGATACTTATATCATTGCATTTATTAGTTCCAGATCAATCCATTCAATGGGCCAGAATTAAGATACTACTAGAATTTACATCAAAATTTCTTTAAAATAGGAAAATTTACCTATTTTTGCACGTTTCTATGTGCAAATCATTTTACAATCGTTACCAGATCCTTCTTACGGACAATGCAAGCGTTCACCCATTGGTATACCTAGGGCACGTGCTATGTATGGATAATCACAGACTGCAAATGCAGTATTCCTCTGGAACACAACGGACATCTGTCTCAGTGACAGACCCAGAAACATCTAACGCAGCGCAGTAACTATCAATCCGATCCCTGAAATCTCCATACATTCATTTTCCCAGAATGGGAAAACACACTGACTGCAACAAACCAAAAACTGGATTGACGCCTCTGGAAGCACAGAGTAAGAATAGCTGTGCTTGGTGGAAAACAATTCAGCTATTTTTAGCTCTAAATTATATTGGAACAAAGTATTTTTTTCAACTGAAAGTAAGGAGTAACATTAAAACCTAAAACGAAACAGAAATGACTCTGTATATGAGAGGAGGGGTCAACCCCTTCCTCAATCCTCGCTCTTTACTCTAGTCTTTAAGTAAAAACATACTTCTCATTCAAATCAAGGGCCCTTGTGTTTGAGTAGTCTTTCCAAGAGAATCAGGACAAAAGTGAAACTTTTGTTCCTTACTTTCAGTTGAAAAAAACTTGTCTTTTTATTGAATTTTTGACTGGTTTTCAAATCATGGGAGAAAATCCCCCACCCCTCTTATGTATCATTTATCCTTGAAAACTTCCCCGGAAACTTTCCTCCCCACGGAAAATCTCCCTCCTCGAAAAAAATTACCCTGACAAATTTCGGTATATTTCTCTAATAACAAATACTATATTGGAACTATTTGGGCAAATTAAGTAACTTACAGCTCTTTCCCCAGGAACTATAAAGTCATGTCATCATCAAAAATATAGTCGGGACCTTTCGACTATTCTGAATTAAATGGCTATCTTAAAATTTTGATACAATATATTTGGGGACAAATGGGTATGGAAGGGGGGCTGGGTCCCCTGCAATCTTTTTGATCGCTTAAACAGGGCACTAGATGTTTTGATTTCCGTTCGAATGAGCTATCTCCCAATCTTTCAGGACCATCTTAGAACCATTGGTCCGACATAATCACGCCTGGGGAAAAAGGATAAAAAACAAAATAAACACACATCCATGATTTTTTTTTCTGCCAAAAAAATCATAGTTAATAAGAGCTTGAAACAGCAGATTTCTCTTATATGCTAAATCTGAGTATGATCGCTTGACTTTTTGGGAGTGTCCCCCCCCCCCTTGTCAAAAATCTAGCAAACTTTCCCAGGTTCGTATATTTTGATAAGTAACTCTAAACTTAATCAGCTTTATATATTTAGAATCAAACATTACATGGTAACAAACTGTAAGTAAGGAGTGGTGCGGCTCAATAGTAACCGAAGCTCTACGATACAGAGTCTTGATAACTGTTTATGCACCAAAAGAATCGAGTTTTTATGCTTATTCAAAATATGTCAGATTCACCCATCAAAAGTTACGAGACAGAGAAAATTTTGCCCGATTTTAGAAAAAGAGGGAAACACCCCCAAAACATAAACTGATCTTAATGAAAATCACTACATTAAATTCAGCATACCAGAGAACCCTACTGTAGAGGTTTCAAGTTCCTCGTATAAAAATGTGGAATTTTGCAATTTTTTGCCAGAAGAAAGATCACTGATGCGTGTTTATTCGTTGTTGTTTTTTTGTTTGTTTTTTTACCAGGGATGATCCTATCAAACCAGTTATCGTAAAAGATCGGGAGAAGGCTCATCTGATCGGAAATCAAAAGTTCTGGTGCTCTTTTTAAGCGACAAAAATATTGGAGGGCAGCCAGCCCCCCTTCCACGCTCATGATAGCCATTTTGTTTGGCAAAGTCGAAAAATCTAATAACTGTGGCTTTGAAGATGGCTTAATCCTCCAAAGTCCCCGAGGCAAGGGCTGCAAGTTATGAACTTTGCCAATTGTTTACATATAGTATTGGTTATTGGGAAGTATAAAGACGTTTTCAAGTGGGATTTTTCGGGTGAGGGGGCCGGGAGGGGGTATTACGTTGGAGGATCTTTCCATAGAGAAATATCTCAAAGGGGAAGGGAATTTTCCATGGAGGGGAGCCAGATTTCCCAGAATTATTTAAAAATCAATCAGAAACTATAACAACAATAACAAGTTTTTCAACTGAAAGTAAGGAGCAACATTAAAACTTAAAACAAACAGAGATTATTACGTATACGAGGGGGGTCGCCCCTCGTCAGTACCTCACTCTTTACGCTAAAGTTTTTAAAGTACTTCTAAAATAGCTATGTATCCTAATTAAACGACATTTGTGATTCAGAATTTATTCTTAAAGAATTGGGTGAAAACTCGAACTTTAGCATAAAGAGCGTAATTGGCTTTAGCGTAATTGACGAGGGGGTGACCAACCTCACATACGTAATAATTTCTATTCAATGTAATTTTCAATGTTGCTTCTTACTTTCAGTTGAAAAGGAGTAGCCAAAACTAGAGTTTTGGTTTCTCCTGGACCGAGTCACTCCTTACTGACACGAACTGTTTGATAAATCGTTATAACGAAAACTATAATACATTTACTAACGCTGATTAACCCTATTACACAGGAGCAATAAAGTTTCTTTTGAACATGTTTATAATTGATTTATATTATTATAGCTTTACGTTCAGGTCAAAAGACATTACTAAAAAAATAAATAATAATAACTGTCAAACTAAAAGATTTTATTTATACCTTGAGTAAACTAGCCTTATCGGTCAAGTATCACTAAATTAAAAGTGAGCATATTAGTTTCCCAATCCAAAAAAAAAATATTTGTGTCTATGAAACCTTTAAGTGCCAGTAAAAAAATTTCCCTTCAGCCAGTGAAAAAAACACAGACTACAGTACAAATATTTCGGTCAAGACCTCCGATTGACCGTTTTCAATGAAAAATAATAAGGAATACCGATAAAAATCCGAAGATAATATAAAAAAAACACCTTAAAACAAACACAAAAACTAAACTAGAAAGACCCTCTCGAAGTAACGGTGAAAGGGTAACACCGTTATTGTAACAGCAAAGATCTTATCTCCACTCTAATTGAACGGGGAAAGTAAAAAGACATTAATTATCCTCAAGTTGAATTAACAACTTTTATTTTACAGCCCAATTAAAAATTAAGGATACAAAAATAACGGTTAATAGAAGTCACGAAATGTCTTGAGTTCCTAACTAGTAAAGTAAACTTTTAAATATATAAAGGAAATAAAAAAATGTGCAAAATCGAGAGGCCTGGTGTATAATCCCTTTATTACAATGTTACATATATTAACCTAGGCTTTAGTTGTTAGAGTGTTAAAAAACTTGTAAACAGCATTAATTAAGTTCAATCTAAATCCAAAACCAGGGATAATACTAAACGAATTTTCGGCTATTTCGGTTGCAGGATGTCATAGTGCTGATTAAGTTAGTAGGAATATGCCCACAAAGGAAAGGGGGAGGTAGCTTGTGTAAATATATAAAAAAGGTTTGAAATTACAGACTGAAAATTATTCGATGTTGGCTAACTTTTCAGAACTCTTTTCAGGTATTTGGGGGAAAATATCAAACCCACTATAAAAAGGCCAAGTTACTTCGAGCGCATGATATTCCAAAAAATAATGCATACAAATATTCATCAGAGCGTAGGCCGTTATCAGCTATAATTGTGTTGCGAGAGCAACACTTTGGTTTTGTCCCGGGTTTTTTTTTTCTATGCCACCGTTGTCGGCTTATTCCTGGAAACTGGTAAGGGTCTAACCTGTGCGGTTTTTACAGAAAGTGTGGACCTCAGGCCAGATTGATGAATATGGCATAACATTTTGGAAAGCTCCGCAAAACTCTTGCCCGGGGCCAAAAAGGATGGTTTTTGCTTGTCCACGAGCCAGAGCCTATGGTGTGTGAAGTGAAGTGGAGTTGTGTAGCCTATGTCAGAGACGAGTATCTGAAGTTGTGCAGCCAAGCTTTCGTTTCATCAAACCATGTTTCTGCTTTCGAGTGGAAAGCTCCGTTCTAGCAGGCAAGCAAGCAGGCACCACTTCTAAATTGAAGATGGAGTAAAATCTATAAGTGTTAAATATATGCGGCAGTTACCCGGCCCCACAGCCAATATATCTTCTTTGAGTGATAAACAAAAAAATTACAGAAGCAAAAAAGCGGCATTTTCCCACGGGTCTGAAAGTGCCACGGGTCCGAACATATCCTAAAAAAGCAGCGGCCGGGATTGAGGTAGAGAAATGTCATCAGATATACCTCTTAAACTTTAAAAGTTCTATCATTGCTAAAGAAATTGGAGCTTATCCTTTGCTCCTTTCTAAGTGGTGACGTTAGAAAGTTGGCCTACGGCAAAAAAAAAATCAACTTTTGAACTAAGAAAGATAGAATTTTTTTTCGATGGCAATCGATAGCTCTTGATGAGCTGATCAAAGTATGTCATCCATTTTTCTGGTACAAAAATTCCTTCATGATATATACCAGTTTGAAAGTTTCAAGGGGTTGACAACTTCAGTAGTAGGGTACACACTGAAACCAAAAATAAGCCGATACCAATTGTGAGACATGTAGGGAACTTGTAAGGAAAGGTCGGCTGTTAGCTCATAATCATTTTCGGCAGTGAGGGGTTTGCAAATTTTGCTATTTGGTGTACCTCTTATTTGTTTCCAGTGTATTTGATGTTAAGACCGAGTTGGTTCCGGTGGTAAAACATGTAGGAGACTTGTAAGTAATAATCGTCTGTTAGGCTACAATCATCTTTATTGAAGAGGTGTTTGTAACTTTTGCTAGTTGGTGTAGCCTACCCATATTCACTGTAACCTAGAATTAAGTGTTTACGTAACGGGTGCAAACGATAGCGTAAAACAACGAGGCAGTTTCGTGATAATTAATAGTGTCATCTATGGTATTTTGATCCTGAAAAGTTGCGGATAGCTTTATAATACCAACTAGATTGTATAAGATATTGTTCCAAGTTTTCATCCGTCACGATGTCTACGATTGAAAAGGATAAAGTTCAACAGGCTGCAAAGTCAATTTAGTCCCTTCTTTCGATATTATTTTGTTGTTGTTTTTTCCAACGCTGAAGAATAGCCTTTGATCATGTGATTACTGATCGATAGCGAAGAAACAAAACCAAAGTGTTGCTCTCGATACACTTTAGCCGGCGAAGCCGGACAAAGGTTGCCGCAACACTTCACGTTGCTCAGGCAACGTAGGTCTAGTTTAGCGTAAAACAAAGTTCAAATGCATTTTAAATATAACTTTTGAAATCAAAAAGACATGATCGTGAAAATATTGTAGGCCTTTTTCCATGGGTCAATTACCCTATAATCAGATTCAAAGGAGAATTACCGTTGCCTTTTTAGGCTTTACTGAATCACTTAGATCCAGATTTCCTATAACAATTAATAATTGTAAAGAAATTATTCTACCATGCCTTTTGGATAGGATACAAAACTTCTATTTCTTGTTTAAGATCGGATACGAATATGATACAATAAAGTAACTTTAAAGATTCCATCAGAGGGCTTGAAGAAAATGTAAAATAATATCTTGTTCGGTAAATAAGCTTAGAGAAAATCTTTGACCTCGTTAAAAAATACTCTACTGGGATATTACAACTGAAAACAGGGAAGTTAAATGAGAAATAAAAATACCCCACACAATAAGTCAAAATTTACGCGCATAGCTTATCATAATTTACATTTTAAAACCAAAAATATATTTTCTCAGCTTTTTTTAATAAATATAATTGCTGGCACAAAGAAAAAATCATGACTAAAAATTGCCAGTTCTATCCCAGAAAATGAACAAACTACTTTTTACCATTATTAAGAGCATTCTAAGACTATCAAGGTATTCAATAATATAGCCATCGACAGGTCAACTCCTTGACGGAAAGGGCGTTAGAGCATATTCCCCTGAGCGGATAATCTTACCCCCCCCCCTACAAAAAAATTATTTTAGGCACGATTTTTTTTTCTTTTTTCATGAGACTGACATTATATCCCCCTCTGTCGATATGTCCGCCGATATATCAGAGTTTGCATGAACAATTTGCGTCAATTGACACCTGCTTGAAGAAAATCACACTTCATGGTAGTTACAAATTTTCTGCATAAGCCCACCATATCTTTGACCATCCTTCACATACTATCCTCTTTGACCGAGCAAAACTTCTGGCCTGTGTGTCCCAACAAACTAACCAACAAGTTAGAAAATCTATAGAGATTGCCAAAAAAAACTACATGGTTTTAACAGAGACCATTATGAATTCAAAAGGGAAATGTGGGACCATGTGATCAATAAGTTAAAGAAAAACCTCTACCCTGCAAATCCCAAACAAATAATCCTGTCCCAAGAAAGTCAGAGCGAAAAAACAGCTATGATTGCATCTTCTAAAATTTCTCCTATGTCAAATTGATGCAGACTACTCAGTATTTTTAGTTTTATTTTATTAGTGATTACATTTCGGTCCATTTTCTTCTTTCTGGTTGGCGCAAGACTTTCGAATTCAACACGCCTAAGGATGACGTGGCAGAGGTTTGTCGAAATTACCACTTATGATTCACATCGTAGAGTAAGTAAGTAAGTGGAACGACACTAGACCCTCAAGGTCCGAACCGGCGGTGCTGATCTCCGTTTCGTGGCCCTTCAGCCAAAAGTGCAATGGGGGGTTGGGGGCTAGCCATCCTGTGCTTTCACACACCCTTATTGCCTACCTTCCCCATGTTTCTCCCGGTGCCCATTTAGAGCTGGGTCGACTCTGGCTGAGCTTACAGTCACGCCACTGACCCCCGTCCCAAATTAAATAACTTGCTACGACAGGTTTCGAGCCCGTGGCCCTTGGACAAAGAATTCTTAAACCAGCGCGCCAGCCACTTAGCCACGTCGGCTTTCTTTCACAGCGTATATCCTGTATTTTTATAGTTAAGGTCAGCTTAAAAGCCATTTCATTAAGCAATCAAACAGTTCGTAGTAACGAACTGTAAGTAAGGAGCGATCCCGCTGAATAGTAATCGAAACTCTAAAAAAA
This sequence comes from Artemia franciscana, assembly GCF_032884065.1. Taxonomy (NCBI): domain Eukaryota; kingdom Metazoa; phylum Arthropoda; class Branchiopoda; order Anostraca; family Artemiidae; genus Artemia; species Artemia franciscana. The sequence continues at coordinate 58,173,093 of NC_088869.1, read as the reverse complement.
GGAATTTTGATAGCAATAGAAATATCAAAAGAATTTGCTTATGTTGCTGATTTCCAACATATAAGTTTAATTTAGTTCAGTCTTACCAATCAAAGGCTAAATCTGAGAAGATTTGCCTGATTTTCGAAAAAAGAGGTAAACACCCCATAAAATCACAGAATCTTAATGAAAATGACACTATCAGATTCAGCGTAACAAAAAACCCTACTGAAGTGGTTTCAAGCTCCTATCTTCAAAAACATGTAATTAGTACTTTTTTCTTCTTCTTTTTGCAAGAAGAAAAATCACGGATGCGTGTTTATTTGATCGTTTTTTTTGTTGTTTTTTTTTTCCCAGAGGTGACCGTATAAAAGTTCTAGTACCCTTTTTAAGTGACCAAAAAGACTGGAGGGCAACTATGCCCCCTCCCTTACCCCTTTTTCTCAAAATGGTCCGATCAAAATTTTTCGATAGCTATTTATCCCCTACAGCTTGACCCCCTACAGCCCCTGGGGAAAGACCTTAAAGTTACAATTCTATAAGGTCTATAAGTTATAAGACCTTTAATTCTTTAAGTTACTGTTTACGTATAGTATTTGTTATTGGGAAATCTGCATATATTTTTTTGGTAGGGGGAGGGGCAAATTTTCGGCTAGGGTGATTTTCCACGGGGAGAATTTTCCGTGAGGAGCGAAGTTTTTAGGGGGTGAATTTTTCAAAGAAAACTTTACATTGGGGGAATTTGCCAGAATTCCTATAAGAAATTCTTCTCATGTCTTGCTTTCCCTTCGCCGACCCATTCTTACGCGTGGAGATGTTAAGAGCAATTCTCCGAGATAAATTTTCACCGCGATTGAATTGTCTAGAGCAGTGGTTCTCAAACTTATTTAGACACTGTACCCCTTTTTACCCACAAACAATTTTAAGTACTCCTACTAGCTAAAATGTAAATAAAATTGCCAGTTCTAAACTTAAAGGTTTTTTTTTTTTTTGGCTGGCCACATACCCCCTAAAAATGTTTGTGTACCCCCAAGGGGTTCGCGTACTACAGTTGGATAACTACTAGTCTAAAGAGTACATCTGTGGGGAGGAGGGATTTTTCCGAGAAAATGGAGCCAGATTTCCTGGCGTTATTTAGAAAAACGATTAGAAATTAAATTAAAAAACAAGGTTTTTTGAATAGAAATTAAGGAGCAACATTCAAACTTAAAACGATCAGAAATTATTACGTATATGAAGGGGGTTGCTCCTGCTAAACACCTCACTCTTTTCGATAAAGTTTGAATTTTGTCCCAATTCTTTAAGAATAACTCCTGAAACACAAGGTTCGTTTAATTAGAACAATAAGAAGCTTTTTTTTAAGTACTAAAAAAAATTCGCTTAAAGAGCGAGGTGTTGAGGAGGAGCAACCCCCATCATTTACGTAATAATTTCTGTTCGCTTTAAGTTTTAATGTTGCTCCTTACTTTCAATTGAACAAAAAAAAATGTTTTTATTTAATGTCAATAAAAGCGGCACATCATATATACAGATGATAGAAGACAAGCTTAAATCGGGGTAAAATTTCAGTAAATACATTTTCAACACAGAATGTGTCGCACCACACAAGAGATTAGGATCAACACATTTGAAAAGCTAAATTGAAATAACTTACCTGAAGCAGAACACAACCCAGTATCCGCTGAAGAAACAGGTGACATAGGCTGCTCAAGCTGTCGCACATCCATTATTATTTATCTCTGAAAAAAAGAAAATATATTTATTGAAATTGAACTTAAATACAGACGCGCTAACAAGGCAAAGACTAGTAGGTCACCATGAGGGTTGTCCAGAGACCCATTAAACACTTTTTACAAAAATTAAAATATTTATCCAATCCCCCAATGAAGCATCAAACTTCTACGTAAACAAACAAACAAAAAACTTTGAAAGCAAAGAATTAAGCAGGAGTATTCTTTGAGATGGTGAGCTAATTTGTACATTCAAGGATTTGCATTTTCTAGATGAGAACGAAACTTTTAACAAAATAAAAATCTATAAAGATGACCTTTTAAAAATGTTATCAAACGTAGACAAGTAAGTGAATAGAAAGTAGACTTTTATTTCTGGCAAAAATAAAATCATTCAACACACTTATCTCGCATAGAACTTTGCAGAACTTTCTGCAGTGTACAATTAAAAACAGTTGAAAAGGAATAGTAAGATAATAAAACATTGAAATTGCAAAAAAAAAATTTAGGGTTCAAATTTCAGACCAAAAACCAATATTCAACTTAAAATATCAGCGTTGAATGTTCAGAGGGGAATCTATAGTAAATATAAGATCAAATCTTGACTTAGAATATATCAGGTAATTATAACTACTAAAAACACCTAATAGGCTTTCCGAGCTTCCATAAAGCTCAGAAATCAATAAAGCGTACGACACAAAAAAAGAGGCCAGCAGTCTTTGCCTCTAAGAAAAATCAGTTATTTGCCACTCTTACGCGCAACGCCCTGCTATGCCTGTGAATGACAATTATAATAACAACAAAATTATAATAAGTATACAAATCATAATGCCTAAGCGTCACTCTTAAAAGACAGATTGATTTGTTTTTGTTTCTGTTCTTTTTTCTTTGTTTCGTAGCAGCAAAAACAGTTGCGGCACCTCTTTGAGCAATGCAATCAAAGGGCCTGGGCAACATTAACCGTTTTCTTTGCTTAATGATTGCAATATGTGGTTCTAATAAAACTTTTGAGCTGGATTCGGAACTATAATCAATATTTCATACGGTCCACACATTTTTGGAAAATAGCCTTCTCATCGTTTTTTTTTTTTTTTTTTTTTTTTTTTTTGTATTACACCTGAAATTTTGTGCGATGATCGTTATTTTAAAAATAAATTAAAATTATAAAATTAGAATCTATACTTAATAAATTATAACAAACTAAAAAAAAACTTCATAATGCAGTTGTATAAACTGAAATTAAAAAAGGGTAATTAGATTTTACCTAGTGCTAACAATTCTTAAATTTTTTTTAGCTGAAACACAAAGTTGTTAAAAGAATTAAAATACGTTTCTAAACTGAACAGAAACTTGGAAATAATAGTCTCAGTCATCTTCTTCTGCGCCAATCCTCACCTCCTTTTTCTCCATCCCTCAATTTTACTCTCCACTAAGATCGACCTGATCAAAGGTTCTACTATTCTTATCTAAAAACATTATTTCACCATGCGATTACAAATTTGTCTCTCTTCTTTTCTTTTTCATTCGGTTTTCTCGCCTCTCGTTTTTTCTGGCGCTCAAAAAGTTGAGCCACAAATATTGCAGAGCACATGGTTTTCACTACGATGCCCTTACATGAATTAAATAAAAAAAAAGGTTTTTTTAAATAAAAGTAAGGAGCAACACTTTCTCTTAGCTCTACTTTTTTAAAAAGGAAAAAACTTTAGCGTAAAGAGCGGGGCGTTGAGGAAGGAAAGCCTTTTTCATATACGGAGTAATTTCTGTTCGTTTTAAGTTTTAATGTCACTCCTTACTTTCATTTAAAAAAAATGGTTTTTTTTATTTAATTTCTGGACGTTTTTTAATTAATGCATGTTTTGATCTTGGCTCTCCGCACATAAATAATTAAAACGAAATTTGCATATTAATTTTCTTTTTGGCTAAATGGCTTTCTCATAGTTTTAATCGGAAGATTTTCAGAAAAAAGGAGAGAGGGAGGAAGCCTAACTGCCCTCTAATTTTTTGATTACTTAAAAAAGCAACAAGAACCTTTAATTGTTTTACGAACATTTTCATTAGTAAAAAATATACGTAATTTACGAATTAACTTACGTAACGAACTTCTATATTCGTATATTTTTATTGCGTATACGAGGGAGTTCACCCCTCGTCGATACCTCGCTCTTTACACTAAAGCTTAAATTCTGTCCCAATTCCTTAAGAATGACCCTTGAATCACAAAGGCCGTAGAATAAATAGTTGAAATTACTAAAAATACTTTCGCGTAAAGAGCGAGGTATTGCGAGGAGGTAAACCCCTCATATGCGCAATAATTTCTCCTCGTTTTAAGTTTTAATGCTGCTCCTCACTTTCAGTAGAAAAAACTTCTCATATTTATTTTTTCCTTGTTTTTTTTTAAATAATGCAAAAAAATCCTGCGCCCCCTTCATTGAAAGTCTCTTCCCCAATGAGAAGTTTTTCCATGGAAAGATCCTCCCGCGTAACCCCCCCCCCACCTCAACTCTCCCTCCCAAACCAAAAAAAAATCCCCCTAAAAACGTCCGTACACTTCCCAGTAACCATTACTATATGTAAACACAGGTCAAAGTTTGTAACTTGCAACCCCTCCCAGGGAGACTGCGGGGTAGTAAGTCGTCCCCAAAGACATAGTTATTAGGTTTTTTGACTATGGTGAATAAAATGGCTATCTCAGAATTTTGATCCGATGACTTTTGGGAAAAAATGAGCGTGGGAGGGGGCCTAGGTGCCCTCCAATTCTTTTGGTCACTTAAAAAGGGCACTAGAACTTTTAATTTCCGTTAGAATGAGCCCTCCCGCGACATTCTAGGACGACTGGGTCGATACGATCACCCCTGGGAAAAACAAAACAAAAAATCAAATAAATAAACACGCACCCGTGATTTGTCTTCTGGCAAAAAATGCGAAATTCCACATTTTTATAGATAGGAGCTTGAAACTTACACAATAAGGTTCTCTGATACGCTGAATCTGATGGTGTGATTTTCGTTAAGATTGTATGACTTTTAGGGGGTGTTTTCCCCTATTTTCAAATACGTTATGAAGTTTGGTTAATGCTAATGAAAAAAAAAAATGAAGAAAATAGAATACTTTATTAGCAAAATTGCGAAAACTAAAACTTGGAAATATGCTCCCAGAACGCAGTGTTATACTTCCAAAAATATTGCTTCTCGTAAGAGTACAAAATCATGCAAAATTGTGAAAACTACAACTTGAAAATATGCTCCCAGAACGCAGTGCTATACTTCCAAAAATATTGCTTCTCGTAAGAGAACAAAATCATGCAAAATTGTGAAAACTACAACTTGAAAATATGCTCCCAGAACGCAGTGTTATACTTCCAAAAATATTGCTTCTCGTAAGAGAACAAAATCATGCAAAATTGTGAAAACTACAACTTGAAAATATGCTCCCAGAACGCAGTGTTATACTTCCAAAAATATTGCTTCTCGTAAGAGAACAAAATCATGCAAAATTGTGAAAACTACAACTTGAAAATATGCTCCCAGAACGCAGTGTTATACTTCCAAAAATATTGCTTCTCGTAAGAGAACAAAATCATGCAAAATTGTGAAAACTACAACTTGAAAATATGCTCCCAGAACGCAGTGTTATACTTCCAAAAATATTGCTTCTCGTAAGAGAACAAAATCATGCAAAATTGTGAAAACTACAACTTGAAAATATGCTCCCAGAACGCAGTGTTATACTTCCAAAAATATTGCTTCTCGTAAGAGTACAAAATCATGCAAAATTGTGAAAACTACAACTTGAAAATATACTCCCAGAACGCAGTGTTATACTTCCAAAAATATTGCTTCTCGTAAGAGTACAAAATCATGCAAAATTGTGAAAACTACAACTTGAAAATATGCTCCCAGAACGCAGTGTTATACTTCCAAAAATATTGCTTCTCGTAAGAGAACAAAATCATGCAAAATTGTGAAAACTACAACTTGAAAATATGCTCCCAGAACGCAGTGTTATACTTCCAAAAATATTGCTTCTCGTAAGAGAACAAAATCATGCAAAATTGTGAAAACTACAACTTGAAAATATGCTCCCAGAACGCAGTGTTATACTTCCAAAAATATTGCTTCTCGTAAGAGTACAAAATCATGCAAAATTGTGAAAACTACAACTTGAAAATATACTCCCAGAACGCAGTGTTATACTTCCAAAAATATTGCTTCTCGTAAGAGTACAAAATCATGCAAAATTGTGAAAACTACAACTTGAAAATATGCTCCCAGAACGCAGTGTTATACTTCCAAAAATATTGCTTCTCGTAAGAGAACAAAATCATGCAAAATTGTGAAAACTACAACTTGAAAATATGCTCCCAGAACGCAGTGTTATACTTCCAAAAATATTGCTTCTCGTAAGAGAACAAAATCATGCAAAATTGTGAAAACTACAACTTGAAAATATGCTCCCAGAACGCAGTGTTATACTTCCAAAAATATTGCTTCTCGTAAGAGAACAAAATCATGCAAAATTGTGAAAACTACAACTTGAAAATATACTCCCAGAACGCAGTGTTATACTTCCAAAAATATTGCTTCTCGTAAGAGAACAAAATCATGCAAAATTGTGAAAACTACAACTCGAAAATATGCTCCCAGAACGCAGTGTTATACTTCCAAAAATATTGCTTCTCGTAAGAGTACAAAATCATGCAAAATTGTGAAAACTACAACTTGAAAATATGCTCCCAGAACGCAGTGTTATACTTCCAAAAATATTGCTTCTCGTAAGAGTACAAAATCATGCAAAATTGTGAAAACTACAACTTGAAAATATGCTCCCAGAACGCAGTGTTATACTTCCAAAAATATTGCTTCTCGTAAGAGTACAAAATCATGCAAAATTGTGAAAACTACAACTTGAAAATATGCTCCCAGAACGCAGTGTTATACTTCCAAAAATATTGCTTCTCGTAAGAGAACAAAATCATGCAAAATTGTGAAAACTACAACTTGAAAATATGCTCCCAGAACGCAGTGTTATACTTCCAAAAATATTGCTTCTCGTAAGAGAACAAAATCATGCAAAATTGTGAAAACTACAACTTGAAAATATGCTCCCAGAACGCAGTGTTATACTTCCAAAAATATTGCTTCTCGTAAGAGTACAAAATCATGCAAAATTGTGAAAACTACAACTTGAAAATATGCTCCCAGAACGCAGTGTTATACTTCCAAAAATATTGCTTCTCGTAAGAGTACAAAATCATGCAAAATTGTGAAAACTACAACTTCCAAAAATGTTACTTCTCGTAAGAGTACAAAGTCATGGTTTGTCCATTGACGCAGTGTTTTATTTTGGACAACAACCGGTTATCCTGGAAAAATATAATTGCCTATTCTTCGGTCCTTGGCAAATTCCAAATCTTAATTTGAACAACCATGGCGAGACACTATATTCTACTACTAGTCAAAGCAAACTAACCGGTGTCCTCAAGAATCGCGTTAATAATGAACGAAAATGAACTAGGTCAACAATCGTGTAAATAGTGAATTTTTCTTTGTCTTTGAGACAGTCAGCCGACGCCGAAGCTCCCAATTTAAAAATTCATAAATGGCCTACACTGTTTTGCTAAAAAAGCACTCTATTTTCATCATATTTTATTGTCACCAAACTTCACTTTTCGAGTGTCTTTTATGTAATAGACAAGTATAAAAAGATTACTGATTGGTTAGTGCAGAAATTCTTAAAGTGTAGGGGGCAACCCTTCGGGGGGGACGAGAAAACTGTATGTCTTGGTAGGACAAAAAAGATCTGTGAAATTTGTTTAGTAGTCTACAATTCGGCATATTTACACATCACACTCAGGCAGCCAAAATAAACTGAGCCATTATATATAAAAGAATTTTTTATCGATGTACCACTATTAAACTTTTTTGGGTACTTCCGTATTATATGGTACATACTCGAGAATGTGGATCTACAGATAAGACAATAACTGGTTATTGGCCGGCAGTATCCAAAGAATATTAGCTTAGGCTTAGTTAAAATCTACGTTGTAGGTATATTTTTTATTATATATTTAATATATATAGATGTTTTTTTGATTGGATTATGTTCTGTTAGGTTTGGTATTAAATATAATTGCCCCCCCCCCACAATAATTCTTTGTTGTAGTTTTCATAACTTTGTTACAAAAGTATTGTGTTTCCATCATATTTCGGTATCTTTCATTATGATTAACCAAACTTCATTTCTCGAGTATGTAGCATATAACACGGAAGTAACCTTATTTGTATTACGACTGACTATTAAAATTATTTTTATGAGGAGGGCACACATCTGGGGTTACCCAAACAGGGAGGGGGCTGATAAGTTTGAAAAACTTAGGGTTAGCATATAAGCCGTTTAAGAATATCATCACACCATTACAGAGGTATGCGAACAAACAGTAGTTTGTGCATAAATCTACATACATCACATCCATAGTTCTAAAGAAAATTTGAACAGCATTTGAATTATAATTGATGAAATCTTTCTAAAAGAAAAGCAAAAATCCCTTTCCACAATTTTTGGAAAATTGATGGGAGTACAATTAAATCCCATGACGTCCCGTTATTTCGTTATAATTTATTTTGTACAGCTACAGTCTTCAGATAGATTTCCTAGAACCCTCCCACTACAACAGTAATAGCAAGCTATTTTTCTCGTTCTTGTATATTATACCGAACACACTCGAGAAGTTTGCCCAATGTAAGATATGAGAAAACCAGTTTCATAGCCACAACGACCAATGACAGGCGCAAGATTGGATTGGACTAGTATAATTCGGGCTATATATTTGCACATTTAGGGGGGGGGGATAATGCTAGGTTAAATTACCCCCACCCCAGCTCTAATGTGCAAATACATGGCCAAGATTATAGTATTATATAAACTAAAGTATTCTATTTTCATCGTGTTTTGGTATATTTCATTATGATTAACCTAACTTCACTTCTTGAGTGTGTTTGGTATAATACATAAATACCTTTTTTTTTTTTCCCCTTGTCACAAGAATAATATACCGGCCAGTACTTCCTAGTTATCTGCAAGTCACTCAGTCGGTCTAACTCAATTCTAAAAATGCCCTTCCCCTTTATTTCTTTTAATTTGTTTCTTTGTTTATTTTTTTTTTATTCTTGTTCATTAGTGTAATTGTTTATTCGCTCTAATGCCTCATGGATTTTCCATGAATTCATCAAAATGGCAGAGATCATTCCATAGCTAAAGAAAGGAGCTTTTAGTATTAATTTAAATTGAGTATTAATTCTTATGTTCATGTTTATTTCTGAATTACTCAAAAGAGTCAATAGTTAAAAGCTTTCTCGTATATTCCTAATGTCCAATCCTCGACGAGTGATTATTTTTCATCCCTTCATCAACATGGTTTCCGATGGTCATTTTCTTCCAGCTCCGATTACATTCCGAGTTAGAATTTTAAAAAAAAGGATTTTGAACCGAAATCTACGTTTGGTTTAAAAACACATTTGGAAGAAAGCGAAAAAACGGCAAACCATATATAAAATGAACAAATGACTTTAGTCCAGAGTTCAGTACAAAAGTTGTATTACCAAACGAAAAAAAAAAATTGAGACAAAAATGAATGTTCGGCTAAGGAACATAGATAGTCAAGTCAAACTAGATCGAAAATTAGTGAATTCATGATTGAAGAAACTTGATAGATTTTGTCAAACGAGCTTTAAGAATGACAACAGATTAACTATCACTTTAAAGCTGCAGCAGTAACTAAGCACATTCACAAAATATTGAATACCCACAGAATGCTCAACATTTACTGCCCAAGCTTCAATCACTAAGAACACTGTTAAGAACAGAATCAGTTTACCTCCCATGATTCCTTCTTTGATGAGACGTCCCAGTATTCAGGTCAAAAAGATACCTAAAGGACACATATCCTTAAGAATAGAAGAGAAATCTGATATTGTCATGATTAAAATGATATTAGAAATGTAATCCCTGCACGACAACTCGTGATTTTTCTAGTCTAAACTAATGCTTGCATGTCCCCATGAGAAGTCAAAAAATACAAAATACACTTCAATGGGACCTGATATCCTTTCAACAAACCAAATAAGGGTCTTGTGTAACAAACTGTAAAAGGGGACGTGAACAAATTTGAAGAATAGAGGGGGGGATAATTCAACACAAGAAACATGCATGCACAATTGAAGGGGGATAGATGAAAATCCCCCTGACAACGAATCTAAAATACTGCCGTAGGAAAAACCTATGTTCTAAGGATTGAACTTGCGTCTGCCTATGCGTCGAAAGCGTCTAAATTATTGCAAAAATAGTAACATTTTCCTTAGATCCTCACCTAACCAAAGCTAATGATATGGAATTTTTTTTCCAAACGCTGACATTTTGAACAGGAAAAACATGCTCGTTTTTAACAAACCAACTTATAAAATCTCACTGCCTCACTTTAACCAATCTAAGAGGTTATTTGGTCTGGCACTGCAACGAGGGATGGGTGATAGCTCTTCCTAGGTGTTTTAAGTACCTCGGTATCCATACAAAAAAAAGCCTTTTTATAGCCAAGGCCGTATTCAGGGGGGGTGAGGGGTTTGAATCCCCCAAAATATTTGTCCGACTCGTAAAAACGTAACAAAAATGAATATAAACAAGCTTTTGATGCGCTTTTTAAAATTTTATTTTGTACCCTCCCCCCCCCCCAAATATCCTTTTGTACCCCCCTCCCCTCAAAAAAATCCTGGATCATAGCTCTAAGGCATCGCCATAACTTAAAAGTAAGATATGCCCCTATTCTTGGTAACTTCTAGGCATTCTTCACGGATGTATGCAGCAAAAATAAAATTCGATTACGAACGTCAAAAATATTTTAAACTAAATGTTGCTTTAAAATAAATCAAAAGGGATTTTCTTTATGGTTGCCAATAAGACACCTCAGCAATATATTGACAACAACTAGGGGTATTAAGTTGAAACTTTAGGGTATACAACTACTACTACTTCTGCTCTTACAATTTAAATAAATAAATAGTGTAAGTGTATCCAGGCTTTCAAAAAGCATAGATCAAATCTTTTGGGAAAGATATTAAATTTTATTTTTCAGGTCAATTTCCGAAACTATGAAATTAACTTAAACAAGAGCTAAGAGCTCATATGGCACTTGTGACGAGGTCGGAAGAGCCAAGAGCTCATATGGTATGAGCTCTAGCAAAATTCTAAGAATCAATAGATTGATATAAAAGGAAAATCAGAGGCTTAATGCCGGTCGGGATTTAAAATAAGAACTCTGAGACACGAGGTCCTTCTAAATATCAAAATTCATTAAGATCCTATCACCCACTCGTAAGTTATATATACCTCATTTTTCTAATTTTTCCTCTCCCTTCAGCCCCCTAGATGTTCAAATCAAAGAAAACGACTTGAGCAAGTCAATTTGTGCAGCTCCCTGACACGCCTACCAATTTTCATCGTCCTAGCATGTCCAGAAGCACCAAACTCGCCAAAGCACAGAACATCACCCCTAACACCCCCAAAGAGAACGGATCCATTACGGTTACCTCAATCACGTATCTACGACATTTGCTTATTCTACCCACTAAATTTCATCCCGATTTCTCCACTCTAAGCGTTTTCCAAGATTTCTAGTTTCCCCCTCCAACTCCCCCCAATGTCAACAGATCTGGTCGAGATTTGAAAAAAGAACTATGAGGCATGAGTTCCTTCTAAATATCAAATTTCATTAAGATCCGGTCACCCGTTCTTAAGTTAAATATACCTCAATTTCTCTAATTTTTCCAAATTAACACCCCCCAGCTCCCCCAAAGAGAACGGATCCATTCCAATTATTTCAATCACATATCTATAACTTGTGTTTATTCTTCCCATCAAGTTTCATCCCGATCTCTCCACTCTAAGAGTTTTCCAAGATTTCTGGTTTCAAAGATATCTGTTTCCCCCCTAGAGTCTCCTATGTCCCCGGATCCAACATGAATTGGAAATGGAGCATCTGAGACATACGATCCTTCTATATATCAAGTTTCATTAAGATCCGATCACCCATTCGTGAGATAAAGATACCTCAATTTTCACGTTTTCCAAGAATTCCGGTTTCCCCCTCCAACTCCCTCCAATGTCACCAGATCTGGTCGGGATTTAAAATGAGAGCTCTAAAGCACAAGATCCTTCTATATAACAAATTTCATTAAGATATGATCACCAGTTCGTAAGTTACAAATACCTCATTTATTCTAATTGTTCCAAATTATCCCCCCCCCCTCACGTTCAAAAAGAGAACGGATTCAGTCCGGTTATGTCAGTCACGTATCTTGGACTTGCTTTTATTCTTCCCACCAAGTTTCATCCTGATCTCTCCGCTTTAAGTGTTTTCCAAGATTTCCGGTTCCCCTCAACTCCTCCCCCACCCCAGCCCCCAATGACGCTAGATCCAGTCAGGATTTAAAATAAGGGATCAGAGTTACGAATTCCTTCTAAATGCGAAATTTCATGAAGATCCGATCACTCCTTCGTAAGTTAAAAATACCTCATTTTTTCTAATTTGTCAGAATTAACTCCCCCCCCCCAACTCCCCCAAACAGAACATATCGGGTCAATCACATATCTAGGACTTCTCCTTATTATTCCCATCAAGTTTCATCCCGATCCCTCCACTCTAAGCGTTTTCCCAGATTTTAGGTTCCCCCCTCCAACTCCCCCCGATGTCACCGGATCTAGTAGGGATTACAAATAAGAGCTTTGAGATACCATATCCTTCCAAATATCAAATTTCCTTAAGATCCCATCACCCATTCGTAAGTTTAAAATATTTCATTTTTTCTATTTTTTTCGAATTAACCGGCCCCCACTCCCCACCCCCACCCAGATGGTCAAATCGAAAAAAGGACTATTTCTAATTTAATCTGGTCCGGTCACTGATACGCCTGCCAAATTTCATCGTCCTAGCTTACATGAAGTGCCTAAAGTAGCAAAATCGGGACAGACCGACAGAACTTGCGATCGCTATATGTCACTTGGATAATACCAAGTGCCATAAAAATACTGGTTGTGTCAGGATTTAAAACTGTCGAAAAAGTTTCTCCAACATACAAATAGCAACTTATACTATGGATTCTTATAGAATTAAATAAAAAAACTAGTTTTTTAAACTGAAAGTAAGCAGTGACATTAAAACTTAAAACGAACAGAAATTACTCCGTATATGAAATGGGTTGTCCCCTCCGCAATCCCTCGCTCTTTACGCTAAAGCTTTTAATTGTTTTAAAAAGCAGAATTGTGGCAAAGAGTCAAACTTTAGCGTAAAGAGCGAGGGATTGCGGAGGGGACAACCCATTTCATATACGGAGTAATTTCTGTTCGTTTTAAGTTTTAATGTCGCTCCTTACTTTCAGTTTAAAAACTAGTTTTTTTATTTAATTTCTGAACGTTTTTGAATTAATGCATTTTTGATTTTGGCTCTCCGCACATAAATTATTAAAATGAAATTTTCATATTAATTCTTTTTTGGCTAAATGGCTTTCTCTTAGTTTTGATCAGACGATTTTGAGAAATAAGGGGTGGGGAAGGAGGCCTAGTTGCCCTCTAATTTTTCGGTTACTTAAAAAGGCAACTAGAGCTTTTAATTTTTAACGAACGTTTTTATCAGTAAAAAATATACGTAACTTAAGAATTAACTTACGTAACAAACTTTTATATTCTTAAATTTTTATTATGTATATGAGGGGGTTTGTCCCCTCGTTAATACCTCGCTCTTTACACTAAATCTTAAGTTTTGTCCCAATTCTTTAAGAATGACCCCTGAATCAGAAAGGCCGTAGAATAAATAGTTGAAATTACTAAAAATACTTTAGCTTAAAGAGCAAGGTATTTATCTCCTCCTAAATACCTCGCTCTTTATGCTAAAGTATTTTTAGAACCCCTCATATGCATAATAATCTCTGTTCGTTTTAAGTTTTAATGCTACTCCTTACTTTCAGTTGAAAAAACTTTTTCATGTTTATTTTTTCATTGTTTTTTTTTTATATTAATGCTAGAAAATCCCGCGCCCTTTTCATTGAATTTCTCTTCCCCCATGACATATTCCTCCAAGGTAAGATCCTCCCACATAGCCCCTCTCCTCAACCCCACCCCAAAACAAAAAAATCCCCCTGAAAACGTCTGTACACTTCCCAATAACCATTACTGTATGTAAACACTGGACAAAGTTTGTAACTTGCAGCCCCTCCCCCAGGGACTTTGGGGGAGTGAGTCATTCCAAAGACATAGTTATTATGGTTTTCGACTATGCGGAACAAAATGGCTATCTCAAAATTTTGATCCGTTGACTTTGGGAAAAAAATGAGCGTGGGAGGGGGCCTAGGTGCCCTCCAATTTTTTTGGTCACTTAAAAAGGGCACTAGAACTTTTCATTTCCGTTAGAATGAGCCCTATTGCGAGATTCTAGGACCACTTGGTCGATACGATGACCCCTGGGGAAAAGAAAAAAACAACAAACAAACAAACAAATAAACACGCGACCGTGATCTGTCTTCCGGCAAAAAATACGAAATTCCACATTTTTGTAGATAGGAACTTTTAGGGGGTGTTTCTCCCTATTTTCCAAAATAAGGCAAATTTTCTCAGGCTCGTAACTTTTGATGACAAAGATCAAATTTGATGAAACTTATATATTTAGAATCAGCATAAAAATTAGATTCTTTTGATGTATCTTTTAGCATCAAAATTCCGTTTTTTAGAGTTTCGGTTACTATTGAGCCGGGTCACTCCTTACTACAGTTCATTACCACGAACTGTTTGATTAAATAAAAAACTAGTTTTTTTTTTAACTGAAAGTAAGGAGCCACATTAAAATTTAAAACGAACAGAAATTACTCCGGGTATGAAAGGGGCTGTTCCCATCTCAACGCCCCGCTCTTTACGCTAAAGTTTGACTCTTTCTCTCAATTCTGCTTTATTAAACAGTAAAAAACTTTAGCGTAAAGAGCGGGGTGTTGGAAAGGAAACAGTCCCTTTCATACACGGAGTAATTTCTGTTCGTTTTAAGTTTTAATGTGGCTCCTTACTTTTAGTTAAAAAAAACTAGCTTTTATTTAATTTCTGAACGTTTTCGAATTAATGCACGTTTGATTTTGGCTCTCCGCACATAAATTATTAAAATGAAATTGGCATATTAAATCTTTTTTTGGCTAAATGGCTTTCTCTTAGTTTTGATCAGACGATTCTGAGAAAAAAGGGGTGGGGGAGGAGGCCTAACTGCCCTCCAATTTTTTGATTACTTGAAAAGGCAACTAGAACTTTTAATTTTTAACGAACGTTTTAATTAGTAAAAAATATACGTAACTTAAGAATTAACTTACGTGACCAACTTTAATATTCTTATATTTTTATTATGTATATGAGGAGGTTTATCCCCTCGTTAATACTTCACTCTTAACACTAAAGCTTAAATTTTGTCCCAACTCTTTAAGAATGACCCCTGAATCAGAAAAGCCGTAAAATAAATAGTTGAAATTACTAAAAATACTTTAGCGTAAAGAGCGAGGTATTTAGGAGGAGATGAACCCCTCATATACGGAATAATCTCTGTTCGTTTTAAGTTTTAATGCTACTCCTTACTTTCAGCTGAAAAAACTTTTTCACATTTATTTTTTTCATTGTTTTTTTTTATAATAATGATAGAAAATCCTGCGCCCCCTTGATTGAATTTCTCTTCCCCGAGACATACTCCCCCAAAGAAAGATCCTCCCGCATAGCCCCCTTCCCTCAATCCCCCCAACCCAAAATAATCCCCCTGAAAAACGTTTGTACACTTCCCAATAACTATTACTGTATATAAACACTGGTCAAAGTTTGTAACTTGCAGCCCCTCCCCTGGGGACTGTGGGGGAGTAAGTCATCCCAAAGACATATCTATTACGGTTTTCGACAATTTTGAACAAAATGGCTATCTCAAAATTCTGATCCGTTGACTTTGGGAAAAAAATGAGCGTGGGAGGGGGCCTAGGTACCATCCAATTTTTTGGTCACTTAAAAAGAGCACTAGAACTTTTCATTTTCGTTAGAATGAGCCCTCTTGCGACATTCTAGGACCACTCGGTCGATACGATGACCCCTGGAAAAAAGAACAAACAAATGAACACGCACCTGTGATCGGTCTTCTGAAAAAAAAATACGAAGTTCCACATTTTTGTAGATAGGGGCTTGAAACTTTTACAGTAGGGTTCCCTGAAATGCTGAACGCGATGGTGTGATTTTCGTTAAGATTCTATGACTTTTAGGGGGTGTTTCCCCCTATTTTCCAAAATAAGGCAAATTTTCTCAGGCTCGTAACTTTTGATGACAATGACCAAGTTTGTTGAAACGTATATATTTAAAATCAGCATAAGAATCCGATTCTTTTAATGTATCTCTTAGTATCAAAACTCCGTTTTTTAGAGTTTCGTTACTATTGAGCCGGGTCGCTCCTTACTACTGTTCGTTACCACAAACTGTTTGAAAAACTGAAAAGATATAAAACATTATTTTTCCATGAAAAGGACTATGTCAATAAAATACCGAACAGAAATTAATATAAAAAACTTTTTCCACCAAACAAGTTTTTCAAAGAAAAGTAAAGAGCTCCATTAAGCCAAGAATGGGCAAATATAAAGTCAAATAATCTTCCAAGCGTAAAATTACCACAAATCGTTATCAATAAATAAAACTTTATAAATAAAACTCCCCTCCGCAATCCCTCGGTCTTTACGCTAAAGTTTGACTCTTTGCCACAATTCAACTTTTTAAAACAATTAAAAACTTTAGCGTACAGAGCGAGGGATTGCAGAGGGGACAACCCATTTCATATATGGAGTAATTTCTGTTCGTTTCAAGTTTCAATGTCGCTCCTTACTTTCAGTTAAAAAAACTAGTTTTTTTTAATTTAATCTTGAGAAGGTATGAGGGTTATCAGGCCTGCTAATGTACTGTGGTATAGATCTAGCCTTAAACGGTATGCATTTAGTGTAAAGGGCGAGACAATCTAAGTTTATATTGGCATTTTGAAACATAAAAAATAAATCTGTTAAATCAATAATTAATAAAAGTAAATTAATAACTTTTATACAATGACTAAAAAGTTTAGCTCACAGTCAAACTGATACCAGGTCTAAATTTTACAGAGCATGAGTATTGCTCACTGTCTTCTTTCACACCAACACCAAAAGGGCTAGATCCACTAAGAGGCTAGCCACTAAGCCACTAAGGGCTAGATCCAAAGGGCTAGCAGAAGCTAGATCCACTCTGTTGTTTTATATATATGTTGTTTTATATATATATATATATATATATATATATATATATATATATATATATATATATATATATATATATATATATATATTTAATATATGCCTTATGCTTTTAATATATTACAGTTTTCTTAATGGTGTATGCAAACTTCCACGAAAACTTTCTGTGACAAATGGAAGAACACAAAAAATTTGACTCGGTTCCATATGCATAGTCACGGAACACACCCTGATCAAAATCTAGCAAACAAGGATGGATTTCTCTTTTACATAGCCGTCAAGCTATTCCTTCTAAGAATATTATAATAGTCCTTGGAAAGGTCATCAAAGGAACTATACAAATTGATTTATTAGTAAAATTTCTGAAACGAAAGCAGACTTGGTTTATTAGTGATAATCTTAGAGTCGGTGGTTCAGGGTTTTCCCGTGGGATTTTGTTCCATCTTCTATTCTCTAATCACTACGTGGCCTGAGACAAAAAATTATCAAACATTACTGCCATAAGTAAAATTTCTAGGCCAGAAAAATCCCAAGGGCTTTTCGTACCTAAAGATAGCATCCGGTTGAGTTCCTCATCTCCCAGAGAAAGTCCGAAAGTGAGACTCATCGGTGTACTTCTAAGTAAACTTATGCCAAAAGAAAGCTTAATTGTGTACAAAGAAACTTGGGGTCAGAGAGTAGAAACAGAGCAAAACAAACAACTTGTTTTGTATTTTCGAAAACAGCGATAACAACAAATATGTTGCTGAGACACATTGGAAAGACCTGGAAAGTCCTTTGTCAATCAGCAAACTTAGTGTTTAGCCTAAGGGTATATTCAGTTTTTTGTGTGATTGTTATTTTTTAGGGGGGAAGGGCTGATTGGGAGTAATTAAGTTGAAAGCGAATATAGAAATCAATTAAAGAGCCCAAAGTAAGAACCATCAAAGAATTGATAAGAATAAAAAAAAGGTGTTGTTACTGTATCGAGTTTAGAAAGATAGTTTCTGTGCGAGACAGCCCAAAGAAGTGAACTTTTTAACACAGTTTTCTGATACAATTTTCCTCGCTAAATTTCGTAATGCAATACAACCCATATCATTATTAAATTATAAAAAACACGTTTTTCAACTGAAAGAAAAGAAGAAACATTGAAATTTAAAATAAACAGAAATTATCACGTATATGAAGAGGGTTAACCCTTCCTCAACACTTCACTCTTTACGCTAAAGTTTTTAGTAGTTTAAAAAAGCGTCTTGTTTTTGTAATTAAACGCCCCTTGTGTTTCAGGGGTCATTCTTGAATAATTGGGACAAAATTCATAACTTTAGCGTAAAGAGCGAGGTTTTGAGGAGGGAGCAACCCCCTTAAAGTAAGTAATAATTTCTGTTCGTTTTCAGATTTAATGTGCTATTTACTTTCAGTTGAAAAAACTTTTTTTTTTTATTTAATTTCTGATCGTTCTTTAAATAATGACAGGTAATATGACCCTACCTCCATGGGATTTGGGGATTAAATCGTCCTCAAAGGTATGGTTATTAGATTTTTTCGACTAAGTTGAACAAAATGATTATCTCAAAATTTTGATCCGGTCACTTTGGGAAAAAATTAGCGTGGGGAGGGGGCCTAGTTGCCAGCCAATTTTTTGGTCACTTAAAAAGGACACAACAACTTTTAATTTACGTTCAACATCCTCTCGCGACATTCTAGGACCACTGTGTCGATACGATCACCCCTAGGGAAAAAAAACAAAAACAAAAAAAATTAAACACACATCCATGATCTTTGTTCTGTCAAACAAAATATAGAATTCCACAATTTTGCAGATAGGAACTTGAAACCTAAGAGCTTGAACAGTAGGGCCCTCTGACAATCTGAATCTGACGGTATGATTTCCATTAAGATTCTATGACTTATAAGGGGGTTTTCCCCCTTTTTTCGAAAATGAGGCAAATTTTCTCAGGCTCGTAACTTTTGATGGGTAAGACTAAACTTGATGAAACTTATATATTTAAAATCAGAATAAAAATCCGATTCTTTTGATGCATCTATTTGTATCAAAATTCCGTTTTTTAGAGTTTTAGTTACTATTGAGCTTACTTACAGTTCGTTACCACGAACAGTTTGATCATATTTAACTTATTAAATGTCATATTTTAATAGCGCTCACATTTTTGCAATTTTTTTTTATATCTTATTCAGTCGTGGGTGTTCCATAAAGAAATCATAAAATTATTCTTATTATTAATATTAGGACGGGTGAACCCACCATCAGAGGGTCGAGGCTTGGGTTTTCAAGGCCCATTGCCTCTACACCCCAAAAACTAAGCTTTATTTAGAGTTAGGGGACCAAAGATGGGTCTCGGACCTTTTTTGTTTTTTTGGCTTAATTCCTAAAGTCTCCATCTCGATTTTTCCCGAAATTTCCAATTCCTTTTATGGCTTCTGTAACTTTTCTCGTCTAGGACCTTTTTTTTGTGGCTTAACCCATAAAGTGGCCATCTCGATTTTTCCCAAAATTTCCAATTCCTATTAAAGCCTCTGTAACCATTCTCTTCTCGGACGTTTTTTTCTTCTTTTTTTTGGTTTAACCGATAAAGTGGCCATCTCCATTTTTCACGAAATTTCCAATTCCTGTTATGGACTCTGTAACCACTCTCGTCTAGGACCTATTTTTGGCTTAATTCATAAAGTGGCTATCTCGATTTTCCCAAAATTTCTTATTCTTGTTATGGCCACTGTAACCATTTTCGTCTCAGACTTTAATGGTTTTTTTGTGGCTTAACCCATAAATTGCTCATCTCGATTTTTCCCGAAATTTCCAATTCCTCTTATGGCTTCTGTAACTATTCTCATCTAGGATATTTTTGTTGTTTTGTGGCTTAACCCATAAAGTGGCCATCTCGATTTTTACCGAAATATCCCATTACTATTAAGGCCTTTGAAAACCATTCTCGTCTCAGACCTTTTTTCTTTTTTTTTTTTGGCTTAACCCGTAAAGTGGTTATCTCGATTTTTCCCAAAATCTCCTATTCCTGCTATGGACTCTGTAACCACTTCGGCTCAAACCTTTTTTGTTTTTTTAGCTTAATTCACAAAGTTGCCATCTCGATTTTTCCCAAAATTTCGAATTCCTGTTATGGCTTCTGTAACCATTCTCTTCTAGGACCTTTTTTTTTGTTTTGTTTTTTTGCTTAATTCATACAGTGGCTATCTCGGTTTTTCCCAAAATTTCTTATTCCTGTTATGGCCACTGTAACCATTCTCGTCTCGGGCCCTTTTGTTTTTTGTGGCTTAACCCATAAATTGGCCATCTCAATTTTTTCCAAAATTTCCAACTCCTCTTATGGTTTCTGTATCTATTCTCGTCTAGGACCTTTTTTTTGTGGCTTAATCCATAAAGTGGCCATCTCAATTTTTACCAAAATTTACAATTAAGGCTTCTGAAAACCATTCTCGTCTCAGACCTTTTTTTTTTTGGCTTAACCCGTAAAGCGGTCATCTCGATTTTTCCCGAAATCTCCTATTTCTGTTATGGACTCTGTAACCACTCTCGTCTCAAACCATTTTTGTTTTGTTTTTTGGCTTGATTCACAAAGTTGCCATCTCGATTTTTCCCGAAATTTCGAATTTCTGTTATGACTTCTCTCATGGCTTCTGTAACTATTCTCGTCTAGGACCTTTTTGTTTTTTTGTGGCTTAACCCATAAAGTGGCCATCTCGATTTTTCCCGAAATTTCCAATTCCTGTTATGGCTTCTGTAACTATTCTCCTCTTGGACCTTTTTGTTCTTTGTGGCTTAACCCATAAAGGGGCCATCTCGATTTTTCCCGAAATTTCCAAGTCCTGTTATGTCCTCTGTAACCATTCTCGTCTCGGACTTTTTTGTTTTTTTGGCTTAACCCATAAATTGGCCATCTCGGTTTTTCCAGAGATTTCCAATTCCTGTTATGGCCTTTGTAACCATTCTCCTTCTCGAAGCTTTTTGGTCTTTTGGCTTAACCGATAAAGTAGCCATCTTGATTTTTTTCCGAAATTTCGAATTCCTGTTATGGCCTCTGTAACCATTCTCGTCTCGAAAATTTTTTTGGGCTTAAATCATAAAGTGGCCATCTCGATTTTTCCCAAAATTTCCAATTCCTGTTATGGTCTATGTAACCATTCCTGTCTAGGACCCTTTTTGTTTTTTTGGCTTAACCATAAAGTGGTCACCTCGATTTTTCCCGAAATTTCCAGTTCCTGTTATGGCCTCTGTAACCATTCTCGTCTCAGACCTTTTTTTTGTTTTTTTTTTTTTGCTTAACCCATAAAGTGGTCATCTCGATTTTCCCCGAAATTTCCGATTCCTGTTATGGCCTCTGTAACCATTCTTATCTCGGACCTTTTTTGTGGCTTAACCCATAAAGTGGCCATCTCGATTTTTCCCTAGATTTCCAATTCCTGTTATGGCCTCTGTAACCATTTTCGTCTCTGACCTTTCCAGTCGTAGCAAATGTTTAGTCAGGGTGGGATTGAACGTAGAGAATAATTTTTTACGGCTTACACCCACCTTCTTATGCCAATTTTATTCCGCTCTCTCATTGCTCCAACCCCACACTGCCGCCTTCCAGCAAGAAATTGGGATGAAAGGTTCTGGACCATAATATCTCAGTGATGAACCAGCCTTAGCTGCTTCATCTGCCATCTCATTGCCCTTTACTCCAGTGTGCCCTGGGACCCACGTCAGGGTAATTTGGTTTCCTAGGGATGTCAAGCTATTCAAGGCTTCGTAGCATTCCAGTTCCGGTTCACATAAAAATAGCAAGAAATAGAACACTGAATGTCATTTTTTAATTTAGCATAGACTTTCATTAGAGTTACACTTTCTAGTTTTAGATACAAATAAATGTCAGCTTATTCCTCCATTGGATTTCTTTTTTAAGAAAAAGATATTCGAGCTGTTTAAGAAAATTTTCTAACGTTATATCTATTTTAAATTCAAAATACAACGTAGTTTTGAAGACCTATAATTTTTTGGTTCAAATTTAACATTTTGCCCCCCCCCCCCTCAGAAAGTGCTTAAAACACAATAGGACAAAAACTCTGGATGCTAGAAAATAATTGATCTTTTTTTTTATCTTGGATACCAAACTCTTGTAGCTTTGCAGGCAAATTCGCTTAATAGAGCGTAAATGAATAAAAAAAATTGAGGACACGTGAAAGAATTTTTTTTGTGACTAAAAATTTTCAGGTTTAGAATCTCCTTTTATCGTAAAACAATTATCAGTAAAAACAAAATCCGTTAAATCAAAAGACGTACACTAGGGACATAGGCAGGAATCCTTCTGGCTCTGTTTAATTTAACTACTAGTAACAGTATATCGCAAAAATAAAGTAGCGTCTGTTTCTCCAGTTACTTGAGGGGGGGGGGTCAAATTTGGAAAGTGGTCAAAAACAGGCGAATTGTATGACGCGTCCCAGATGTATATATGTAAAAATGATCAGGGAATTTTCATTAACAATTGATATTACGTAATTAACAATTGTAATTGGAAATTTTAATTAAGTTGAAGCATATACTCATGCTTACATGCACGGGAAATCGCCAACGAAAAATTCGTGTATGGGCATATCTTAGGCTTCAAATAGGATTTTGGCAGAAATAAATTTAAACAAAAATCTATGTATTTAACCCTGCAAACGATTAAGTTTTAGTACGGCGTAACCATTGCAAAAATCCTTGCAACCATATAAAAAAACTAGAACCTCTGAGACGCCTTTTTGTAAAAGTCTGGGAGAATCTAAAGGTTGGTAATGGCCCCAAATTCTATTTTGAGTTGTTTAAAAGTGTATAATGACAAAATTTACCATACGTTTTTTGGTAGTAGAACTTTGGGAAAATGAAATAACTTTGAGAAATAGAAATAAAAAAAAACAAGAGCTAAGAGCTCATATGGCACTTGTGACGAGGCGAGAAGAACTAAGAGCCAAGAGATCATATGGTATGAGCTCTAACAAAATTCTACGAATCAATAGATTGATTTAAAAAGGAAAATAAGAGGCTTAATGCCGGTCAGGATTTAAAATAAGAGCTCTGAGTCACGATGTACTTCTAAACATCAAAATTCATTAAGATCCGATCACCCACTCGTAAGTTATAAATACCTTTTTTTTCTAATTTTTCCTCTTCATTTAGCCCCCCAGATGGTCGAATCTGGGAAAACGACTTTATCAAGTCAAATTGTGCAGCTCCGTGACACGCCTACCAATTTTCATCGTCCTAGCACGTCCAGAAGCACCAAACTCGCCAAATCACTGAACCCCTCCCCCAAAATCCCCCAAAGAGAGCGAATCCAGTACGATTCTGTCAATCACGTATCAAGGACATTTGTTTATTCTATCCACCAAGCTTCATCCCGATTCCTACACTCCAAGTGTTTTTCCAAGATTTCCCCCTCCAACTCCCCCCAATGTCAAAAGATCTGGTCGGGATTTGAAATAAGACCTCTGAGACATGAATTCCTTCTAAAAATCAAATTTCATTAAGATCCGATCATCTATTCGTAAGATAAAAATACCCCAATTTTCACGTTTTCCAAGAATTCCGGTTTCCCCCTCCAACTCCCCCCAATGTCACAGGATCTGGTCGGAATTTAAAATTAGAACTTTAAAGCAAAAGATCCTTCTAAATATCAAATTTCATTAAGATCTGGTCACCCTTTCGTAAGTTACAAATACCTCAATTTTCAAAATTACCCCCCCCCCCCCCCAATTCCAACAAAGAGAGCAGATCCGGTCCGGTTATGTCAGTCACGTATCTTAGACAGGTTGCTATTCTTCCCATCCAGTTTCATCCTGATCTCACCGCTTTAAGTATTTTCTAAGATTTCCGGTCCCCTCAACTGCCCCTCCCCCCAATTACGGTTGATCCGGTTGAGATTTAAAATAAGAGATCTGAGTTACGAGGTCCTTCTAAATATGAAGTTTCATGAAGATCCGATCACTCCTTCGTAAGTTAAAAATACGTCATTTTTTCTTATTTTTCAGAATTAACCCCCCCCCCAATAAAGCAGATCCGTTCCAATTATGTAAATCACGTATGTAAGACTTCTGCTTATTTTTCCCACCAAGTTTCATCCCGATCCCTCCAATCTAAGCGTTTTCCATGATTTTAGGTTCCCCCACCCCAAACTTCCCCCAGCGTCACAAGATCCAGTCAGGATTTACAATAAGGGCTTTGAGACACGATTTCCTTCTAAATATCAAATTTCATTGAGATCCGATAACCCGATCGTAAGTTAAAAATACTTCATTTTTTCAAATTTTTCAGAATTAACCCCTCCCCCAACTACCCAAAAGAGAGCGGATCCGTTCCGGTTATGTCAATCATGTATCTAGGACTTGTGCTTATTTTTCCCACCAAGTTTCATCCCGATCCCTCCACTCTAAGTGTTTTCCAAGTTTTAGGTTTCCCCCTCCCAACCCCCCCCCCCAATGTCACCAGATCCGGTCGGGTTTAAAATAAGAGCTCTGAGACACGATATCCTTCTAAACATCAAATTTCATTGAGATCCGATCACCCGTTCGTAAGTTAAAAATTTCTCATTTTTTCTAATTTTTCAGAATTACCCCCCCCCCCCAACTATTCCAAAGAGAGCGGATCCGTTCCGATTATGTCAATCATGTATCTGGGACTTGTGCTTATTTTTCCCATCAAGTTTCATCCCGATCCCTCCACTCTAAGTGTTTTCCAAGATTTTAGGTTTCCCCCCTCCAATTCCCCCCAATGTCATCAGATCCGGTCGAGATTTAAAATAAGAGCTCTGAGACACAATATGATTCCAACCATCAAATTTTATTAAGATCCCATGACCCGCTCATAAGTTAAAAATACTTCATTTTTTCTATTTTTTTCTGAATTAACCGGCCCCCCACTCCCCCCCCCCAGATGGTCAAATCGGGAAAACGACTATTTCTAATTTAATCTGGTCCGGTCCCTGATACGCTTACCAAATTTCATCGTCCTAGCTTACCTGGAAGTGCCTAAAGTAGCAAAACCGGGACCGACAGACAGACCGACAGACAGACCGACAGAATTTGCGATTGCTATATGTCACTTGGTTAATACCAAGTGCCATAAAAACAATTCAACAAACAAAGAACAATAAAAAGATGTCGTCGCGACTGCAGTTGCTTGATCGTGCCAAATAAAGCTAATTTGAAAAGAAAAATGAGTAGAATTATCTATAGAGCTTAAAGCTATATCTGGCCCCATTAGGGAGAGGGAGTCAAGGTCCATTGGAATGTCAGTGATTAATGTATTTGGAAAGAACAATGAATGGCGAATCAAAAAGCATATTTATTTCTTTTTTTTTATCTCCTATCTTAGTTCTACTAGCAACAACAACAACAAAAAAACAAAGGTGTCACTTGAAGGCCTCAAAATGAAATTTCCGACTGTAGCAATTAAATATTTGGGAAGAGCACTAAAAGACGCATTTGAGCGGTATATTCATGTTTTAGTAAGCAAATCGATCAAAACGTCGAAATGTTTACCCATTTTGTATCAAAATAGTTCCTTTCCAGGACTCTTAAAACTAAACTATATCATCCTCAATACTTAAATACCGTGCGAGTTGCGTGCTCCAATGAATGTGCAAGGGGGTATAAAAGGGTTCCTTCCTAAAACAGTGCATTCGAAGCTCAAATATCGGTGATAGAGGTACCATTGAACGAATCATGGTGAAGGGAGAACACCCTCTTCCCTTAGGAAGGTAAGGACTTGTGTGGTTTTGGGCCTAAAATAACTTTGTTTATCGCTTCAAGTTTAAAAAAAAATAAAGCAACAAATTTATACGTCTGTTTTAATGTGCATATCCTTTAGCGCTTTCTAATCTTATCATGTATGCAATCTAATCCCTCCTCTTTTATCTCACTTAGAATTCGAAAAATACCTTTTCTGATATTTTCACTGAAAAAAAAACAAGCTTGTCCCCTTTCTAGATTTTGAAAAACATATTTTTCCCCAGCCCCGTAGATATTCGTTACGTATTTTTAGTAGTAGCACCAGAGAAGAGGGCTCAGCCCAGAGGAAACACCAGAAAAAAGAGCAGAATCACATAATTTCTTTTTAATGCTCTTCGTAACGCTTATAGTCGTTTTCACGACAAGTCACCCCCCGCGCCTTTCTCTAACTCTATTTGACCCAGATATGTCTGCATATATTCAAAACTTAACTTGTCAAGTTAGAAAAAAAAATACAACTTCATATTTATCCGTCTTCCCTAAGTCGCAAGCATTTTAGCACCAACTAGTCATACAGTCCAATGTGCCCCCCCCCCATTTTTAGTCTTTTGATCCATGAATGGATCAAAAGACAGTGGAATGAAGTACCTAATTCCACCCCTTCTCTCTCTAGAGGGAACTGACTTTTGATGACTTTTAAAAATCTTAGTGTTATAAAAGTGAAACCTTGCAAAATAGATTTTCTACTTAAATAAAGCACAATAAAAGTATTTTCAGCTTCTCAATTTTGCTCAATCCCAATTTATGAGGTTTCAAAGATCAGCAAATACACTTCCTAAATTTAGAAAAAAAATATTGATATGGCATAAAATTCTGCTCAAATAAACAGGAATTGCATTTCAGAACTAAAATCAGAGACAAAAGAAACTGATAACTGAAAATTAAGGTAAAATAGTTTTTTTGTCGAAATTAACGGGTCAAAAAGACCTTTCAAATAGCAAATTTCTAAGACTTAGAAATCAGGAGAGGGTTAACAAAGTAGCTTGGCAATACCTTCCCAGGGTAAGTTTTTGGCTTTGGATTCATTACTGAACGTTCCATTTTCCTAACTTCTTTCCAAGATAGCAAAAAGTAGCTAGTCTAACATCTTACCAAAGATAATTTGAAACTTACCTTATCAAGTTGAAACACAAACTACAGCACCATATTTATCCGTCTTGTAAAATCCAAAGACCTTTTAGCACTAACCAACCCTGTCATGCATGCAATCCAATGCAACACTAATTCTTCGGCGCTCCTTATCACTTCAAACTAAAAAAAGAATAGAGAAAAACCTCTCAGCTGGGATCTCTATATTATTTGAATGAAAACTTATTTTCACAGGACTGAGGAAATAGAGTCAATTTGTTCAAGCAAGAGTGTTTTTAATGACGCAATTAAAATCAATCAACTCAGATAAAGGAAAAAACTACAAGGCCGTCTAGAAATGATATCTATTCTTTGAATTAGTAAATTAAGTACATAAGCATAATTCTTGAATGTGTTTCCAATAACCGACAAGTACTGAATGAATCGATCAGGAATGTCGACTGGTGGCACCAACTCCCAAAATGTTGGGTGGAGGGGGTCAAAACATCTCTTAGAACCTAATGAGTAGGGCAATTTTACTTTTATCGATTTTTTTCCAACGAAACCACCGAATAACGATATTTATCACTGAGAATACCCAAAAAAAGTCTTTTTTCGAAAACAACAGGAGGTGACAAGAAAACCCCCCCTCCAAAGTCACCCCACTGTAATCGATATTCAATAAAGAGCACTGCTTTTTTTGCGCCCCTTTCCCTCTTCTTACCTGACTTTTTTTGAAATGGGGTGGTAATGCAAATAAATAAGGCAGGGCGTAGGCTAGGCTCTGGGTAATAGACTAGAAGCGAAAGGAAGATCGGAAAATCCCCCAAGAGCCTCTCCCGCAGGCTAAATATGGTTTCACGTTGTATTGCATAGTGTGATTTTCTAATAATCCTTTTTTATTTCCAGTATCCTGTACAGCAGAAAAAAGAAATTGTAAAAAAAAACTGAAATCAAAATGTTTTGATTAAAAACTAGATGAGGCAAAAACTGCCCGAGGAGCCTCCGGACTTAGACAGCCCTGCATTCGATTTCACTACAGAAGAGGCATTAAAATAGAACAGAGGACATCGAAAGAAACTTGACATAAAAGCAAAGAGCCAATCCACAAACACCAACGGATCCAGAGGGGCCCTAGGCCCCTATGATTTTTTCTTGCGCCCTCTTGCCGTTTTTTTCTTTTTTCACTCTTTTTTAGAATACATTTGTCAATTTGTAGGTCAATTATTGGCATCTTTGTCATATTGGGCCGCCACAAAATTTTGCTCATTGGAACCCTTGTCACACTGCCACCCCCCCCCCCCAAGATTTTGCTCTAGATACGCCCCTGTCCACGATACCGATTTATGTAGCTATATCTGTAAATATGCACCACCATGCTTGATATTCATAATTCGACTTTTTCTGACCACCATTATATTCTTGATTAATCAATCAGCAGAAAAAGGAAATTTTGACATATTTGTAATGGTTTTAAGTTGTCATGTTTGAAGGAGCTACCAATCTTTCTTCTGTACATGGCTGTCAAACCTCTCACAACGCCATTGCCTATAGGCCTGCATGTAGTACAGTAAAAGCATACTCAGAGGCGCAAGACATGTTGGAAGTACAGAATGGCATATACCCGTGAAAGATAGTAACCAGCCCCTTGATTAAAATTCCTTGTCACAATTAGCTCTTTGGACCATAAAATTAAGTAAGCCTACATGTGTAAAACGAGTAAACAGAATTTTACATTTTAAGCCTACAAAACAAGTACACAATTTTATATTTTCAGCCTACTGTAATACTTCAGTTCTTTTTTTATCAGGAGCAACAAGTAAATTCGAATCAAATGTCAACAAGACCTTTAAATTGGTCAATAAAAAATATGTTTATTAAAACTTCAACAGGCTCAATAGTGTTCTCTAGCATACAAAGGAAAAAAATCCAATTTATAAATTCTAAGACTTTCACTGATTAAAGATCAATTAAAGAAAAGATTGAGGACCAGCCACCAGAGGCGTAATTTGCTATTGGGTGGGAGGGGGGCTGCCCCGGACTTCATTTTGCCCCGCCCCTTCACTGAAATTAGTACCTTCAAAAATCTTAGCAAATTTAATATAGGCTAACATTATTTAAGCATCCATAGAAACCGGTGAGTTTTCTTTAGTCTACTTCTGCCGTTATAATACTATATGACCCATTTTTCGCTGTCATTTTCATTTGACTTTGGAAAATCGGCCCGATACGTGATCCTTTTAGACGTCAAAAGGAGGGCAAAAGTAAGGAGAGTAATTAGAGCCTTTCACGACCTGTAACAGCGAGTGCTTGAAGTGGAACCAATTTAAGAAAATTTAGGAGGGGGGCCAATTCTATTCTTCAAAATCTAGAAGGGGGCAATTTTATCATTTTTCAATTTTCGTCATTCAGAATACCCAAAAAACGTTTTTCAATGAAAAGTCTCTCGAAATGGTATTTTCCGTAACCTATGGGAGAGAAAAACTAGTGGAAAGTGCTTGATAATAACTCGTGATTTGAAATGAAAATTTCTTTGGAAAGAAATAGTATCACAATATTCGCTCCTTTGGGGGACAAAAAAACAACAAGATATTTTATGAAACTACAAAACTTTGTTTTTCCAAACTAAACTCGAATTTTAAAACTCCAAGTATAAACCCTTACCAAGTTTGCTACAGGTAGATAAGAGGGGTTAACAAAGATGGGTAACCCCAAGAAAAATTCTTTGGCTATTTTACTTTTATATACGTACATATTTTATATGAAACTAATTAAACACTAGGCTACTTTCAATTTCTGATATAGATTTTTAACAATGTACTTTAAATCCAAAGGTTGCATA